>NC_052472.1:5705838-5795814 GCF_009730915.1 Dioscorea cayenensis subsp. rotundata | reverse complement strand
AATCTCCAGTTATGGGACCTGGTCCAAACAACGACCTGCCCTGGGAGGCCAAAGGGGTCAACGGCTCGATCGGCCAAAACCATTGAAACATGCTAATAATTAAATATAAAAAATATTATAATAATTAATAATTATAATTGCTTATTCGTCACTATTGTGTTTATTTTTTTGTCAATAATATTTTCATAATAAAATGAATTATTATGATGGCTTATTTATCATTATTTAGCATTTTTCTTGTGTCAACAAAATTGACACAACATAATAAATTATTGTGAGCACTTTATTCGTCACAATTAAAGATTTTTTGTGTCAACAAAATTAATACAAATAAATAAGGTTATTGTAGCCACATTGATATGTCACAACTACTAAATTTGTTAGTATTATGAAATTAGTCACGAAAATGTGAAATAATTGTGACCATTTGTCTAAAATTGTCACTCTTGTATTAGCATCGGAGGTATATGTTACAGGAGGTGACGACTTCGAAAATTTGTTAATATTACAAATTATGACTAAAATTACTGCTTTTAGTGATAACTTTTGTTATCACTAAAAATACAATTTGTTATAATAAAATATGACTCCTCTCTCAAACCTAGAAGACATCAATTGGATTCTTTGGTTAGATAAATCTCCGATCTCTCTCTCCCTCTCTAACCCTAGCCGTTATTTGAAGAATAAGAGGAGACTATTTTTTGAATTCTGACATGTGATCTAGAGAGGTGTGGGACTTATGTTTGGTACTAGAACATTTATGACAATATTCTGAGGGACAAATTTGACATATCAAAACAAAGGGTTTGGAACAGCTAGAGGTAATTTTCTGTACCTTTTTAATTAAATTAGGGTGCTCATCATATCAATTAGGTGATATCTCTATTTTAATTTTACTTGCGTATGCTTATGATTATTTTATATAATTTTGAGATATTTCTTGACAATGGTATCAGAAATAGGCTAATTGATTTAATAAACACTAGGTCTAAATCATATAATGTCATTGGTGTTTATAATTTGATGATTATAAAAAATCAAAAAATATGTGGTAAATTGAATTTAAGCATGATTTTTTATTTTATTAATTAGGGTCCATTGATATATTTAAATTTTAAATATAATAATAATAATAATAATAATAATAATAATAATAATAATAATGAAATAAATATATTAAATAAATCAAAATTTCCAGGGGCAAAAAGGGTTGCATAGTGTTACATATTGCGAGCATTGATTGTGTGAAACGCATGCAAGTGTAGGTGTCAATCGAAGTAATAACATGCAATAGAAGCAAGGTCGAATCCACAGGGACTAGGTAGTACCAGTACTATCTCTATCTTCGGTAGCTAATTAATAATCAACGATCGAAAATTAATCTCCAAAGACAAAAGATATAAAAGACCAATTCAAAGGTGATAAGAATTAGAAGCAATGGGTGAAAATGATTCCCAGATATGATTTACTTGGGAATCTAGGAATTAATGTAATTGCAATTTAATATAGATAAACCCTAGCTTTCTCAAATCGATGGAATTAAAAAATCCACCAAGTGTTGTCTCAAGACTCCTTGGTGCCTAATCCCATGTTATGGTAGGAATGAATTTCTTCTAAACCTACCTTGACATGATTACTTAGAGTGCTAGGAATTCCATGTCAAGAATCGGAGATAAGTTATGATGATTCTAATAAAAAAGGTACATGCCACCCTATATATCTCTAATGCGCATTGTTGATACCTATTCATCAATGTGTGATCTCCTCACATGGATTTTTTGATACCTAATATGAAATCATAATGGTAGAGGCTCTCTCGATATGCTAAACCAACAATAACAAACATAGATGAATCCGAAAATCCGAAGGCAATATATATTAAAAAGTAATATCAAAGTAAAGTTATTCCCAAGCTATATCAATCCGGACACCTAAGGAAGTTAGCCTACCATGGGGCCAATGTTCATCTCTATATAATGGAAAACAATGTCTAAAACCTAGCCATGGAAAGAAAACCCCTCTCAATGTCTTCAATGTTGGAGTAGATGTGAGCCGATATCATTGCCAATGGATCATCACTTCGGCGACTCCTTCAATCTCCTCCTTGATACCTTTGCTCTCCTTCAAACCCTAGCCGCTAGTCCTCAGCTCTTTTCCCTGAAATTGGGTCAAAAATCGGATCCCCTATAACCTTTTCAACCTTGTATTTATATCTCCAAAAGTCTAACTGGCACACAGGTGATAAGTGCTAAACTGATTATATTTTCTATATTATTTACATTGCATTTAGCATGAAATTGTACTTGTTTAACACCTCATTAGTACGAAATTTCATTTTTTTGTTCACGACAACCTTTATTTCTGTTTTAGGTAGAAAGAAGTGAATTCAAGGATGTTTTGAAGTAAAATGAAGCAAGTTGATGAATCAAGGTTGCACCATGACTAACAACCGGCGTTGTGGCAACTCACAATGCCTATTTTCTATACTTACCATTGCAATGATCAAGCCGTGGCAACATGAGCATACTACTAGCAACATAGAAGCCATAATGGCCTCACAAAGGTTGTTGTCAAGATACATAATGCCCAAAGACCGTGCCAGGACACGACTTAGAGCCCAAGTAATAACTTTCTCATAACGGATATCACAATGCTTGTGGTAAGGCCGTGGCAGAGCCGATTACTATAAATGTCCCCAGTATTCTCTAATTTCGGGGAGACTCTTTTGCCGAAGAAGCTAGGATGACTGGATTTCTGGATATCTAAGTGGAGAGGGACGGAATTTCTTCTATATTCCAATAAATTTAGGAGGATTTCTTAAGAGTACGTTAACGAGTATCATCGGAGAAGATCACACGTAATAGGCATCTTCAAAGATCATCATCAAAGGGCATGAGTAACACACGTCATCGGGCAATCTTGGGATCCTCTAATCCCCAACCTTCGAAAAACTATTGGAGAGAGTTAGTTTAGGAATACATTAAATTCTTATTTATTTGATATTTGGTCTTGTGGTTCTCTTGTGCTTTGATGCTTTACTTGTTATGATCCATAAGAACCTAATTCGAGGAGAATTGTATGTCTAGGTCCCCCAGTTATTATTTATGAATCATGATTGATTAATACAAATTGCTCTAGTTTTCATAAACATTACATGTTCTTAATTGATTATTACATGTTGATATGGGTGAGGAGGATATGCCCCATGTTGATGACGCCCATGCCATGATAGATCTATGCATGTTCTAAGAGGTTAGGCATAGCTAGGTTTCCGGATTAGGGATTGATTGTCCCTTAGGCTTAGGGTCTGATTGGTCTCTTCTCGTAGGATTCCCGCACTCAAGGCAAACATAGGAGGCTGGGGTGGAAGAGATTCCATCTTAAGTTTCTAGTGATTTAGGCCTAGTCGCTATGGCTTATTGGAGCTAGTAGGCCTTTGAATTCCCCCCGTTCAAACCTAGAACACAATTGACACTTAACGCCTATCATAATTAATAATCAAGATAACTATAGTACATACTCCCAACTCCTTTTAAGTGTACTTAATGTTGGCTCCAATTGTAATGTTTAATAGTGTTGTATAAGTAAACTAAGAAAAGAGCATAAATGATTAGGTTATTGAATAAGTAGAAAGGAAGTAATAAGAGCTTCTCGCCGTTCCTAGGGAAATATGACTCTCATGTTCACCCATGAGGTATTACTTGACAACCCATACACTTGTGGTATTATGGACCAATTGTAGTATTAAATACATATTTTCATGCTTATATAATTGCATAATTAACATACCCATAACCCGTTTGTCAACCATATTCTTGCAATTGTATTTTAGGTGGCAATGAGAGGTCTCGCTTTCACAAACCTCCTTGAACAAGCAAAATAGGTATGTCAAACTAGTGACGTTAAACAAGTTCTTCTTGGGAGACAACTCAAAGCGTCATAGTGTTAATTTGTTGTTTTAGTTGTTGTTTTTGTGATTTTTCTTATTTTAGTCATGTTTTTGATTGATTCCTGCATGTGTTCTTGTTATTGGTTGTTTTTTGGTGTGTTTTATTGTGTCATCTTTTTGTGTTTATTTTGTGACAACTCGAGAGAGTAATATGTTTTATTGAGTGACGCAGAGAAAAACAAAGTCCTGGTGTAATTTAGGCTAAGCACGGGCAGAGCACGCCCATGCTCAAGCCGTGATTCTCTCTATTTTGTTCTTCAGAAGAATTCCATGCTGAGCAAGATCTCTGAGGCCCTTGCACGACCGTGCTTCCCAGGAAGCATGGTTTGTGAGCTCCTTGCACGACCGTGCTTTACTGCTTGGGATTTCATAGTATTATCCCAAGATAATCACAACTAGAGAGCATGGGGACAGCACAAAAATAGGTTTTTTGCAAAGCAAGGGGTTCATGCGGATCCATGCGAGAGCATGAAGTTCACATGGCTTTCTGAATAGTTCATGCGGCTATTGTATGGACTCATAGCGGTCGTATGGTATTCTGGATGAGTCATAATGTCACTGTTTATTACTACGGTACTTGATTGACTCCTTTTGTCCAGAATTTCATACAAAATACACCTTTTTTTCATTGTTACTCCATTTCACAACTTACCTCCTTTTCATTCCAAATTTGGTGCAAAATACATCCTTGAGCTCTTGATTGCCTTCAATGCCCTATGAAGCAAATAAAACCAAATAACACATAAAACAAGCATTGATCAAATGAAAATACATGTGTAGTATATAAAATGTATACCTAAAAATATGTACATTTAGGCATTGACACACCCTTATTTATCTACAAATGCGCAGGTCATCTCATAATAAAGTCTATCCAGAGGATCAGGTAGTCAAATCCATAGGGAATAGAAGTAGTAGTTATAATTAAAAACCTCATAATCTAGCCTTAATTAAGAAGTGCAATGATCAATTATGCAAGTAAATAAATGAGAAAATGTAAGCAATAATAGAAATAAGAGGAAAATAAATCAAGATGAATATGGTACCCAGACAATACTTCCCCTACAATCTTGTGATAAGTGCTGAACTAATATAGTGTCTCCTATCTTAGTATAGTTGAGTCATAGGAAATTCAAAGATCTACCGGTCCCTATCTTTAGGCAACCGATGACTAGTCCTCTATGAGGCCCATACGGAGAGTTCTCTTGACTTCACGCAGCAGATATGACTACTTGGAGTACTAGAGTCCCAAGTGATTAACTTGATTCCTAAGAATAGATCAAACCTTATCTCTCAGCGAAAGATCCCTAATCCCATACGAGGTCTCAGTGGAGAGTTCTCTCGACTCCTCGCACCACATATGATTGCAAAATGCTCATGGAATACGAAGTTAGGGAAAATTAAATTGGAAGGGAAAAGGGACACTCCGTTACCTCAAGGCTCACCCTCTCAGTCTTCTTCAATCTCGATAAATCTAACTCTAGCGGTGATTTCTCTCATCACTAGAGTGATTAGAACATACAACTAAGCTAGAAATAACTAATAAGGATTGCATGTTAATAAAAACACAAGATTGAAACTCAACATAAAACTCAAAGGAATAAGGCAAAATAAAAATCAATACAAGATTAGATTCTAGGGTTCACATGCCCAAGTACCCAATAGGGGTTTAACTCTCCACAGAGCAATATAAAATCCAATCACTCAATGAATAAGAACAAGTAAAATCCATAAAGAAAACTCCCTTTAAGTTCATGATGATAGCCATGATTAGCAGCTTCAATATCTTCAAGAATCCCTCCAACGAAGCTAGGTATGTCATCTTCGAACAAGTCTTTAACAACTCCCTTGATAGCTATAACAATGATAGAATCAATAAAAGTTGATCATGGAAGGCTTCCTTCAATGCAAAGATCTCCTCTTCAAACCTTAGCCACCTTTCCCTCTCAAACTTAATAAGAAAGATACCTCAAAATCATAAGAGTGACCTTTTACAAACAAAAATCAAGGGTTCACATGGCCTCTCACATGGCTATGTGAATTGCTACAGTACCTATGCTCAATACCTTTGCTACAGTACATGGCTATAGTACGCAAGCGTGTGATGGCCCCTGTGAGGCCTCACAACCGTGTGGTAGGGTATGTAGTATCTTGACTCTTAGAATTGCTGAAATCTCTTTTGAAAATCATACGTAGGCTGGTAGACGGACGTGTAACTACCCCTATATATCCCCTTCTAGTATGTGAAAATAGCTCTAAAACTCCCAGAAATCGACATGCACGTCCATGTGGATATCCTGAGCCTTTTTTTTTTAACCCCTGTGGCTCACAAAAAAGCTTCAAAAGTGCTACACAACCCTATCTTTGCTTCCTTTCTTCTCAAACCATCTTCACACACAATGATTGCACTCATAGAAAAGCTTCAAAAGTGCTCCACAACCCTATATTTGCTTCCTTTATTCTCAAACCACCTTCACACACCCAGATTGCACAAAAGAATATAAAATACATGATATGAGTGAAAATACCTGATAAAGATCATTCTCAATATACATAAAATGATGTGCCAAAATATGTATAAATAAGCACTTATCATATATTCAAACACTCATCAAAATCCTTGTGAGTAGATCTTCCTTGACAAAGGGGATTAAGGGTGCACTTGGAAATAGGGCATCTTCTCCTTCTTCTATCATAAGATTAACTCTTAGATTAGAAATCTAGTGATCACATTTGGATAAGAGGCCTTATGCTAACTCTTAGCGAGAGATTCATTAGGTGTAATGCTACCATTCTCGATTAGGGATAGAGAGAGATCTCACTCATTTTTGTATTCTTTTAGATGCTAGTAGCATTAAGAGAATCATTGGCATGCTTGTAGAATCTCCACTGCTCAATTCAACGCCTAAATAGAGTTAAGGTTTAGGTGCTTGAGAAATATTGGGCTAATCAATTTCCAAGACCCTCTCTATATCTTGATTACCCTCGTAATTTATTCATTTAGATTCCTAAAACCAAATTGAACTTTAGGCTAGATAATAGGATATCATGTAGTACTAGTGTTTATAGAGTCCTCATGCGATCAACATCTTATGTTTTATACGCACTATTATTGCTTAAGGAATCCGTGTATTGTAGTAGATCAGACATGTTCTTATTTAAAAATTTGCACATGCACAAACCTCCTATCAATTGAGGGTGTAAAGTGAATAAAAATTCCCAAAGTATGCTCCATGAATTACAAACTAATTAAGCAAGTGGAAGTTTGTAGAAACATAAAAAAAGCATGGGAGAACAGGAAGCCTGATTTGGGCACAAAAACACTCCAAATATCAAACCCTTAGGAATGAGGATAATTAGCAAGGTTATAAGAACTTGGAAAACTAAAGTGAAACAGAAGGTCCATATCAAATCCATGGGACACCTGAATTACTTCAAGATGGACTAGCAAAGAAGGGATTAACTCAACCTTAGAGGTAGTCATAAGAGATTCAAAGTGAGCACGGTTAGTCCTCTTATTAGAGGTATTTGTTCCTCTTATGGTCTCAGGAGACATCTTGATATAATACGAGAAACCAGGATAGAAATAATGGCTTAAGAAGAACAAGCCCGTGCTCTAGGAGGAATTGAAATGATGGAAGAAAAGAAAAAGAAAAAAAATATGTCAGAGTGTCTAATAAGATCACCCCACAAGATAGAAAAAGAAAGGGCTTACGAATCATTTGATATTAAGAGAGAGAGAGAGAGAGAGAGAGAGAGCGAGAGTTAACAAATAGATGAGAAATTAGTAGAGACAAACTAATTTAAGAACTAGTAAAATAGCTTAGATGAAGAATAGCGAGACAAATGATAAGTGTTTACATGTGAATGTTTTAATATTATTATTTTATACACTTCACATGTATTTTTATTAGGTCGATACCCATTTAATGCTTATTTTCTTGACAGGGCATCGAAAGGGCAATTGTGGCTCGATAACATATGTAAGAGCATTTCCATGGCAAAAGGAGAGAAAGATTGAAATGTGGTACTATAGCATCACTATAGAAACACTATAGTGCACATAATGTGTGACTCACACACTGTAGTAATCACTGTATTAGTTCTACAACACCATACAGCTTTGTCCAGCCTTCAATAGGCCTCATAGAGTGGGCTGAAAGGCATGCGGGAACATGTATGCTTGAACATGAGGTAGCATGCCATGTTAGGCTTCACGAATCTAAATTTTGACACTTTGTGCAAGTATCTATACTCTTGTATGTGACCTTACACGTAACGATGATATAAATAGCCCTTTTAAGAGCTTGAGGAGTCCTTGGAAGCCATAGTGACCATCACCTCTTGGGAAAAGATTCTCATCTAGGAAATAATATTTGGGCACTATTTCATCCAGAATCAGGAAGATCTCGAAGATCTGTCACTAGAGGGCAACGCATCTTGATGGGAGCCACATTTTGGGTTAATGAGGGCAGCAATATTGAGAGGCCATGGTGTTCATCTTTCATTTTCATTATGTCACATCATTTAATGTAAAGGGAATCTAGCAATAAGTTTCTTGTTTTCTTTCATGTTTTTCTTTGTTGATTTCTCATTTATGTATCTAAGGCCATTGGATGTGAGTGAATCTAGGGATGAACATCTGACTTTGGATGTGTTTTTTAGTTTAATGCAATTGTTGGTTTGTGATTCAATATATGATGCTTGTATGTCTTTAATTACACATGGGAAACTCTGTAATTCTTGTTTAAACTATACTTGGTGAATGAGAATTCCCTTGTGTTAGATCATATATAGACTGAAAGGGTTACTTAGTGTTGATACATCAAGAGATTGGGTATTGGAAATCCTCCAATTTAGCTTAAATCCTAAGATAGAGACTCTTAGAGTGTAATGTAAGCGTAGAAGAAGTCAGTTAGAAAGAGATTTCAGTCAACTCTTTATGAGATTAGTACTAATAGCCAAATGATTGAGGTTAGTTTACCTTTGAGATCTTGTGGTTGAAACCACTTTTACAATAGCAAATTGATCATCCTAGTTACGTTAGTAATCCTAAGGGGATCCACATCTGAGGCCATCATCATCCATTTAATTTCCCTTAGAGATCTCATGCTTTGCTTGAAGCTCCAGTTTTAGTTTTCTTTATTAGTTTAGATTCAAACAATCTCCAAAACATTCAGGTTAGAAAATAGGAGATGAGAGAGTAATAGTACTTCTTAATTTGGCCCTGAGAAATACAATCCTTGTGCATTCGCATGAGGTATTTCTTGACGACCTATGCACTTGCAGCAGGCAACCATCAATAAAAGACAGAAATAAAACCTTAAAGCCCAAAACAAGTCATTTAAAGGCTAGATTAATTGGCAAAATTACATATGATTCACAAAATGGGCGTATATCATACAATCCTATGTAAGTCAAGATTCATAGTTTGAGAATCGAAACACCTTCTCCATAGGAGAGCATGGTAAGCAACTTTTTTCTAATCCAATTTAAGTGGAAAATAAGCTTAATCTGATCTACCAAGAAATAAGATTTACATTAATTTGAAGGCCACCTTAGAAAATTGAGAGAAAAAATGATAAGAGGGAAAATTCCTAGATGCCTAGCATGATCAAACCTGTAATCATATGGCATGATCTAAACCGAATAAATTGGGTCTTGGTAACTAGTAATCCAATAGGGAAAATTAAACATCTAAAGTCGATAAAGCTTATCCTTGCATCTAACAAAGAAGATGGAATATCAAATAGTAGTGGAAGCTTGCTTGATTATCGAATGGAGGGAATGAATTCTCCCAAGGTAGTAAGGCCAGTTGGTTACTAACAGAGGATATTAAACCATTAGAGGTAGGAAACTGGAATAAGATTTTTAGGATTAATTATGGGGAATATAACATTTACTTACCCCTATATCTATAATACATTTTCCTAATTTAAGATTAACATGCCCAGTAATAAAAGCAATCCCTTATAAACAAGAAGAATTTCAAAAACATATAAACGAGCTAGAAGAGTTAAAATTAAGTACTAAAACTCAAAGTCCACATAGAACTAGAGCATTTATAGTTAATAAACAAATTGAAATCACAAAAGAAAAAATAGAATGGTGTTTAATTATAAGAGATTAAATGATAATACTGACGATGATAAATATCCACTTCCTAATAAAGAAGCTTTAATTAGTAATATATATAACAAATTTGATTTAAATATGGATTTTAGCAAATACCTTTAGCAAAAGAAAGTAGACCTAGGACTACCTTTATAACTCATAAAGGGCATTATGAATGGACTGTTTTGCCTTTTTGTTTAAAATATGCTCCACAAGTACTTCAAAAAAAAAGGATGATATATTTAGAAAATATGTAGATTTTATTATAACTTATATAGATAATATCTTAGTTTTTAGCAAGTCTGTAAAGGAGCATGTGCAACATTTAATTATATTCTTTAAAAAATGCTAAGAGAATGGCTTAGTATTATCATAAAAGAAAGTCAAAATGAGATGTAGAAAATTTGAGTTTCTTGGTGTAATAATAGGACAAGGAGAAGTATATCTTCAAAAACATATAGCATCTAGAATCTTAGAAATGACAGATAATTAGAAAATTTAAAACAAATTCAATCCCTTTAGGAAAATTAAATTATGCTAGAAATTTTATACCAAATTTAAGCCAACTAGCAAGACCACTATATAATAAAACTAAGCAAGCTGGAGAAAGACATTTCAATAATCAAGACATAAAATTAGTTCAACAAATTAAGGACAAGATAAGGAATTTAAAACCATTAGAATTGCCTCCCCCGGGTAGTTATTTAATTATAGAATCTGGCGAAAGATTAGGAGGATGGGAAGCTGTATTAAAATATAAACCTATTATATTTTCTAGTATGTGAGAAAAAAATAAGTAGATATGATAGTGGTACTTACCAAACAAAAATAACTACAACAGATGCTGAAATTATAGTAGTAATAAAAGTAATGTAAAAGTTTAAATTATTTATTTTCTCATAAAAAAGCTTTGCATTAAGAACATATTGTCAAGCAATAGTAGCATTCTATAATAAAAAATTAGAAAGTAAATTATAAAAAAATAGATGGCTAAAATTTATGGATTACATAATAGGTAATGGGTTTCAAGTAACAATATAACACATGAAAGGAAATAATAATTTTTAGCATATAAACTCTCAAGAATAATCAAAGAAACCACTTGATTTGTCCATACGGGATGACAAAAATGAGGATAATAAAACAAAAAAGTTCCTTTGAGTTTTTGTTATTGTGGTAATCAAGAATCCTTTTTACCAAACCCTTGGCTTGTATCTTTGAATGTTTAGAATAGTAACTACAAACCAAATGGGCATATTCCCGTTTCTAAGCAGGGGATGAGCTAAGTTGATACCAATTACCTGTAGCATATAGAAATCTTCTATGAGTTAATAATTTCCTTTTTATTTTTGCAGATGGAAAGGAAGAAATTTCCCTTAGACCCTACTCTGAAACTCCTTTTTTCCCTGTAGGATCAAATCTTTGTTTCAATACCCCTTTACCAATCACCGATCATCAACACATCTTTTTAGATAACATTTGGGCCTCCTGAAATAAAAGCTAAATATTCTTTAATACATTTAGGATTAATGGTATTTAGTATAACTAGATTACATAGGTTAGGATTCGGAACTAAATTAGCACTATCATTAGTAGACACTAGACAAATAGATAATATGACTAAAGCTTATATTGCGGTAGCTGTCAAATAATTTTGAAATAACTTACATGATCCCAGAATTTCTAGTAATAATAGATACATTATATGAAAATATTAAATTAGTAATAAAATCTAAAGGATATAATATGTCAAATACAAAGTCTAATATATTACTTATAAAGATTTTTATTGGACAAATATCTAATAATAGTGAAATAAGATATACTGTTAGCAATGATAAAATTATTCAAATTTTAGAATCTAAAGGAATTAAAGCATATCCAACTAAAATGTATAGCTCAAATATCTTAGCAGGAACAGAATGGAAAATAAATAATATTTCAACACCTGTAATAATAGCACCAGAAGATGTAAAGTACTATGAATATGAAGATGGGTTAGTTAGTTTTAAAACACAAACCTATAATAAAAATATTAAAATTGAAGAGATTATTGATGAAGAAGATGATCAGTTAAATCTTGAATAATGGAAAGCTTAATAGAATAGTTTTATCCTAATTATGATTAGGAAGACGATTTCCTAGAAATGGCAATAGATATAGATGATGTACATTTTTTAATAGAATGTAGATATGAATATAATGAGTATCCTAAAAGAGTAAGAATAGAAGAATATATTAAGGAAAAGAAACTTTTAACATAAGAAGAAGAAATTGCTAGACAACTAGAAGATATAGATATTTATGAAATAATAAAAAAATTCGGGGATAGTAGATAACTATGATGAAATATACATGAATGTACAAAGTGTAGGAAGTAATAATCAAGCAACTTTTATCAATAATCAGGCAAGTGCCAGTTCATCTAGTTGAGCAAGGTGAACAACTAGTGAAAGTAGCTCAAGATCAACACAACCTCTTAGAGAACAAAGTAGTTATGAGCTTTATAATTATCCTAAACAATTTTACATAACTTTTTCACAAAAGAGGAAGACCAAATCCCTTAGAAGTAATAAAAACCATACCATTGCAAAATTTTCATGGTAGCATGTTAGTAATAAGTACAGTACATCCTCAGAAATGATTTGAATTATTAGATAGATGGGAATCTAATGCCATTAATGAATGCATTAGAAAGATTACCACATGTATTAGATAATGTAGGAATAGTAAATTTATAGAAAGTCTATTAGGAACAATGGCTAGAAATATGATGAATAGTTGGAAAATAAACTTTTAAAATGATTACCAACATTTAATAAACATGGAAGATAATCCATATAATATTACAACACAAGTTATACAAATTATATTAAAAACAAATCCCTCACCAGGAGAAACATTTTTACAAGATATAGCTGCAAGAGACCTAGAAAGACTACATTTAGATAGTTTTAATGATCTTATAAACTCAGTCAAAGTTATATAACTCTAGCCACAAACACAAGAAAAGCATTTTTAGGACGATGTCGCGATCTCCAAAAGAATAAAATGGCAATTTATAAGGTGGCTTCCTTAACTTGAAATTCCACAAACTGAATAGGAGTTAGAAAATGCATATCCTATATTATATTTGATGTGCACCAAATCAACAAGTAGTTGAATAGAATACTATGAGACAATTGCTCTAAACAGAAGCTAGAAACACGGGTGTTTGCCCTTTAAGCGACCACTCACTACCTATCCTTTAGAGAAAAATAATCAGTACCAAATATCATCTTTTAAAAGAGCCATTTACTTTGTTTTCGCCTAAGATTTATGTAGCTTTTGCTAAAAGAAAATAAAACACACATTTTCTTAAAACTTGTAAGGAGAAATAACAACTTCATATAAAAAATGCATGTTGTTGGAGAAGAGAAACCCTAAGGAGCTTTTACTCCTCTATATACTAACCTTAATGGCTCTAATACCACAAGAGAGAGGGTTGGGGCTCTCATACAATGACAGAGTTATGAGAGTTATCTGGAGCAAGGGAAGCAAGGAAAAAGGTTAGAGATGGAAGGAGTAGAGAGGGGAGAGATGGTGAGCAAGAGCAAGACACAAGAACATAAAGCTATTTATCAAAAGCTAATACTTTTAATTCCTTTCATTCATATCTTTAAATGTATACAAAGCCTCTCCTTTCACAAAAAGAGGGATTACTATACTAGATGTGATAAGACATCTCACTACCTCATCCTACCTAAAGTAGGCTTTGACGTATTCAATAATAACCCTAATAATGGGTTTACTAGGACTCCATAATGAACCTAATATCCCTACTTTAATGGTTTAGTACGTTATTAAAAGCATTAGAAGATTTAATTTATAAAGCATGGAGAGACTAAGGTAATGAAAATGTCACAGGAATAAGACTAGCTATTTTATTTA
The DNA here is from genome assembly GCF_009730915.1 of Dioscorea cayenensis subsp. rotundata. Lineage (NCBI taxonomy): Eukaryota > Viridiplantae > Streptophyta > Magnoliopsida > Dioscoreales > Dioscoreaceae > Dioscorea > Dioscorea cayenensis. The sequence goes on along the minus strand of NC_052472.1, from coordinate 5,781,821 downwards.
CTTTTAACTATTTAAATAAAAAATGCTTAGAATATGAGGCAAATAGACAAATAGCAAGCTATAGTTATTGTAACAAAATATATGTATCAGTAGTATATAAGGAAACAAAATCCAGAAAATGACTGAAACGTAGTGCATATTATAAGAAATAAAGACCGACCGAAATCATGTAAAAAAGTTTTAAATTCACAAACCATCAGTAAAATGTAAGTGTTTTATTTGTGGAGAAATAGGACATTACGCAAAGCGTTATACTAAAGACAGAGTTAAATGTGCATCAATAGTTAAAATTACTAGAAGAAGTAGGCATAGTAAATGTAACAAGCAATGACACTGCAAAAAATAGTAATATGTGTAGCATATTTGGAGGAGAATAAATGAATTTTACTGAAGAAAGTAATATTTTAGAATTTAATCAAGTATTTGGAGATATCGAACAATTGGATAACAGATGGCTTATAGTTTAGATAAAAATCATAAATTTCTTTTAGAAACATATAAGCAAAAAATGGATAGCACTTGTATACATTAATTTATAGTGCATAAATGAAATTTCAAGCAAAAGTGTGATATTTGTTATAAGTATCATATTACTAAATATAGAACAACATGTAACAAATGTGATTTATCCTTATGTAAGTTATGTGCAAAGAATGTTATAATCATATAATTAGCCAAGTAACTATTGAACCAGTAGTGACTCAGACACAATCAAATGATAAAAGGATAATAGATCAATTATTAAAAAGAATTGAGCAATTATAAAGAGAATAAAAGAGTAGAACAATTAGAAAAAGAAAACACTAAGTTAAAAGAAAAATTAGCTTTCTATGAAACTAAAGGAAAATGAGTTGTAACTACAGAAGCAACTAAAGAAGAAATAAAAAATTATGAGGAAATAATAGAAATGATGAAGAAATAGCATTATCCCAGAACACTTATAGTGATAACAATCTCTTGAACCAAGATTGTATCCTAGAATTTAAAGATGGTTATAAAGTTAATGTAAAAGGTATTATAGATACAAGGGCAAGTAAATATTATATTTCCCTAGATTTAATTTATTCAAAATTTATAGAAAGTGTTTTACAAACAATAGAAGTTAAAGATGCTTTTGGCAAAAATAACTATGTTAAAAAAGAAACTGGTAGATTACACAGTAACATTTAATAATATTAAATATCCTTTATCATTTGTTTGGGTAAAACCAGCATTAGGTAAAAAAGTAGCTAGAATTTTAATAGGAATGAATTTTATAAAACATAGAAATGGTGGACTCATAGTCCAAGGAGAAAAATTACTATATGTAAACAAATATATAGTGTCTTGACATCACCTAGAATTAATTATGCAGATTATCTTATTAAAGAAATAATCTCTAAGGAATGATACATCAAAACAAAAATTAGAACCCATAATTGAAAGATTGAAAAAAGATGGAACTATTGGTGAAAGTCCTATAAAAAATATTAACAGAGTAAATATTATATGTAAATTAGAGATCATAAATCTTGATTTAAGATATGATCTATACTTGCTCTATGTAGGTAGGGATGATACCATATGAGTGTATGTATGTATTTGAGAGTACATGAGTGTGTACAATGGGGTTGTTGCTGAATTTCACTGGGAGTCAATACAATGTTAACATCATCATACCTCATATCGAGTTGATAAGGCTCATGGTGACTATCTAGTGTAGTAATTGTATCTAGTGTCCTTGTATCTCTAACTCTATTAAATAAATTAAACCTTCTAATAATATCTATTGATAGAACAAGTTTTAAAGTCATGTTTTATTCATATAAAGTTTTTATGTGTTCTAATTCTTCTAAATATTTTTCTCTAGTTTCAAATCCATAGCCATTCATTATTTTTCCTAATAGGTTAATATGATAATACCTTATATGTTGTTTTACACTTTAATCATTATAATATTCATTCTTATTAAGTACCTTTGTTTCTCTTTTCCACTACAGTTTTAAGTATCAAGTTATATTATTCCAAGTTACAAAAGATAAGAACACATTTTTCTTTCTCTTTTAAGCTTTTACTTCAATATTATTACTACAATTGTAAACATTATTGCTACAATTGATAAACATTATGCTGATAAGGTATGTATGAGTGTATGTATTTATGAGTATATAAGTGTGTATGAGTGTTATGATCCATACCTACTCTATGTAGGTAGGGATGAGATTTGGTACTGGTTATTCCTCTCTAAGGATGGGTAGTGAGTGTCTGCTTGAAGGCCGGGACCCGTGTAAAGGCTTGGTGAGTGAAAGTAAGAGAGAATAGCTACCTACTAATCTCATTTTTCTTTAAGAGTGAATCTCTATGATGCATAGTCTCTAAAACAGCCGAGATACTGTTGATCTTATAACAAGATAATAGAAGAGGGGACTGGGGCTCTCTTACAATGACGGGGTTGTGAGAGTTATTAGAGTGGAGCAGGGAAACAAGAAAAGAGGTTAGAGATGGATAAGTGTAGAGAGGGGAGAGATGATGAGCAAGAGTAAGACGCAAGAACTCAAAGCTATTTATCAAAAACTAATACTTTTCATTCCTTTAATTCATATCCTTAAATGTATACAAAGCCTCTCCTTTTATATAAGGAGGGATTATTGTGCTAGATGTGATAAGACATCTCACTATGTCATCCTACCTAGACTAGGTTTTGATGTATTCAATATTAATTTATTATTTAAAATTAATTCCGAAGCTTCTTCAAAAGATTTAGAATAAATAACTTTTTAACTAAATTTTCCATTTTAATGTTTATATCTTGTTATATTTGGAAATCCTACCTTCATTCCATGATCTTTCTTTAATTCTCCTTCTGACCATGTTACAAAAGTAGATCTGAATTTCTCGGTTAGCTTTAAATTTGTAAACTTCTTAGTAATTCCTTCCATACCATTATCATTTATAACTACTTTTTCGAATACTTTTTGTAATAATCTAATTATTTCAACTAACATCATTATAATAGCATTATTTTGTCTAATAATTATTTTTTCACCAATTACTTGTGGTTTATTATATAAATTATTTCTTTTTTCTTATATTGCTACATGTTTTTTTTTAAAAAAAAATCCTTCAATTTTTGTAAGCAATTCTTCTACAACATCCATTGATGAAAATTAATTACTGTGAATTGATATGAACTTTCATTATTATCTCTCATTTTTTTATTGCTCTTAAATATGCTAATCTATAATTGAACTCATTAATTTCTTTTTTTAATTCTTTTAATACTAGATCATTTCTCATCATTTTTTGTAGATGTCTTTTTCCAAAATGATCATTCATAGCTATGCTTACTCTATTTGCTACTTGTTTAATTCCTACTTCTAGGGTATTAGTACCTTGAAGAGCCATCAAGTACTACCCATGAAGCTCCTTCAGGCATTATTTCATATAGTTATATATTATTTATATAAAAAAAATTTCTTCATTTTGCCGTTTTATTTCTTTGAGTTTTCTCAATTGATTTTTAAGTTGGTAAGATAGATCTCTTAGCCTTTTTAATTCTTTTGAATTTTTAGGCATGTTTTGGATATATCTTTTTTCAAAATGTTCGTTTTCTACCTTATTAATGTTTGTATTTATCATTTCTATTTTCTTATCTAAGGTTAAGCTTGGCATATTTATTTTCCTATTATTTTCTTTATATGTTTAGTTAATTCTAATTGTATTTTATTAATTTTTTCTACCATAACTTTTAATTGATTAAGTTCCTTGTTCATTATTTCTAATGTTTTAAGAGTTACTTGCCTTGTAATATGATTTTCTAATCCAGTTTTAATGCAATCTAATTTATTTAGTATTGCTATTATGTTTTGATGGTTTTCCTTCAATATACTAGTTGGTAATGCATTTCTTTCTAATAAATGTACTCTAATTTTCTCTAGAATTTTTCTAATTTATTTTTAGTTGTTTCTATGGAGTCCACTAGCTTTAAAATACTTAATTCTTTTGTATTCATACATATATATATATATTTTTGTTTTGATAGATAATTTCATTTAAATTGTTTTAATGATAATTATTACTATGATTATAAGCATTATTGCTACAATTGATAAACATTATGCTATAATCATTGATAAACATTATGCTGATAATTATCACTAAAATTGATCATAATTATTACTATAGCAATTGATAAGAATTATTGCTACTTTTGATAATAATTATTACTAATAAAAATTCTGCTAACAGTAATTATTACTACTGTAAGTAAGAAATACTGCTACTATTAAATTTTTTTTAAGAGAAATTAAGTGAAACTTCCAAATTGTTTTAGGGCTTTTCAAATATTAATGATAAGGACTTCATTTTCTCCTTTCCAATACAGTTTTAAGTATCAAGTTATATTATTTTAAGTTACAAAAGATAATAAAATCAGAGTTTTACTGACTTATATTATTTGTGTTTGTCAATTATATATATATATATATTTATATGTATTACCAAATTTCTTATATTGTATATAATTTATTAATTTCCCTTTTTAAAATTTTTACAAATTGTTTATATTTTTTGAAAATTTATTTGTTTTAACAATGTTAAATTCAATCCTCTTTCCTTGCTTCTCTTGCTCCACTCAGGTAACTCTCACAACCCCGTTATTGTAAGAGAGCCCCAACCAATAATGTCAAAGAACATAGCGAAGGGTTTCTTGGATGAGGAGGAGCTATGCTTTGATGAGTTCTTGCTAGAGCCACTGTCGACGAGAACGTTGCGAAGGACGGCACCCTTGGTCCAATACCGTCGGCAAGCCTTATAGAAGTGGCAAGGCTATGCGAGGTTGTAGTTGTTTTTATGAAGAAGATGATGTGGTAAACCTTGGCTGACAAGGCGACAAATAACTGACTCATCATGCCACATGAGCTATGTGACATGGTCCGGTGAGGGTGACTCGGATTCTCTAGTGGTCATGTCAGTAATTACTGGTCGGAATTATCTAGGTGATTGCCAGGTGAAATGAAATTAAAGTTGGGTGACTAATTTGATATAAATTGAAGTACAGTGGCCGAATTGAAAATTGAGCAAAATTCGGTAACCTATCCAAAAATTAACCCATCAATAGGTCATCATTAAACACAAAAAAAAAATATTAAACCCAATGTTACATCGGTCTTGTGTAACCACTTTCAATAACCAGCTCAAAAGCTGTTCAACCACAGTTCATTAAAAAAGGGATTCACATTAGTGGTTAGACTAGATTGACGGCCGATTTGCAATTGAACTTGTTGAATTGGCGGGTTTGGTTCGGTTTTTAAAACATGGATACCTCTTCAATCTTTATTCAACACTTATGTGTGACTTATGTAGAACACATAATTTTTTCTTCTAGCAAAATTTTTTAAGAGCTCATAATTAAAGCTTTTTCTATCCGATGTCTTGAAAAATCTTGGTATATAAATCAATACTATAGGGCTTGTTTGATTGTTGTATTTAAGAATGTTTATCTATTCTTGAAAAAAACTTTAAAAACTTATTTTGATAATGTGATTTTTAAAAATTGTTTTATAAAAATTAAAAACAACTAAGTACAACTTTTATAACTTTTATGCCAGGATGAGAGATCAGGTTAGACTACAAGAGGAGGGCTAACTGAAGAATTTCATCTCCATGTATTTTGAAATCCTTTTTCCTTATTCCCTTAGCTTTTCTTCTTACCTAAGATTAATTCTTGCTTGATTTAGGAATTATTGTGTTCTTCTAGCCAAAGGCTTGAACCAACCCTGGTGTCTTCTTGCCTTTCTCATAGGGAAGCAGTAAGCAAAGAGCTAGGTTAATCTTGTACAATTGAGTGCCAACTTGGTGAATAGCTGAGAGAAGAAGTGATCTACTTGAACAAAGTTGAGTTGGGATTTCATAAATCCTTGAAATTATTCTCTTTTAACTAACCAATCTGTCGACCCAGTCCAACAGTGACTTTGATGCCCAACCTATTTTCAATTTAGTCTAGTTTTTAAACATTGAGAAGCATGGGACAAAGCACGACAACTCCTAAATCAATTAAGAGGGGATTTATCAAATAAAAAAAAGCTACTTGCATTGTCCAATTTTGCTTCTATCATTTCATTGCCTGCAACATCAAATCAAAACTTTACCCATGCCAGGAAGTTCCCATAAAACTTCCACAAGGACAACATCCTATACCTAGAAGATTTGGTGTTCCTTCGGACATCAATCGAGACTAAATCAAATGTCTAGACTTTTAATAATAATGGTAATAATAATTATTAATTTTATAATTATTATTTAATTAATAATTTAAATAATTTAAAAAATATATATTTTCAATATTAGGATGCCTAACTGGGTTTATCCCCCACCCAATTGTTTTAATAAAGTTTGACCGGTCAATATTGATGCCCAAAAGTAGCCAATGCTTCCCAAATAATCTCAATTTGCTTGAATTCAGATAGGCTGACCCCAGCACACTCTATTAGACAAACTTATGACTTTATATGTTGGATCCAATTATTTCAAATTAATATAAATTAAATTAGTGTTTATCATTATAAATCATTTTAACTTTTTTAATTTGACTTCAAGTTTGTTTCTCCCTGAATATTCTGTCTTAGAATCTAGCAAAATTTTGTTTGTTTTATCTTCTTATCTAATATGATTTCCGGGTTCTTTGATTGGGACATATGAGATAAAAACAAAGGAATAATGTTTATTCTTTATTAAAAAAATCATATTTAAATATAGAGTTAAAAGAGCAATTTTTTTAAGCATGAATTGATTTAATTATTGTTAATCATAATTAAATTCTTTTATGATTAATATATATAAGGAAAAATTGATCATTCGTTAATCGAAGTTTCAAAACTTCTCACAAAATCCGTTTGACATTTGATTTGAATGTACAAGACAATTATTTTTTAATCCCTAAGCCGCACTCCATCAATTATCTTCCCATGCATTTGATGGGAAAAGGCTACTTGTTCACATTATATATTTTTTTTAATATTATATAGATATCCATTATAGCAACAGTTTTTTTTGCTGCAACTTTTCACTCACTTTATGTATTTTTGGTTTACTTATGGAAGAAGGAACTGCCCTTTTTATTCAATTTTGTTTTGATCTCATTAGGAAAAATTTGTTTCCTCTTCGAGGCCTTCATTGTGAGTCCTTCCTATTGCCATCAGTTTGCTCTAGCGTAGTGATCATCTCTTACTTCATGAGTCAACTCCCAAATTCACAAGAGTAAGGCTTGAGAAAACATTCAGCTTCGCCATGAGTTATTTGCTTTTTTTGTGAAATTTTTTTTCATAGCCTGTGTAATTTAACCCATGTTAGTGTAAGGTGCTTTGGGTGCAAGTTTTCAATGGAGACCTTTTGTGCAGTAGCTAGATATAAGGGGGAAGGATGTGTCTTGTAGTTTACTGTGCTGACTTCTTGAGAGTCAGTCCTAGCCAAGATATGTGAGTGATGCATCATTAAAGTTTCCTGTATAAGAGTAAAGTTTGTCACAACAGACGTACACAGAATGGTTATTGATTCTGAAGTAGGATTTTAGTGTATGTTCTGTAGACGACGTTTCTGAGATATTTGATGTATTATGTGTTTTCACTAAAAATAATATCTTTTCGCTTAGAACATGATTTTCTTGTTTAACATGCAACCTTTATATTTAAGCTTTCAACTTCCAATTTAACTATTAACCTTTCTATTTAATAATCAATAATTTTGTTTAAAATTAAAGGTTTATGATTATAGTTTATTCTTTATGAGTGACATCGTTTCCGTATATGGCTCCATTTGGTTTATTCTCAACTGTGATACACCATCGCAAAGGTTTTCTTTTTTTCCCTATATGCATACTACCTATGACACTTGAAGGAAAATTTTATAAAGGGAAATGCTAGACTTGGCAAGACGATGAAGAAAGAGTGACAATCCATATTTGTTAGAATTGCATATGCATGCACATCCAAGGAATATGATGATCAATGAATGACCTGCTAGCCGCATCAACATATGTACATCACTAGTTACTTTAGAGATCCGATGTCTCCCACTAGTCAAGCTATTGATTCAAAGGGGAGAGATGTCTTGAGATGTATTCTAATGTTGCGGAGTCATTTAATGCCTTAATCAAGAAGGCTCGCCATTTACCTTTGAGGGGCATGGTGGACTTGATAAGGCAAGTGGCCATGTCTGTGAACTAGTCAAGTCCTATCCACTTACTTTATCGACTTTCCACTTAAAACGATGGGTTTCCATGTAATCTAATTAGTTTCCACTCGATATAACTAGTTTCCATTTAAATAAACAACTTCTTACTTATGTGCTTTTGTTTCCGCTTGTTATATTACGTTTCTATTGATTTGAAAGGGAAAATGTAAATCATATTATAGTTATTACCATCTTATTAGAGTCCGTATGTGCGACTCTCAAACAATTTGTAGTACATGATTTCTTTCTTTTATTTGTTGAGTATCAAGAGAAGGAAATGGTCGTTAATAATGATGGGTAGGAGGATGACATCCACATCAATATGGCAGTGAACGACATCCCCTATGAAATAAATTATCAAATAAATAAAGAGATTATAAAAAAATATTATTAAATTAAATAATTTTTAGAAAAATATTTTCATAAATTATTTACCAAACTAAACATGAAGTAAGGTCTCCATTGATGGTTAGATTATATGAATTATTGTCAAATTTAACCAAGAGTAATAGAAAAGTTAAGGGGTGATAATGTAGAAGTATAATATTAATTGAATAAATGTTTTAAGAGAAGTTTTGTGTTTAAAAAATTATTTCATCTTAATTATATTGTTTAAAATAAAATACCTTCTATAAATTAAAAAAAAAAATTCAGCCAAAGCGCATCTGGTCTAGTGGTAGTGGTCCTAATGAGAAAGGCATATATTGTGGGAAACTCATTAACTGGGTTCAAAAAACACTAGATTTAGTTGTCACACCCACCCCTTTTACCGAGGTAAATATGACACCCATCAGTTAAAAATCCATTTTAACTAGAAAGCTGACACTCATGTAAAACAAAATCTGACTTACAAAACACAACTTTTACTGGCAACTTTTACACAAACTATAGGTTCAAATACATGTATACAAGAAACCTAAATAATCAAATATGCGGGTAGAACCGCTACAAAATCACGACACCAACAAATAGAAAGAAAGGGGACCCACTGCAACCCTGAACTCAACCCTGACTGGCTCTATACTCACGCAGCCAATTCAGTAGGGTCCTGCTGATAAGTGCTTGTGTATTAGTAATATGAAGTATTCATTTCTTACGATGAGCATTACTTTTCTAAGATTTTATCGCTAATACATGTGTATTTGTGTTCTTTTGTGCATGTAGGGTTGTGGAGACAAGTATGGAAGAAAGAAGCTTAAGTAGATTGCGTTTGCACTTTGTTGATGGAATCTTAGAGTGAACAAACGTGAAGACACAAGTTGTGCTCGAAGACATGTGAGTGTGTTCCAACCTCCGTTGTGCTCAAGTGAATATGCCAATTGGAGGGGCACAAAGGCAGTCACACTCATGTGTTCTGACTTGTGCAATGCTAGAAAGATTATCATCAAATGTGTTTTTATTTGAAGATGCAACGTGATCTACAATATGGGCGTGTGCCCATTTTTGTTGCCTCGATGAAAAGTATGGATTCGGGAGTATTTTGGCTGAGTACTGTAGCAAATCAATGTAGCAATTTACTATAGCAGTTACTATTTATAGGCCGATGAAAAACGAATTTCTGCAGATTCACACGACCATGTGGAGTGGAAATTCCACACTCCTGTGTGGATGCCTAATTTCAGCCCTATTTAAGTCACGATTTAAGCCCGATTTGGGGATCCTTTTTTTCATCCTTTGGCCTATCTTTTCTCACCTTTGGAGGTGCCCGTGGCTAGAGTTCAGAGAGGCTTTGGCTAGGCTTTTAGAGAGATTTATGGCCTTTGACACCGCGCTTCCTTTGGAAGAGAGTTATTGGGGGAGCTTTCGTTAATCCGGCGAGGTGTGCCCTAGGCTTGACAAGGGGATCTTTGGAGAAGACGCAGCCACTCCACAAGACTATCGACACGAACACCAAGGGGGGTTTATTCTCGGATTGCATATTTTTACTTTTGATTTCATTATTGATTGTATTTTGCTCTATGGAGAGCTAAACTGCTAGTGGGTACTTGGGCTTGTAAACCCTAGGATGATATTGTTTCTTTGATCTCTTATTATGCTTTCATTAATTGATGTTTTCATTGAGTTCCAATCTTGAATAATTTTCCCTTAGAGTGACACTAGGGTTGAGAATCCTTGTGGATGAGTGACACACCATGAGGGTTAGACAATGCTAGATTGGAGAGGGTTGAGAGGGTAAGTCGAGAGGTAGCAGAATGTAGGGTTGTAAACGAGCGAGCCGAGCTTTGGCTTGTTTAAGCTTGGCTCGTTACTATTTAATCGAGCTCGAGCTCGAGCCGAGCTTTCTTCGAGCTTCATTTTTCATGTTCAAGCTTGGCTCGTTACTATTTCAACCGAGCACGAGCTCTAATCGAGCTTATTTCGAGCTTCATGCTCGAGCTCAACTTGTTAAGAAAATTCGAAGCTTAACCTTAGCTCGTTAGCTTAATTAAGGCTCGACTATTTTTTTATAGTCTATTATTTTATTTAGTAAAATATCATTTAAATCTTATTTAATGAATTATTATCAAGTGTGACTCAACTCGATTTGAGTTTGAGGATTAAAAGAATAATTTAAGCTTGTTTATGGAATCATTAAGGTTTGAGTTCAAGCTTGTTAAAATCTTCATTAAATAATTTAACAAATAATTACAATAATAACAAAATAAACATTGTAATGTAACTATCTATAAATATTTTTTTTCGATATTATTAACGATCCGGTAAATAAGCTTGTTCATGACACTATTAATGATTATATTAATGATTGTTACAAATAAAATTGGAAATGATATTATAAACAAGCTTTTAATTATACAATAAACAAATTGTTCAAAAGATTTAATGAGGCGAGCTTGGTGGTGTTCAAGCTTGGCTCGTTTATCTTACGAGCTCATTTAACTTAATGAACTAGCTAACCTAAGCTTTTAACGAACTGAGCCTTCGAATAGTAGTTTAGAGCCCTATATGTGTAACTCAAATTGACAAGAATGACATAGTCACATATACACCTTAGTATATATACATACATACATATATATATAAACGAGCTCACAACCGAGCTTATAAACGAGCTTGTTCATGAGCTTGTTTATGAGCTATGTTCGTGAGCCAAAACGAGCCGAGCTTTCGGCTGTTCAAGCTTGGCTCGTTTATTAATCGAGCTTGAAAATGATGTTCAAGCTTGGCTCATTTACAATATGAGCTAAACACGAGCGAGCCCTTATCAAGCCGAACACCGAGCCGTTCACGAATGGCTCGGCTCAAATACACCTCTAGCAGAACGTCTCTTTTCCCCATCCAGTGTGATTTATCCTACCTCCACGTTCCAAGAGTTCTTTGCAGTCACAATAGAGTGAAGTACTAAGAGACGAACTTCGCTGGGGATTAGTTGCGCAAGCAACAGAGTAAAGCATTGAAGAAATCTTTAGTATTTGGGGCTTAATTATGATAAGGAGTCTTTCTCCTGGACCAAAGGGTTAGATCTATTTTAGGGAATAGGGTTTATCACTTGGAATCCCTAGAACCTAAAGCAACCTAGCATAGTGTGAGGTGTCGAGACTGAGAGATTTCTCCATTGGGGCATAGTATAGGGTTAGTCACGGTTGACTTTAAGTTTTGGGACCGTGTGTTTAAGGATCTCCACGACTCATTATACATTAGTTAGGAAACATAATGATTGGTCTTGCACTTGAAACAATAGTCCTAGGGTGAGCAATGTCCGGGTGCCATATTTATCGTTGATTGCCTCTCCTTATCTTTTATTTGTGCCTTCTTCTTCTTTTCTTATTTCTATTTGCATTGATTCTTATTCACATCACTATTAATTCATTTTTCGTTCTAGTTAAATAGCAATCTTTGTGTTTCTAATCACTATTCCCTGTGGATTCAACTACCCACTCATCTGGGTATTATTATTTCGACAAACCCATGCACTTGCGGTACACACGCAAAAGGGCGTTGTCACCCGCTCATGCAACTGTAACATATTTCAGTTGGTTGATAGTGGATCAATAATTTCAAATAATTAAATATAGCGTATATAAAGTATATAAACACCAATTTTTCAAATAACTTCTCAACTTTCACAAATACCAGAATTTTGGCAAAATTCAAGTTTTAAAATCTTTTAAAACACAAACTCATCACAAATCTTCATCAAATCAATTTTCCAAGAAAATATAATTTTCGTAAGAGACTTCCCTCCTTTGAGCGACAGCTGGGCTTCGCTCAATCCAAACTAACATCTTTTATATGATTGAACTGTAAAATTGTTCTCAAACCATTGCCCTAAAAACACTCTTCAACTTAGCCGCCGTTGCGACTAGGTTGAGAGGCATCAAGGTCTTTATAACATTGACTTTGGCCATTGAGATCCTCGTGTGGTGACATCGGGTTTTTCACATAAATAAACCTTGTCAATGGCTTTATGCATCTCTTGATAAGAGGTAAACTCAGGGTTAACCACGGCACCTCCCATCAGGTCGAATTGTGGAACCCCCACTGTAGTATCCGACTAAAGTCTGTAGTCACCATTAAAATATTGTAGAAACTCAATAGTACAATACATACATAATGCTCGTAAAGTCCAGATCCAGGACACCATCTCTATACCAAGAATGAAAACCAATTCCACAAGCATTGACGGTAAAATCCTTTTAATATACACACATGGTTTCATAAATCATTCAAAGTCTATGCATACGTAACCATTAAAATAAATATATAAAATGAATAATTAAATTATATATACATGTATTTGCCAGAATTGAAACCATGTATAATTATACAAAACTGAATGTACTAATACGATTGTTATGGCATGGAAAATTGCAAATAAATATAAGTATCCTTTAACAATATAAATTATTAAACATAATATAATGAAATAATCAAACAGTTATTTTCAACTAGTAGCCATTAAGCACTTGTTTCAAAATACTAGCAATTAACTAATTATTTCAAAATAGTAGCCACTACCAACGCACCTGGTCTCCCTTGGGTTTCCCACTAGACCTAGAACACCCTCCCAAGCCTGAACAACACCTAACAAGAGAACGAAATAAAATAAATAAATACAACAAACTAAAGATAGAACTTAACCCAAAAGAAAATACAAAAAACAATAACATACTCTTTAATTGGGCCCACTTACTCCAACTGATTCAAACCTGACTTTGCATAAACAAACTAGCCTCCAACTTACACTTAAATCAACTCAATTTGGGCTAAACTCTCCTAAACCAACTTGGACTAACCTCAATTTCACTGAACCAAGTTCAATTTTACCAACCAGCCTTGACCCAATTCCAATTCTTATATTTAAATCTACAGTAAATCTTGGAATTCCTCCAGCATTCCAAGCAAGATTTATCTTTATACAAAGATTTTTCCAAACAAAATCATTTAATAACCACCACTTCATCCTCTCCATCAACATTTTTTTTTCAAAAATCCACCCTTTTCTCCAACAAATCACCCACACACATACACACATCCACACATCTCAATCTAAAATAAAATTATTTAAAATCCTTACCAAGGAAGCTCCACTCCGGCAAACTACCTCTGGCGATTTCCAAGTCTAACTCTTCAAAACCTCCCATTTTTTTTCCCTTTTTTTCCTCTTTTTTTTCATTAGTTTGGAAAGCTCATTAATGTAGAAGAAAGCTTCAGCTAATCCAATCCACCCTTCTTCTCTCTTTAACTTAATTTATGCCAAAATTCACTTTCAGTCTCTAAAAATAAAATTTCTTACAAAAATATCCCTGAAAAGTCACCAATGGTGCTTAAATCATAAAATAGTATTTCAAAAAGGTCCCTGCCAACTTACCTCTCAGTCCTTGGTCTCCGAAAATATTTCAAATCAAATCCTTTTATTACTTGTGAATTCAAAATCTTCTATAAACTCTCACACTTAGATCCTTGAGCTTTTCACTTGAGTTTCTAAATAGAACTGCTCTATAGGATAATTTCACTAAAATTTTTAATAATACCCTGAGCATAATTTGCAACAGGTATCCAAAAGTTCAAGGTATTACAGTAGTGGTGCCAAGGGTGCTCAACTATAGGTGAGGGAGCATGGAAAGTTTGTATTGCCACCTGTGTGCACACCTACATGCTGTTGTCGCATTACGACGTCAAAAAATGAAACAAAAATAAAAATAAAAATGTGTATATATTTTAAGTTTGTGCTATTACAACATAGCCAATCAAAAGCTATGAAAAATTCATATTGTGTGTTGATTTTCTAAATAATATATATATATTTTATAAAACAAGAATTAAAAATAATATTACATGTTTTTTTAACATTTTTTTTGGTATCATTACATGTTTTAACATTAAGGTCTATTTGGTAGAGAAGACGGTAGGATATGATAGACTATCATATTCTGCTACTATTTTTTGTTTGGTGAGCCAATAAGATATGATAGTCTTATCCTATTGACTCACTTTATTCTACCAACCACATGATAATTTCATTGTATCCCTTCTTTTGATCTTTACATTCAAGGGCGAAGCTTGTGATAAGAAGCTTGCCAACAACTAAATATGACACCAATTTCACTATTTTAAGTAGGCATCTCTGACCTGATTAAAAGGTTTCTCTGTAGATCTCGTTCATGAACAAATTGTTTTTCATCTAAATCTCTTCTTTTGATCATGTTTTATCTATAGTTTATCTGGTCGGATGATATTTTTTTTCCAATTGATATTAATATGATATATTTATTTTGTTACAAGTATAGATTATGGGTTATTATAAAAAGGGTAATTTTTTCTATTCACATATAATTTATATCATATCATGTAATTATCCTGCCACTTCAAACTTAAAATAATCATGCTCATATCCTTTTCAACTCATATCTAGTCTTCATATTCTATTCACCTATATCCTATCCATCAAAATAACCTTAATTATATATATAACATCTTTTATGTTTTTTTTTTGTATAAATATATAGTAGCACCTAGATCCACAGTCGCCGTCATGTCAGAGACGAAGACGTGGACGTTGGGAATGCCTTTCAACTTACTCGGACTTCCTGGGTCATCCGGGTGAAGTAAAGGTTAGGGCAGAAGCTTGCTTAGGATGAGAGAGTAGGAGGAGAAGGATGCATAAACAAAGAGAGAGAGAGAGAGAGAGAGAGAGAGAAAGATGTATTCACAAAAGGATTTTATTCATTGCATGAAGATGGGAGGAGATGTATGGAACAAGATATAGGTGTGGGTGAGTATGGATGCCCACTCCTTACAAACTAGGGGCCTTATATAGGCTCCAAGACTTAAGCCCTAAGCAATCAATAATGTCATGACATAATTGACATGACACTTTACAAAACTACCCATAAAACCATGGGATCCCAAGGTTTTGCAATAGTAAAATCACTTTTGCTACAGTGACAAACCTATTTTACACACTAAAAAAACAAATACCGACTCCTTTACATATTAAAAACAAACCACACTGCTTCAATCCACCAAAATGTTGGAGTCTGGGACAGTGTGAAATCTAGAACAGTGAAGATTTTCTACCCTTCCATCATGTTGCCTAGGTCTTGTTCAGCAATGTCATCTAAGCCTTCTGGAGATCCGTCTGGACTTGGTAGCATTGAAATATCTGCTGGTATACTTAATCTTGACTAATCTCCAAAAAGATACTCTCTTGCCTATGAGTAGACTTTCTTCATGTGAAGTTCAGTAGCTGGCATTTGTGAAATTAAATTTGGAAGAGGGCAGTACATGAGGAACATGTACTGATCAACATATACCTTTATCACCATTTGACATCTCTGGTTCTCAGCAATTGTCGGGAAAGTTCTCTTCTAATTAGTGGAGATTGTACATGCTCGCCATAACTTCATTTGTCTTTTGATATCTCCCAGAATGATAATGTCTTCAAGTCTGATGGGAGTTATCCTTTCCCTTTTAGGCTTATGATAGAGGAGAAGAGTAATCTTTATATGATGCCTTGCTTCATCAGGATAGCTTTCATCATAAGAAGGAGGGATTGAATTTAATTCCAAATTTACATACCCATCAATTTGTGGTCTAAGAGCTTTGAAAAATTTGTATAGAAGATGAATCAGCTGCCAATAGTCATTTAAAAAATTTGCTTGCTCCGGACTTGTCAGCATTATTCTGGATAGGTATCCATGCTTGAAGAGGTTGATGGCTTTCATCTGGACGCCATTGATTTCTTGGTCATGCCATTGAGCCATGTCTAAGGAACATTTTACTGTAGTGAAGCCTTCTTCGCATTGACATCCAGTATCTTTGCGTGCTAGCTTTTTGAACACATTTGCTACTATTGGAAATCCTGCTGGAAGGATTTCTTCTTTTGCAAGTCGTCTTAGTACTTCTTGCTCAGAGATGAACTGGTCATATTGTGATGCCATCACTTTCTTGAAAAATGAGTTGTTTTACTTCTTTGATTGGCTCAGGAAATAATTCAAACTTTTCCATTCTTTGACTTCTTTCTTTAATCATAATTTTCTTCATATCTTCAGCTTCTTTTGTAATTTTTTGAAGTTGAGCTTGAGTCTTGATTATTTCTTCATTCTTGTGAGATATTTCAACTTCCAATGTTTTGATTTTCTTTTCTTGTTCTACCATATAGTAGAGTGTTTGCGGTTTCAAAGAGAATTTTACACTAGGTGATTCTGGTAATGGTAAATGATGTGGATTTTGGATTTTTTTCATTTATCTGATGGAAATATTTTGCAAAGGAGTGAAATAAGGAGATGAGAGTTTTTGGGTCGTGTTTATTGGCCCAAAGGTTATCAAAAATGACTTGCTGTGACGAGTTTAAGTTGGCCTGTGTTCTGAATTTTAAGGTGGAGGTTGGGGGAAATATTGGAAGGTTTAATTGAGGTTCATGAGAAGATGATTGATTATAGAAATTTTTGCCTGCCATTTTTGCAAAAAATAAACTTTTTAGTTTAAATAGATTTACATGCATTGCATGTCGTTGAGGTTTGAAGATAGCCAGGTTTTCACCATAAAAAGAGACGCGTATGAACCTACTGGTTTTGTAGCCACAACTCTTATTATTCAGATGAACAAACCTTGGTCTATTATGTTTCTTTTTTAGGACTTGGTTACATAGTTCCCACAATTAAAGAAAATGCAAATGAACCTACTTGACTTTACAGTCACAGTTTTCTCTAATGTGAATGGACGAACTATGGGGTAATTTCCAGATTACATGTTTGAGTTACATGTTTCCCCAAAGAGATAAGAATAATGGAGTTTCAGTTGGTTGTGATGCTTCTATGCCTAGATTTAAAGAGGGTGATGAACAGAAATTTATTTCTTGTTGTGGAGATGGAAAAGTTATTTGTTCTTGATGTCTTAAATAATTATCCATTTCCCATTGTTTTATATTTTCTTGGATTAATTTGATTTCTTTTCCATTTTTGTAATTTTTTGTAACATTGTTAATTTTTTCTTTTTTATTTCATTATTTTCTCCTTTCATCCTTCTTTTTCTTTTTGTAATTAAATCTATGGTACTTTGTAATGAATCTACAATTTACTTCTAGAATGAGTTATGTGATATTTCAATATTATTTTCATCTTTGAATTCTTTGAATTCTTTTATCATAGTTTCTAATTCTATAGCATTTTCTTTATCTAATTTTCTTTTCTTAGCCATTATCCAATACATGTTCTTGATTAATTATACTTTTTCCTTTTTCTTGTTTCTCTTTTTCAGTTTTTAATTTTTCTTTTAAATTATTTATTTATTCTTCTAAGGTTTTTATCCTTTTTAGTAATTTTTCTATTATTTCTTTTTCTTGGTAAAATTTCTTATATGGGATTTTCTATCTTTTGTTATTCAAATGTAAAATTATAAAGATTGAATAGACATTTTCTACATAAAGACAGGTCACATTTTAAACATGTTACTCTATGTTTTATTATATGAACTTTATAACATTTATCACATTTTGTTTTATAATTAATTTTAAATGGTCCAAATTCATGTTTGCATTTTTCAAAATTTTCAACTTGATTATATTGTTCTAATAAATATTTTGGATTTATATCTAAATTATATGTTTGCTTGTTCATTTTATTTAATCATAACAAATATTTATGGAATCATATTCATTTCTTAATCTTGATCTAAAATTCCATAATCTATTTTGATCTTTTAAATATTCATCTTGATGAAAATCTTTATATTTTATTTTTGTTGGTTTCCAAATAGATTTACCATTTTCATTTTTTTCTTTTGTTTTAATTTTTTACTTCTATTAATGATTCTGCTTGATAATAAATTTGGTCTCTTAAATTTATATATCTTTTAACTCCTTTTAGCCAAGGACATTGTCTAGCTTTTAATTCTTTTTTTAAATTTCTATTTCTTCTTAATGTATATTTTATTAAGTCATCTATTAAATTGTCTATTAGGGTTATATCTGTTGAATCTATTAAATTTTTCATGTATAACAACTTTCAATAGATTTAAATTGTTCTTCTAATGATATTTTCCATTTATTTAATATATTTGTTTTTTGTTGATGATCTAATGGATATAATTCTCTTCTTAGTATATATATTATTTTCCACATCCAATTTCCTTGATTATCATAATGTACTGTTTTAAATTCTACTAGTGTTTCTGAATTTTGTTGATATGCTTTTTTCATTGTTACATAATTACTGACACATATTAACCAAATTGCTCTTCTTTGTTTTATTTGATCGGTTATGTTGGTGTTTATACTGCCTACATATTTTCTTAATGGTTTCAATTGTGTTTCAATTAACTCTGGATCTGTTATATTTATTAAGTCCATTTTACTCTTGAAGTTCTTCTATTACTATTCTTTTATTTTTATAATCTACCATTGTTATACTAGTACATCCATCATTAGTTTTCATAGAATTCTGCATTACTTGGCCTACTTGATGTTTGGATTTCTATTGGGTGAATATTCCATTCACTTTCTTCTAAAATTTCTGATGAATAATATTTTCCTTCTATTCCTTTTACTCCTTGATTTTCTAAAAATGATTTTACTTTCTTGGGTGTTAAGATGTATTTAAGTCTACTACTATTTGTTAATTGTCTCTGTGAATGTTTTTGTTATTATTAGATTTGCTGCATTTGAAATCATGGTGTATCCTTTTGAGTTTACTATTAATTATATGTATTTATAGAATGTTTCTAATGGAACTAAGAAATCTGGGAGTCATATAAATTATTTCTGGATGGTCACAATTCATATCTATTTCCATGGATTCTATTGTTGCTTTTTGTCATATTTTTGATTTGTCTTATATCTACTAAACTTACTAATACCTTTGCTCCTAATCCTTTTCCGTGTAATCTTATTACTCTTATTATTATTAAGCCTAGATGGGTTAATGTATAGCCTGATGATATTATTTTATTATATGATTATTTTGTTATTAGGTGTAATATGATTAATTTTTGTTTCATTTATTTCTATTTCTATTTCATCATAATGTTCATATATTTTTGTTTTTAATTCAAATATTCCAAATTTATATAATTCTTCTCCTGTGATTAATTTTATACTCATATTTCTTGCTTTATTTCGTTGTTCTTCAATTGTATGAGTTATTTCTTTTCTTTTATGATGTTTATTAATTTGATTTGTACATTTCATATGATTTAAGATTGAAAATCTTCTAATATTATCTATACTTTTTACTATAGTTTTATTTTCTGAATTTTCTGAATCTTTTTTAAACATATTGCTTTTCTATTTTGTCAAATTCTTGGGATAATTTAAGTTTCCAATTTTTTAATTGTTCTTTTTCTTTTTCTGATCCATTTATTATAATTCTTAATTTTTCTGTTAAATATTCTTCTACTTCATTAAGCCATGTATATTTTTGATATTTTATTTTTAACTTTTAAGTTATATTTATTTAATTCTTCAAATGGATAATATCTTATTTTTATTAATTCAATTTTATAATATTATGTTGTTTCAAGTAAATGTTTCATTTCTTGGAAATTTTAACCTATATTCCGGTGGTTTTAATAATTTTTATTTAGTCCAAATTTTAAAAGGTGTTATTGGTTTTCTAATTTTTTGATTTGTTCCTAATTGTATATTTTTTTACTTGGTTACATAAGTTATCTATTTCATTTTTATGATTTTCTTTTTCTTTTATACTATTTTTTACATAGTCTAGATTGGATAAGATAGTTTCTAATTTTAATAATTGTGTTTCTAAATTGTTTAATTTCTTAATAATTAAATACATTTTTGCATCCATTTTCATGTTTATGATTCTGTTAATATTATTTCTTCTATGATTTGTATTACTAATTTTAATATTTTTATCATTTTAGATATTATTTTTCTTTCTTTTTCATTTTAAGATATTAAAATTTCTTAATATTATTATGCTTTATTAGGGTAAACATTATTATTGTAATACTTATTACTTGTATTATAATTATTTTCTCTATTACTTCTTTAATGATTTGATTCATTGATGTTTTAATATTTGTTTATTTGATTTTTTTTTATTTCAGTTTTGATTTAATTTAATGATTTATGATTTGATTGTTGTTTTCTTTTTGATAATTTATTGATATTGTTGATTTAATATTATTTGATTTTTTATGTTTTTCGTAATAAGATAAAATGTACCAAATTAAGATTTGTAGAAAATATAATCTACTTCTATTTTGCAGTAAATAAAAGTTACAACTATTTTGCAATAAATAAGAGTAATTAAGGAAATTTTTATGCAACAACAAAATCCGCAACATATAATATAATCAAAGTTAAAACTTGGCAAATAACTTTAATTGATCCATTCTTATTGAAAGTAAAAACTTGTTTTTGGTTTTTGTTGGTTTTTTAATTTTTATGGATTTTTTGAAAAATTATCTTCATTTCACCAGGGACATTCTCTGTCGGCTCCTTTAATCTTACCGTTTTAGAGTGTACTAACCTTTGCCTATCTGCGGTACTAGGCCACCTTTATAGGAACTCTAGTTTTCAAAGCCTGAGTGTTCCACTTTGCATAATTATTTAGAAGAGTAATTTTTTGTAAACATAATGATTATCTTTTAATATGTGAGAGTTAACCCTTTCTAACTTTCAGAGTTCAGACTCCACACTCTTTTCCCCCTTAATGGACCTCCTGTCCTTTATCACTGACGGGTACTTTTTGGTGTTCTCCAGTTTGTCTTATTCCTTATATTAGTTAGATTAACTCTTTTCCACATAAAAGATTCATTTTAAGTTCAAGATTTCTTTTTCAAAACAAAAGAACTTTACAAAACTCATTTTTTTGATTTTTATAAAAGTTTATGGATCAATAAAGCTATAATACCAAGATAAAACTTACTATCTACATGTTGGGGACCCCGTTAAGGGTTTTACCCCTGCATGGTAAATATTACCTTGTAGTCGTTGTTGAGGAAAGTAACTATAGCTCTGATACCACTAGATCCACAGCGCTGTCGTGTCGGAGACGAAGACGTGGACGTTAGGGATGCTTTTCAACTTACTCGAACTTCCTGGGTCATCCGGGTGAAGTAAAGGTTAGGGTGGAAGCTTGCTTAGGATGAGAGAGTAGGAGGAGAGGGATGCATAAACACACAGAAAGAAAGAGAGAGAGAGAGAGAGAGAGAGAGAGAGAAAGAGAGATGTATTCACAAAAGGATTTTATTCATTGCATGAAGATGGGAGGAGAGGTATGGAATAATAGATAGGTGTGGGTGAGTATGGGATGCTCACTCCTTACAAACTAGGGGCCTTATATAGGCTCCAAGACTTAAGCTTTAATTAATCAATAATGTCATGACATAATTGACATGACACTTTATAAAACTACCCATAAAACCATGGGATCCCAAGGTTTTGCAACAGTAAAATCACTGTTGCTACAATGACACAGTGAAAAGTGTGATACACAGTACTTTCTTTGATCTGAACCGTTCAATCTATTTGTACATATTAACTTAATAACTCTCGACCGTCCAACCTTACTTCTACTAGACCTACAACAAACTTTATAAAATCAAAACAAAACTAATGAGCCTAACCCTAACCCATATATATATGAGAAAAGGGTTTCTGTGGACGTACACAGACGTCCACAGACAGCAACAGTAGGATTAAGATAATGCACAGTGAGAGCTAATCTTGTGTTAATTGGGTTGATTAATTTAATTTTAAAACACTGTTCATCCAACTTTTACTGTACAGTATTACTGTTCACTAAATAGTGCAGAACCGTTGGATTGAAATCAAACGGCCCAGAGCAACGTTCATAGATTATGAATTTGTGAACGTGCGTAGAGGATCGACGCTCTCTCTCTATATATATATTACCAGGCCTATAGTATGGAAAAATTCATGCAACAATCACATTTTGTTTGGCCAACATTTCAAAACATTAATCCATGAGAGGAAAGTGGATTTTATGGAAAATTTTGCGGTTAGATGCTTGGCGAACCTTTTGTTATAGAATGATTGAGTTTTCTCCTAAGTGAAAGATTCAAAAGAGGTTAAACATAAAAAAAGTCTCAAAGTCACCTTCATAATTAAATTTTCATTTTTTGCTTTTAATATTTTTAATTATTATGGAAACGGTCAGATAAAATATACAACGTATTTAATTGGCCTTCTAGATTTCTGGTTTCTTTTATCACATTTTTGTTTTCGCGTACTCTTTACGACTACCATTGCATTATCCCTTCTTAACCTCTCTTCGGTAGGGCCGTTGTCCATAACATTCAGAGGCTGTCAACTCCTCGAAGCCTATCAATGGAGGGCTCCGTCCGCGGCTCTGCGAACTACGTCCCTCTCACCCCTCTGAGCTTCCTAGAGCGCGCGGCCATCGTCTTTGGCGAACGGACCTCGCTGGTCTATGGCTCCACAACCTACACTTGGAAGGAGACACATCAGCGTTGCCACAGGCTCGCCTCCTCCCTTGTCGACCTCGGCATATCCAAACTCGATGTTGTGAGTTCCCTATGCTTCCTATTGCTATCTCTTTGTTATTCTTGAGTTTGAGAGATTCTTAGTGTTTGATGAGCTGTGTTTGATGGGGGAGAATTTGGAAAGTATAGATTTTATTTTTCTGCATAGTTTTTTCTGTTTTTTTTTTGGTGTGTGTGACCCTTCTGGATGTGTTTCTTTTGTTTCCTTCTTTTGATCTGCTTTAGTTTGAGAAATTCTTGGGGGTTTTTTTATGGGTGACTAGTCTTAGTGTTTGATCGCTGTGTTATTGTTCAAATTGGGGACTTGTAGACTCCAGGGAAAAAAAATTGATATGGAAAATTCAGAGACTGTCGATTCCTCTTCCTTGTATTTTGTGATTCTTCTAGGTGAGTGAGCATCATAATAGTCTGATTTCTCCAATGTTTTATTTGTTTTTATTTTTAAAATTTTGAGCCTGTAGGCGATGCACTCTCAACCTTAAAATTAAGCTGATAGGAGAAGAGATCAGAGAGCCGACATTTGTTTGATTGGAATATATATCCGTACTTTTTGTTAGACAATGTTAGACTATCTGCCTTAGGATCCTTAAAGCTGTTGGCATCCATCAGCACCAATAACTTTTTTAATGCAATTGCTTTTTGGTGTTCTTAAGCTTGTACTTTCCTTTATATGATTTTAAGCACGGATCTTCTGTATGATCAAGTTATAAATTTTTCAGACTGATGCTTCTGGATGCAATAGTAAAGAGTGTAAAAATAAGGCTCAAATCCTAGTGTTCTCATGCTGATTTCTTTGAGAGAGAAGTTCCCCCATGTGGTTTCAATTGCATGAAACTATTTGTAAAATTATGATTCAATGTTTTACTGCTAAGTCATATGTCATATTTTTATGCTTGACCACCAGTCAATTGTGATAAAATAATGATTTCACATCTCAAAATGGTTCTGTTCTCCACATTTGTAGCTATTATCCATGTGCTTCTGTTCTCTAACTATGTCGATTGGAAATTCTTCAACAATTGTTTTCTGTGGGCCTTTTGCTGATTACATTACCTTTATCACAATCTTCATCCTTGGCTGGATTAATGGTTCATTTTACTTTCTTTTTTAACCAAAATCCTCAGAAAAGTTTCTAGGAAGGCGAATGTGTAAATTATGTGCACAGCACATAAACTTCAACAATCTAATTTCTTCACAAGGGCATGAAGACAAAAAGTTGCCATTGAGATTCTCTTAAATGTTTTAGTTTCAGGAAACAATGTTTTCCTTTATATTTCAACAAGCTTGGCCCTTTAATTTTAGTATTATCAATACATAGCGATTTCTTTCTTCAATCTGCTCTGGGTAGGCACTGAAAGGATATACTCTAGACACGCCTACTTTTATTTTCATAGGAAGTGGAGGTTTGTTGGTTTAGCCACTTTAATTAGTTTTGTTATGATTGCAGTAATCAGTAATATAAGCTGATGAAATTAAAGCTTGCCAGACTTAGTATGAGTCAATATATGTAAGATAAGTACACTTAGATGTATTGTCTTCAGAATCATATGGAATAGTGTGCAAAAGTTTGTCAGTCTTCCTAGCTACATATGAACCACATCAACATCTCCTTTTTATTGATCTCACACAGTTACAGGTATAAATGGCTTATGTAGTTGATTTTTTGGCATCTATTATGGGTATCAATATTGTGTATCAGGATATATCAATACAAGTGCTGAGGGTATGGGGTAGAAAGTCTACACCTGTGATTTTAGTATTGTTGCCATAGCATGTTTAATCTTCAATAACCCAACCAGCATACATGCTTTTTCAGGTTGCTGTCCTTGCCATGAACATCCCAGCAATGTATGAGCTACATTTTGGTGTTCCGATGACTGGTGGAGTTCTCTGCACACTTAATACCCGACATGATTCTGCAATGGTGTCTATCCTGCTGAAGCACTCTGAAGCCAAAATCATTTTTGTTGATCATCAGCTCCTTAAGATTGCTCAAGGAGCTCTTGATCTGATGTCCCAGGATAATAGCAAGCTTCCCATCCTTATTCTAATTTCTGAATCCGGTGAACACTCATTCCCTGATTACCTTGAATACGAGACTCTATTAAGGAGTGCAAATCCTAACTTTGATGTTAGGTGGCCTATTGATGAATGTGATCCAATTACGCTGAATTACACTTCTGGAACTACGTCTAGACCAAAAGGAGTCATTTATAGCCACCGGGGAGCATTCCTAAATTCAATTTCTACACTCCTCTTCGGTGATATCACCACTATGCCAGTGTTTCTGTGGACTGTGCCTATGTTCCATTGTAATGGGTGGTGCCTCACTTGGGGTGTAGCAGCACAAGGTGGAATCAACATTTGCCTCAGAAACTTTACTGGGAAGGATGTTTTCGATAGAATTGCACTCCATAAGGTGACACACATGGGTGGTGCACCTACAGTTCTTAGTATGATTGCTAATACTCCGACTGATGACAGAAAGCCACTTCCTGGCTGTGTAGCAATCCTGACTGGCGCTGCTCCTCCACCACCTCAAATTTTATTTGAAATGGAACAGCTTGGCTTTCGAGTTGTTCATGCTTATGGACTCACTGAGACCTATGGCCCCGGCACTGTCTGCACATGGAAACCTGAATGGGATGCACTGCCTACAGAAGAAAGGTCAAAGCTTAAGGCACGACAGGGACTCAACCATATTGGCATGGAAGAAGTCGACATCAAAGATTCAAAAACTATGAAAAGTGTTCCAGCAGATGGAAAAACTATGGGTGAGGTAATGTTTCGAGGCAATGTTGTGATGAATGGATACTTCAAAGACTTAAACGCGACAATGGAGTCTTTTGCTGGTGGATGGTTTCGCTCTGGCGACCTTGGAGTAAAGCAAGCTGATGGTTATATTCAACTCAAGGATCGTTCAAAAGACATAATAATCTCTGGTGGCGAAAATATAAGCACGATTGAAGTTGAGTCAGCTCTCTTTAGCCATCCAGCAGTGCTTGAGGCAGCAGTAGTTGGAAGGCCTGATGATCATTGGGGTGAGACACCTTGTGCATTTGTTAAACTGAAGGAGGGTGTTCATGTTCAGCCTGAGGAAATCATACAATTTTGCCGTGCCAAGTTGCCACATTACATGGCTCCCCGGAGTGTCATATTTGAGAATCTTCCTAAAACCTCTACTGGGAAAACACAGAAGTTTGTTCTTAGAGAGAAGGCCAAGGCAATGGGAAGCCTTTTCAGGAAAGGTGGAAGCAAGCTTTGAACAAATCACAGGGAGTGTTAGATTTGAATTTATGCACAAGATGATGGCATCTCAAATGGTGGATAAATTTATGGTTGCTAAAACTAGTCCGGTGTTAAACTATTGTTATATGTCATGCCTCAGTAGGTTTGTATACTTTTTGCATGTTACTGTGGACAATATATAATTTGCTGTTAATAATAACATTTAAGAAATTTTTTAAATATTTATTATTGTTAAAGGGTATAAATTTGGGGGAATTCAACCTTTCTATTGATAAGGTAAATATATGCACCCAATTATGATGTTATCTTACGTCTTGCTTACATATTGGAAATGAAATATTACATACTGAAGACACTTGTAGGAAAACAAGAGACTTCATAGAGAGGAGCAACACAGTTTATTGTCCTCAATCAAGATTTGATCATTTGTATCTCATTTGGTGATTGATTGATGTAATCAAGGTTTGCTTTGATAGATTCCATAGGGCGATTGACTAAACACTTGTACATGAATGTTGAGAATGATCAACTTGTTTAGTAACTAGTGGAACTTTTCATGGATAACTTGGTGAATATAATAGCGATTTGAGTTGATGAGTGCAATTTGTATCATATTTTTCTTACTCTTGAGTCATATTTTTGCTTTTCTTTAAGCACTTTTTGTATAAATTCGATGCTGCTCTGGGTATTTTATTCATGGTACAGGAATTTAGGGTTCAAAGCAATTAGGAGTGAATTTGAGGACAAAACGAACAAGGAGTGAAGAATCCTTCTAAGTGTCTAAGCCAAGCACAGGCAGAGCATGATCGTGCTCTGTCCCCGTGATTTCCTCTATCTGAAGTTGCTTAGGTGGCTGATCAAGCAGGGGGGGTGCTCCCAGGACGAGCACAGCCAAGGCATGGTCGTGTCTAACCCTGTGATTTCCTCTGGAGTCGAAGCACCATTTGCTAGCAGGGAAGGCACGCCCAGGACTCTCCTTGCACAGTCCTGCTCAAGCGAAGCACAGGTGGAGCATGACTGTGTTTCTTCCCCGTGAATATATCTGGTTGACACTTAGCCGATTCACTCAGAGCCTCACAGAGAAGCACAGTCTAAGCACGACCGTGCTAAGACCATGTCAAGCCCGAAAACATCTTTTTTAACTCCAGATTCTAGGGTTTCTCTTCATCTTTTGTTCGGGAATTTTCTTTTCCACCGGGAGAACATTGATGAGGACGAAGATCAAGCTTCACCGCATTGCCTAAGGGGATCAAGGTTGAGTTGGAGTTTCAAAGGAAGTGGAGCTAGCTCATCCATGAATCTTTTGGAGCACAATAGAGAGGATATTTGTAAAGAGGGAGATTATGAGCTCTTATCTTAGTTTTGTCTTTCCTTGTTCTCAGTTGTATCAAATCATGAGGGGCTAACCGTTTCACGGTGCCCCGGGATGTTGAACTATGTTTTGATACTTTGAATACTTGTTTTCTTTTGCCTATGGAGTTTTAATGCATTCTTGTGTTTTACATGTGTTTGCATAGCTTGATGTACTTGATTTGCGTTGATGCTTGGGTAAAACTTGACATGTGTGGATTGCCATAGTTATGATTACCTAGCGTAGTTGCAAAACTCGACGTGTATGAAGCATGTAGTTACCTTAGCAGCCCTTGACGTCTTTGAGAGCCATAGATGCAACAAAGCTTTTGAGCACCCATGATTGATCGCCCGCAAGTGTACGGGATCGCCAAGTAATACCCTGTGAGTGACATAGGGGTCGTAGTATTCCACGGGGTCAAGGAAGTATTATTACTCACTCTTCATCTATTATCTAGCCTACAATTCTTAGTATGAAGAACAAATGAAATAAAATTAAATAAACTAACTAATCTATGGCCGGGTAACTAGTACACGGATGTAAAAAAACAAGGAAGTATCATGCATGAGAAGGGAGTATTTGGACAAGGAATCCACCTAGGGTTGTCATTAAGTCCCGAACTAGAATGAGTTAAAGATGCATTGATGATAATTGAGACCTAGAGACCTCGTGAGTAGATTAGCCCCAATCTCTCGGTGACTAACCCCTGAACCCATACGAATGTCAATCGGAATCTCTTCCGGATTAACACACCTATGATCGCATTAAGTTCTTGGAGTTCTCTAATAGGAGTAAACCAATTATCCTTCGGCTTAAACCTAGCAATGGAGGGCTACCAACACCCGATCTCTCGGCGTGTAGCACAAGTATCCCCTTTCAATCTCTCCTAGATCTAGTACACGTGAGTAGGTCACATCTACGCATACAACTCATAGTAGAATTATGGATCTCTCCATATATGTAATTCTAGGCATGAAAGCATGAAAGATTGAATCTCAAACAACCATCAAATTCAATGAAGAACAACATTCCAAGTTCATACACAAAAATACACCCTAGGGTTCATCCAAATGAAATAACATCAAAAACATGAGTTTCTCAAAAACATAAATGATTAAACTACAAGAAGGACGATGAGAAAAATGCACAAGGCATGTGAGCATGGACTTATTCACACAACAAAAACATAAAAGAAACACACAAACACTTAACTAAAAATACAAAAAGAAGAAAATAAAGAAATTGAAGCTTGGGTTGCCTCCCAAGAAGCGCTTGTTTAACATCATTAGCTCGACGTACCTCTTGCTTACCTTAAGGAGGCTTGAAGAGGGTATGTTCATCCCGACAACATGTAGCATAGCTACTTCCATGAAAGAAAAGAATTACCTTCCGGGACCTCCGTGGCGTTTTCGTGCCCTGCAAAGCAAATAAGACACGATTAAGTGCAAAACGGGTATCAATTCTTATAAAAATACATGCTAGAGGCAACGAATACATATAAAAAAATACATACATTTAGACACTTATCAACCCACAAGGATTTTAGAATGTACCATGGTAGGCATTAGATTCAAGTCAGTATCTTGAGCACATAGGAATCATCCCGAGGCATTGCTCTCTTGTTACTAAAAACTCGATCCTAGTCTACCTGTTGGTTCCACCCTTATTTTGTTATTCTTATTTATCTTTTGTAAATCTTCAACCAACTTTGTGATTTGCTAGACATTAGAGGAGTAATCAGTACTAGAAGTCCAGTCCTTGTGATTTGATAACCCAACCGTCTAGGGGTATCACTTTATTACTTATAACGATCCGTGCACTTGTGAAGAGTACATAAAGTTTTTGGCGTTGTTGTTAGGGACTGGCAACTTTTAGGAAAATTAGGATTCTAGTGATCTAGCCATTTATCTTTTTATATATATATATATATATATATATATATTTCTTTTTATTTTATTTTTATTTTGTTACCTAACTCTTTTATTCATTTTTCAACTCAGGAGAATCAGGCATATGGAAGAATTGCTTTTTTACTTTGAGAAGTCACTCCTGCATCATGGATCTCCAAGAGGAAAGCACCGATTCCCATGATGCCAATCATAAATTGGCAGAACTAATATATGTTTTTTATGAGCAAATTGAACAGTGGAGTCAGTTTATGAGTACATAAATGGGTTTTAATGGGGGAGAACAAGTGCAAGAGATGGATATCGTGCAGGTGATGTTAGTTTCGATTGAACTAGCTAGAGACACGCTCTACACAAAGAATGACAGTGACAAATTTTTTAGCAAGAAAGTTACCCTTGGGGGAGAATAACCAATCGATGCACTGGGTAAGAGCACTGATTTTCAAATGGAGCGAATTGCTAAGGAGAATCTAACTTAAGTTGAGACAGAGCTAAAAGAGTTTCTTGCGCATTTGAAATACGCTTTCTTAGAGGAAGATTCTAAACTGCTTGTAATCATTTCCACCAAACTCAATGCAGACCAAAAGATGTGGTTAGTGGCTATGCTTCGTGAGCATAAGGGAGCTATTGCTTGGAGTATTTCTAATATAAAAGGGATCAATCCATCATTCTGCACGTACAAAATTCTCATGGAGGACAATATCAAACCAAAGGTGCAACCTCAAAGGAGATTGAATCCCAACATGATGGAAGTTGTTAAAAAGGAAGTCAAGAAGCTTTTGGATGCTGGAATAATCTATCCAATTTCAGACAACCCATGGCTCAGTCCAATTCAGGTGGTACCTAAGAAGGGAGGAATGATCGTGATTGCAAATGAATGTAATGAATTGATTCCAACTCGTACAGTGATAGGTGATGAGTTTGTAACTATAGGAAGTTGAACGATGCTACGCAAAATGATTATTTCCTCCTCCCTCTCATCGATCAAATGTTAGAACGGTTAGCAAGACATAGGTAATATTGCTTTCTTGATGGGATGTTTGGGTATTTGCAGATTCCCGTGGCACTGGAAGATCAGAAAAGACCACTTTTACTTGCCCTTATGGCATGTTCGCTTACAAAAGAATGCCTTTTCGTCTATGCAATGCACCTGTAACTTTTAAAAGGTGTATGATGTCCATCTTCGATAAATTCATTGAAGACATTATGGAAGTGTTCGTGGATAACTTCTCAGTTTTTGGAGATTCATTTGAAGGGTGTTTACACAATTTAGATCGGGTCTTTTTAAGGTGCTAGGAAACAAATTTGGTTCTACATTGGGAGAAATGTCATTTCATGGTCAAGGATGGAATCATTTTGGGACATAAAATTTTGAGTGATGGAATTGAAGTAGACAAGCCCAAACTCGATACAATTGAGAAGCTCCCTCTGCCAAATTCCACTAAAGTTTTCCGAAACTTCTTTGGTCATGTAGGTTTTTATAGAAGATTTATTAAAGATTTCTCAAAAATCTCCAAACCAATGACAAAGTTGCTGGAGAAAGACACATCTTTTGATTTCGACAATGAATACCCCTTGGTCTTCCAATTGTCGAAGGAAAGGTTGGTTCGAGTACCCATTGTGAAGACCCTTGATTGGGATCAGCCCTTTGAACATATGTATGATGCAAGTGATTTTGCAGTTAGGGTAGTGTTAGGGCAGAGGCATGACAAGCAATTTCATCCAATCTATTATGCGAGTAAGACCCTAACCCTAGTACAAGGAATTTATACCACCACGGAGAAAGAATTATTGGCGATAGTATATGCTTTTGACAAGTTTCGCTCATACCTGGTTCTATCCAAAGTCATTGTGTATACAGATCATCTGTGAAATTAATGAGAGAAATCAATGCAGAGAAATTAATAATGCTTTTCCTGAAGAGCATCTCTATTTAGTTTGAGAAGAATACGCTCGAACTAATGATTGTCCTTGGTTCGTTGATTTCGCTAATTACCTTGTGGGGAGAATCGTTCCATCACACTTCTCTCATCAACAGTGAAAGAAATTCTTCTCAGATGTTAAGCATTATTTTTGGGAAGATCCTTTCCTTTATAAACTTTGTGCTGACTTAGTCTTGCGACATTGTGTCTCACATGTAGAAGGATGGGAAATTTTAAAACATTGTAATTCAGGAGTAGTTGGAGGACATTTCAGTGCGAATCGTACAGCTGGGAAGGTATTAGAAGAGGGATTCTTTTGGTCGACTCTCATGGATGCTAGGAAATTTGTTAACACTTGTGATCAATGCTAGAGAAGTAGAAATTTGTCAAGGCTAGATGAAATGAGACATCCACCTATTCAGTAATGTGAAGTATTTAATGTTTGCGGAATAGATTTCATGGGACTTTCCAAATTCGAATGGGAACAAATATGTACTAGTGGCTGTTGACTATGTTTCGAAATGGGTTGAAGCGCATGTACTCCCCTCCAATGATGCGATGGTGGTTGTTAAATTCTTGAAGAAAATTTTTTCCTGATTTTGCACGCCAAGAGTGATTATTAGTAATCGGGGGACATACTTCTGCAACACCCAATTCAACAAAGTGATGAAGAAATACAAGGTAAATCATTATATAGCCATAGCCTACCACCCTCAAACCAGTGGTTAGGTTGAAGTCACTAATCGATAATTAAAAAGAATACTTGAAAAGACTATCATGACAGACGTGACTAGTCAGAAAGATTAGATGATGCTCTCTAGGCCTACCAAACAACCTTTAAAACTTCCACGGGGCATACACCTTATCGAATGGTTTATAGCAAGGCCTGCTACCTTCCTGTCGAGCTTGAGCATCAAGCTTATTGGGCAATTAAACTGCTGAACTTTGATGTAGGAGATGCACAATGGAAACAAAAGTTCAGATAAATGAATTATATGAGCATAAACAAAAAATGCTTATGAGAATGCACTGTTATACAAGGAAAAGATAAAAAGGATCCATGATAATCACATCAAAACAATCAAGCAATTTCAAGTTGAAGATTAAGTTCTTTTGTTCAATTCGAGGTTTAAGCTTTTTTCCCGGAAAACTCATGTCCCGTTGATCTGGGCCATTGAAATTTCCCACTCAAACTTTTCCTCATGGAGCCATTGAAATTTCCCACATTACCAATTGGGGACTTTCA
This sequence comes from Dioscorea cayenensis subsp. rotundata, assembly GCF_009730915.1. Lineage (NCBI taxonomy): Eukaryota > Viridiplantae > Streptophyta > Magnoliopsida > Dioscoreales > Dioscoreaceae > Dioscorea > Dioscorea cayenensis. Next base: position 5,749,007 of record NC_052472.1, on the reverse strand, counting down.
AGGTCAATGGCCATCAGTTGAAGTATTATGTATTACATGAAGAACCTACCCCACCTTCAACCCTTAAAGCAATTTTGCTTGGTAAACCCCCTTGAAGAACAGGTACGTCAAGCTAGTGACTTGAAACAAATGTTTCTTGGGAAGCAGCCCAAGTCTTCATCGTTTTTAGTTTTGTATTTTCAGTTGTTTTGATTTGTGGTACAGCAATTATCCTTTCTTTTTGGCCTAGTGAGAAAACAATGTATTTGTGGTTTGTGTTTATTATGGCAAACATTTGAGGCTCCGTGTTTCAATTATTTTAGCAGGGGAAAGACTTGTCTTGGAACGTTTTAGGCTAAGCACAGGTAGAGCACACCCCTTATTAGGCCGTGATTATCTTTATTTTATGTATTCTGAAACATTCCAGGACAACCATAGGCTAATGACACTACCGTAAGTGCACGAGTGTCGAAGTAATAATCTACCCAAGGGGTGGGTAGTCGAATCCACTAGGAATAGACTCTAGAAACAAGTGGTATTGCTAATTAGCTAAGGTGATAATCAATTGGTGATTATGTTCAAGATGTTAATGAAATAAATAATAAGAAAATAAGCAAAGGGTAAAAAGAAGAGGTAATCAATGATAAAGCAGGGTACTCGGACAATGCTCCCCTAGGACTATTGTTTCAAGTGCAAGACTAACACTATGCTTCCCTAATTGACATTTAAAGAGTCATGGAAATCCAAAAGCACACAGTCTCAAATTTAAGGTCAACCATAACTAGCCCTCTTTGTATGCCTTGACGGAAAGGAAAACTCTCAACACCTCACACTGTGTGGCACTGCTTTGGGTTCTAGGGACTCCAAGTATAAATCCTATTCCCAAATCTAGATCAAACTCTTTCGTCCAGGTGAAAGATCCCTAATCACAACTAAGCCCCAGCGGAAAGGTTCTCTCGACACTTCACTCTGTTGTACTTGCACAACTAAGCCCCAGCATAGAGGATCTATTAACACTTCACTCTATTGTGATTATAAAGAACTCTTGGAATATGGAGGTAGGATAAATCATATCGGAAGGGAAAGGGGACGCTCTGTTACCTCTCGACTTACCCTCTCAACCATTTTCAATCTTGCTAAGTCTAACCCTAATGGTGATGGTCACTCATCAAAAGGGTGACTAGATGGGTTCTCAACCCTAGTGTCACTCTAAGGGAAAATCAAACCATAAGCATGCAAGATTGAAACTAAATTAAAGAAAACATAATAAGAGTCAATGAAACAAAATCATCCTAGGGTTTACAAGTCCAAGCACCCACTAGACGTTTAGCTTTCCATGGAGCAATACAAAATCAAAGATGAAATCAAAGGTAAATGCAAAATATCCATAAAGATAACCCCCTTTGTTATCCATGATGATGGTCCTTAAGAGTTGCTTCTCTTTCTCCAAGGCCTCCTCTGTCGAGCCTATGGCACACCTCATCGGAATGATGCCATCAAAAGCTCCCCTAATAACTCTCCTTCGGAGGAGGTCCATGTTGAACGGGCTAGAAACTCTCCAAAACCTAGCAAAAAACTCTTCCAAACCCCAGTCGTGCTCTTTTCCAAAGATAAGAAAAAGCTTCCTTTATAACTCTTCAAAGCAACTGTTAAAAGCATAGAAATCAGAATTTCACACGCCATGTGGAATTTTCACACGGGCGTGTGGACTCTTAGTTTCATTGAATATCACACTGCATGAATAGCAATAGCTACAATACCCGTGGATAGTACTTTGCTATAGTGATCCTGAATTTCTCCTTCCATTTAGGCCACACGGTTGGGCACACACCCGTGTGGTAGGTCATATCGCTTCTTCTCTTTAAAATGTGTTGATGACGCTCTTGAAACTCTGTACAAGCTGGGACATGAGTTTGTGACTGCCATTGTGCCCTTCCAATTTGTAGATAGATTTGTACAATTTTGGAAGTTGGCACACACCCTCATGTGTCTGATCACGGCTCGTGTCTTGACCCTTGTTCCACACTAGATAGTCCTCAAAATTTACGTTCATGACCTATTTTTGCTTCCTTTCTACTTATACTATCTCCACAACCATAAATGCACAAAAGAACATAAAAACACATGAATAAGACATAAAACCTGGTAAAAACAATGCTCATTATAAATAATACATATTCAATAAAATGCCTACACAAACACTTATCAGCTAAGTACAACTGTGCTCTTCATTTATCACAGTTTCTGTGCTCCTTACACGGTCATGCTCCTCTTTCTGATTCGTTGAGAGATTTTCCCTAGATAATCATAGGGAGGCAGCATGGGAAAGCATGACCGTGCTCACCCCTCGCAGTTGCCCTAGCCTGAGCAAGTGCGTATGACTGTGCTAACTACGTATTCGGGAGCAGTCGTTCCAGTTCTTCTTTCGCCCTCAAAACTTGATCGCCAATTGGCTTTTCATCACCAATCCCTCTCGGGTTTCTCCTTTTCCCTTACCTCATCTCTTTCTTGAGTGTTTGTTGTCTCTACCATAGTTCTAGTCAGAGGTCCCTCTCTGCTTCACTGACCTCCTCGATTTCGGTTTGTGATTTTCATTGCTTTGATTATCTTGTGAAATCCATATTTCCTTTGTTTTCAAATGCTTGTTTGTTGCCTATTCTTGCGAATATGGTGTTTTCTTGCTCCCCTTGTTGCATTTGGAGGAGTTTTTACTGTCGACTCTCAGGGAAGATGATCCTCTGAGAAACACGGTTGTGTTGTTCTTTAAGCACGATCGTGCTCCTTTGCTTCCCCGAGATTTGTAATTGGCGAGCATACTCCTACTTTCCTACCAAGCACAATCGTGCTTGATTCTGCACAACAGTGATTTGCCCTCACTACACCATAAGGGGCTTTTGACAGTTTTTTTTTCTAGGTTTTGCGGCATTTATAAACTTCACCACAAGACCTCCCGGCGTGTCTATAAAACACCTAGAAATATGTCGTTGAAGTGAATGTCAGTAAATTAGCAGCGCTTAATCACCAAAGCACCGCCCATGTAATGGCGTTTTCTTCGATAAACGCCGCGCTCGGCTTGTTTCAAAATTCATTACTACGACACTAATTTGGCGGTATTTTATAATTAAACACTACTACTAAATTGGCTGAGTTTATTTATTAAACACCACCATTTGCACTGAATTTTTGGAAAATAAATCCAAATTTTCATAGCGTTTATTTGAGAAAACGCCACTAAGTAGGCGACAATTCAATCATAAACGCCTGTAAATCTATGGTATTTTTTAAATAGTTTCTACTGATTTGGTAGCATTTTTGTAAAAAATGGCACCACTTTGGTGGCTTTTCTTTATAAAAATGCCACCAAATTTGTGGCGCTTATGTAAAAAACACCACGACTTTGGTGGTGTTTTTTGCATAAACGCCAGTAAATTCCTAGGTCGTGCACAACATTTTTTTAGTAAATGCTACCAAATTAGTGCCGTTTTTCCTAATAAAAACCACTATGTTTGGGCCTTGATATATATAAAGTAGAGGATAAAATGCCGGTATTTCATTCATAAACGCCGCTAATATTAATTTGATTATACTATTTTTTTTTGAATTTTGTAATTTTATTTTTATTGCATTTTTACTCCGTTCTCGCACATCCCCATTAGCCTTGGGGTGTTTCTTGTGACATCTCCTTGCACGCTTCATATTTTGGAGCATCTTCTTCGATCATGATCCCTGGGGTTGGTTGCACCATTTTCCTCTAGTCCAAGCATCAAAACTTCTTCATTCTCCACTTTTTGGTCTAGCACCCCTTCATATGGGTCTCGACGCATCATTTCTTGCACATATTCGTCTGTTAGTTCATTGGTAGTGTCAAGAAAGTAAAGAGTATTATCAAAGTCTAGAGAATGTCTCATGGCTTCGGCGAGGCGATATGTAAGCTTGTCATCCCCAACTCGTAAAGTCAACTCCCCGCCATCCATGTCGATAAGAGCTTTGGAATTGAGCAAGAAGTGCCTTCCAAGTATCAAAGGAACGTCGACATCCTTATCAACATTCAACACTACGAAGTCTACAGAAAATATGTACTTGTCAACTTTCACAAGTACATCTTTGATGAGGCCCTTCGGATGTCTCACCGTTCGGTCTGCCAATTGAAGTGTCATTCAAGTGGGCCTAGGCTCTCCCAAGCCTAGCTTCTTAAGGAAGGTGTAAGGCATGACGTTGATACTAGCCCCGGAATCCGCCAATGCCTTTTCTTCACACAAGTTACCAATATTGCACAGAATGATGATGCTTTCTGGGTCCTTCTTCTTGTTCGGCATATTCTTTTGCAACACCGCCGAACATGATGCATCTAGAATCACAGATGCACTCTCCTCCAACTTCCTCTTGTTGGTCAAGAGGTCCTTGAGAAACTTTGCATACCAAGGCATTTGAGATAATGCCTCCACAAATGGGAATGTTGATGTGCAACTTCTTAAATAGACCAAAGAACTTCTTGAATTGCTCATCATTTTGGTCATTCTTCAACCTTGAAGGATAAGGGATTCTTGGCTTGTAAGGTGGGGGTACCACCTCCTTCCCTTTGTTGGCTCTCTCCTCAACCTCCACGTCCTCGGGTGCTTCAATATTGGTCTCCTAACTCGGAAGCCTACCCTCAACCTCATGACCACTTCTCAAAGTGATCACCTTTACATGTTCCCTTAGATTGGTTTTGGTGTTACTAGGCAAGTTTCCTTGAGGTCTCTCCGATAATGACTTCGCAATTTGCCCTACTTGATTCTCTAAATTGTGTAATGACGCGGTGTGGTTGCGAAGTGTGGCTTCAACCGATTGAAATCTTATATCCGATGATTGGACGAATCTGGTCAAAGCCTTCTCTAAATTAGTCATCCGATTTTTCAACCCTGAAACTCCGTTGTCCATATTCGGGGCTTGTTGTTGTTGTTGAAAACTGGGTGGTGCCATTATCTTCTATTGCCTTGATTACTCCATGAAAGATTCAAGTGGCTCCTCCAGCCTAGATTGTAGGTGTTGCTATAAGGATTGCCTTGGTTTCTCATTGCTACCCACAAAATCCACTTGTTCTACCGAGGATGTACCACCAATAAAAATCGGGCAATCAAATGGAGCATGTCCTCCCCCGCACCCTGTGCAACTAGTCACGACCACTACTCTATTAGAAGTTAGAGTGTCTAACTTCTTGCTCAATGATTCCACTTGGGTCGCCAATGAAGTAATGATAAGTGCTTTTGTATTAGTAATACTAAGTATTCTTTTCTTATGGTGAGCATTACTTTTATCAGATTTTTAGTGCTAATATATGTGCATTTGTGTAACTTTTGTGCATGTAGGATTGTGGAGCCAAATATAGAGGAAGGAAGCCAAAGTAGATTGCGATTGCACTTTGTTGATGAAATCTTAGAGTGAACAAACGTGAACATATGACAAGATCCCCTTGCGTATATCCCGTAAGTGCACGGGTTTGTCGAAGTAATAATCCCGGGTGAGCGGGTATTGAATCCACAGGGAGTAGGGAATAAAAATACTTAATTTGATTCTTAGCTATGTGAAAGATCAATGATAAGGAGTGTGATAATGATTCAATTCTCAACAGTAAAACCAACAAGTAAGAGAGCAAAAGTAAAGAAGGGGGTAAGGCAATCGATAAAGATGGGGTACCCAGATAATGCTCCACCTAGGATAATTGTTTCAAGTGCAAGAACCCTCTATTATGATTCCTAATCAATGCAATGGTGAGTCATGGAAATCCTTAATTACATAGTCCCAAATCTAAAGTCAACTATGCCTAACTCTATACATGTCCCGGAGGAGAAATCGAACAATCTCAACACCTCGCACTCGCATAAAGTTGCAATGAGTTCTAGGGATTCCAAGTGATAAATCTCTTCCTTATAATAGACCTAACCCTTTGGTCCAGGTGGAAGGTCCCTAACCACAATTGAGCCCTAGATACTAAGATCACTTCAACGCTTGACTCCGTTGCACGCGCAACTAAGCCCCAGCGGAAGTTCATCCCTTAGACCATTCACTCTATTATGGCCGCAAAGAACTCGAGGAACAGAGGTAGAATCTATCACGCTAGAGGGGAAAGGGGACGCTCATGTACCTCTCGACTCACCCTCTCAACCCTCTCCAACCTAGCCTTGTCTAACGCTCGTGGTGTGTCACTCACTCACAAGGTTACCAACAAGAACTCTCGACCCTAGTGTCACTCTAGAGGAATTGTTCATACAATCAAGCATTCAAGGTTAGAACTCACAATAAACATCAATTTATTGAAAGCATAATAAAGAGGTTCAAAGAAACAAATACATCCTAGGGTTCACAATACCCGAGTACCCACTAGGGGGTTAGCTCTCCATGGAGCTAAGTACAATCAAAGAAATAGAATGTAAAAGCAATGAATCCATAAAGAAACCCCCTCGATGGTCGTGCCGATGGTCTTGTGGAGAGTCCTCTACTCGTCACAAGGGATCCTTTGTCCGGCCTAGGATACACCTCGCCGGATCGGTGCCGACGAAAGCTCTCCCAATAACCTTCTTCCAAACGACGCGCGATATCGGAGCCATAGAACCTCTCCAAAAACCTAGCCAATACCCCTCAAAACCCTAGCCGAAGCCCTCTCGCAAGTTGGGGAAAAGATGGAGAAAAGAATACCAAAATTGAGGCTGAATCGGCTTTAAATAGGGTTGGAATCGGGCGACTCCACGGGCGTGGATGCTCCACGCGCCCGTGCGGAATTTCCACACAGGCATGGATAGTTTTCACACGCCCATGTGGATTCTCTGTTTCTTTGGTTTCTCGGCCCGCTGTGAATAGTGCTGCTACAGTATATACTACAATGTTGCTACAGTGCTCTGCTACAATATTCGACCTGAATAGCTTTCTAATTCCATACTTTCATCAGGGTAACGCAAACGGGCACACGTTCACGTCGTGGATCACTTGCTTCTTCAATGGTGTACACGTTGGTGGAACTCTTGTTCTATGTGCATAACTCGGAATGCTCGAGTGTGACTGCCTCTGTGCTCCTCCAAATGGATGTGCCAACTCGAATACGAGGAGGTTGGCACACATTCTAGCATCTCACATCAACCTATATCTTCGCGTTTGAACCTTAGCAAGATTTCCTCCAAAATCGGTGCATTGTGATCCACATTGGCCTATTTCCTTCATACTCAGCTTCACAACCCTACCTGCATAAGAGTAACATAAAAACACACATATTAGTGTAAAAACCCGAGAAAAGTAATGCTCAACATAAGGAATGAATGCTTCGCATTCGTATCGCACAAGTACTTATCAACATAAGGAATGAACGCTTCGCATTCCTTTGCCACTGGAGGTGTCTCGGTCTCCATCGGTGCTGGTTGGGGCTCGGGAGCGGGCTGAGAGCCTGAGATGCCCCAGCTTCATCCTCGAATGGTGTGTTCAGCACATAAACACCATTTGAATATTTACGTACTAACCCCATTAGCCTCATTCTCTCTAACCCATGGGGTGCTGGTATTATCGCCTTCTCGGTTCTACTGATTTTGTCTCGCAGACCCATCCCCACAATGAGTCTGGTAATATATGGACCTGAGAAGATGAGACCCAATCTGGAATATTGTCCTTGATGCTTCAGATACTCCGCTAAAATATGCCCCAGATGGACTGGTTCGTTCCGAACCATGGAGTATAAGTACAGAAGCTCTTGCTTGTTGATGACTCCGGTGCTATCACCGCGGCCATTCACTGACCTGCTCATTATGGCGTGAAGATATCTGTAACTGGGTCGAGATAAACATGAGGCCTTAGACACTCCTGGTTCATATCGCCCCTTTTCACATAGTAATGTATACGCCTCAATGGGAGAAAGTCCTGACATGTCAATTGGAAGATTCTCATACTCCTCAGTTTCAGTATACTCTTCATCATTTAGACCAAGTCTAGTGGAAAACTGTGTGACACTCATACTATGATGTTGCCCAAGGGCTCTGAACTGAATAGCGCCGGCACTATCAAAATGAGCATAAGAGCGGTCGAACTCAAACGAAGCAAGTACCTCCAAAGTGAGTGTGCGGATAGCAGGATCATGAATATTTAATAACTTGTGCCAATTACAGACCAATAATAATTTCTCGACCTCGTCAGCCATGTCATCCGCTAGCTGCACCTTTCTAAGTAACCCAACATCCGGGGTTAGCGTTTGACCAAACTTAAGCTTCTCTAACCGCTCAAACCGAGCTTTATGCGCAGGGAGTATGAATTCCATGATTTCCAGCTCAGGGGCAAGCTTTCGAGGACGTTTGGCAACTGCTTTCTTCGATTTGGTGGTCATACCTGCATGTATTAAAAAAGAAAATCAATCAGTTCCATTCAGACTGCAGGAAGATAACAACGCACGGCCGTGCGGAAATTCCACACGCACGTGCACATCCACGGGGCGTGGAAAACGCACTGCCCTTGTAGTCAATCTCCATGCCACACTCTCTATCTCAATTTTAGATCGTCTTAAAGACAAATCATAACCATTTTAACAAGAAGACGGTGTGTATTATCCATTTCAATCGTGGGTAATCAGTTAGATTCAAATGAAATCGAAGAAGAGAGGAAATTAAGGCCTACCAATGAGCTGAACCTAGACACCCCTACAATCCACACAATGCGCAATCAATCGACTCGAGGACGACAGTAGGAGGGGACGAGAATGTCGGAAAGAATGCTCTTTGGGCGGCTTAGGGTTGTTTGAGGAGAAATGTGTGACTGTTGTAATGGGAGAGCGGACGGTTTTTTAACTCCTGGAGATCCACACGGGCGTGCGGGCATCGTCCACGCCCGTGCGCCCTCAAATGAAAGAGTCACAGTGGTAGACGCACGCCCCTATGGCCTCGCTGGATATTCGAGAAAAATATTATACACGCCCGTGCGGAAATTCCCCACGGGCGTGGACATTCACATGCCCAATTCACAGGGGCAGCCGCACACCCCTGTGTCTTCTCGGGATGGAGAGAATTCCTCTGCAGAGTTTCGCACGAGCGTGCGGAAATTACCCACGCCCGTGCATGGTTCACAAGGTTACCCACAGGGGAGAGTCCACACCCCTGTGTGCTCTCGGGAAAATACGCCCAACTCTGCAGAAATTCACACGCCTGTGCAGAAATTACCCACGGGCATGTGACAGTTACATGGTTGTTCACAGGGGCACCCACACGCCCCTGTGCCTTCTCTGGATAGGGCTTACAGTATACGTCCACGGGCGTGTGGAAATCCTACACGCCCGTGTGTTTTCTCCGGATGACTTAGAAAAATCTGCAGGCTCTGCAGAATATTTCTGAACATGTTTGCACACTTAGAGCCTGCCCTATTATGCAAATTTTACCAGTGAGAAACACAAAATAGAACCCAAACGACCAAACTTTTCGCCAATTCCTCAAAAAGCACACGATGACTTTAAAACCCACAATAAAATTGCAGCACATCATCTAAAAATTAAGACACCAACACTTAAACAATTTATTCATGCAAACAAACTAAACTAAAAGATAAGAAAATAGTAAACACTTGGGTTGCCTCCCAAGAAGCGCTTGTTTAACGTCACTAAGCTTGACGTACCTTGCTTACCTCACGGGGGTTCATGAATGAAGGTTGCCCTCTTACCCATAACTTGAAAGCATGATGAACAAAGTCTCTTGAGGGTAGAGGGTGTACTATCGGGCTTCGGACAACCTAACAATGGTTCATCCAACTTTCTTGGTTCATGTACTTCTCCATCAGTCATGGAGCATTTTCAGTGACGTCTCCTAGCCCTCTTCATTTTTCAGAGCACCTTCTTCAATATCCCCGGGGTAGATATTACTTCTTCAGTCAAACCAAGCATCATGACTTCATCAACAAGCTCATCAGTAAATGAACGGGTTTGTATATCCCGCAAGTGCACGGGTTCGAATCCATAGGGAGTAGGGAATAAAAATACTTAATTCGATTCTTAGCTATGTGAAAGATCAATTATAAGGAGTGTGATAATTATTCAATTCTCAACAGTAAAAGCAACAAGTAGGAGAGCAAAAGTAAAGAAGGGGGTAAAGCAATCGATAAAGATGGGGTACCCAGATAATGCTCCACCTAGGATAATTGTTTCAAGTGCAAGAACCCTCTATTATGCTTCCTAATCAATGCAATGGTGAGTCGTGGAAATCCTTAATTACATAGTCCCAAATCTAAGGTCAACTATGCCTAACTCTATACATGTTCTGGAGGAGAAGTCAAACAATCTCAACACCTCGCACTCGCATAGAGTTGCAATGAGCTCTAGGGATTCCAAGTGATAAATCTCTTCCTTATAATAGACCTAACCCTTTGGTCCAGGTGGAAGGTCCCTAACCACAATTGAGCCCTAGATACTAAGACCACTTCAACGCTTCACTCCTTTGCATGCGCAACTAAGCCCCAGCGGAAGTTCATCCTTTAGACCATTCACTATTATGGCCGCAAAGAACTCGAGGAATAGAGGTAGAATCTATCACGCCAGAGGGGAAAGGGGACGCTCTTGTACCTCTCAACTCACCATCTCAACCCTCTCCAACCTAGCTTTGTCTGACACTCGTGGTGTGCCACTCACTCACAAGGTTACCAATAAGAACTCTCAACCCTAGTGTCACTCTAGAGGAATTGTTCATACAATCAAGCATTCAAGGTTGGAACTCACAATAAACATCAATTTATTGAAAGCATAATAAAGAGGTTCAAAGAAACAAATACATCCTAGGGTTCACAATACCCGAGTACCCACTAGGGGTTTAGCTCTCCATGGAGCTAAGTACAATCAAAGAAATAGAATATTAAAGCAATGAATCCATAAAGAAACCCCCTCGATGGTCATGCTCGATGGTCTTGTGGAGAGTCCTCTACTCGTCGCAAGGGATCCTTTATCCGGCTTAGGATACACCTCGCCGGATAGGTGCCAATGAAAGCTCTCCCAATAACCTTCTTCCAAATGATGCGCGATGTCGGAGCCATAGAACCTCTCCAAAACACCTAGCCAATATCCCTCAAAACCCTAGCCGAAGCCCTCGCGCAAGTTGGGGAGAAGATGGAGAAAAGAATACCAAAATTGGGGCTGAATCGGCTTTAAATAGGGTTGGAATTGAGCGACTCCACGGGCGTGGATGCTCCACGCGCCCGTGCAGAATTTCTACACGGGCATGGATAATTTCCACACGCCCGTGTGGATTCTCTGTTTCTCTGGTTTCTCGGCCGGCTGTGAACAGTGCTACTACAGTATATACTACAATATTGCTACAGTGCTCTGCTACAATATTCGACCTGAATAGCTTCCCAATTCCATACTTTCATCAGGGTAATGCAAACGGGCACACGTTCACGTCGTGGATCACTTGCTTCTTCAATGGTGTACACATTGGTGGAACTCTTGTTTTATGTGCATAAGTCGGAATGCTCGAGTGTGACTGCCTCTGCTCCTCCAAATGGATGTGCCAACTCGAATACGAGGATGTTGGCACACATTCTAGCATCTCACATCGACCTATATCTTCGCGTTTGAACCTTAGCAAGATTTTCTCCAAAATCGGTGCATTGTGAGCCACATTGGCCTATTTCCTTCATACTCAGCCTCACAACCCTACCTGCATAAGAGTAACATAAAAACACACATATTAGTGTAAAAACCTGAAAAAAGTAATGCTCAACATAAGGAATGAACGCTTTGCATTCGTATCACACAAGCACTTATCAAAATACAAGTTGTGCTCAAAGATATGTGAATGTGAGCCAACCTCCATTTGCTCAAGAAATTACAAGGTTTGGAGGGGTACAAAAGGAGTCACATTTGCGTATTCCGACTTATGCAATGCTAGCAAGATTTTCATTAATATTAGTTATCCCTTATTGAAGAAGCGATGCGATCTATGACATAGACGTGTGCCCGTATATGTTGCCTCGATGAAAAGTTCTAGGTTTTGTAGCAAATCACTGTAGTAATTTACTATAGAAGTTACTGTTCATAGGCCACTGAAAAACCAAGTTCTGCAGACTCACACGGGCGTGTGGAAATTCTACACGCCCGTGTGGATTCCCGATTTCAGCCCTATTTAAGTCGAGATTTCAGCCCGTGAAAAAGAATCTTTTTGCCATCTTTTGCTCATCTCTTCATTATCTTTGGATGCGCCCACGGCTAGGGTTTAGAGAGGTTTTGGCTAGGTCTTTGGAGAGGTTTGACAGCCTTCAACACTGCGTTCCTTCAAAAGAAAGTTATTGGGGGAGCTTTCATCGGCATCGATCCGGTGAGATGTGCCCTAGGCTTGATGAGGGGACCTTTGGAGAAGACGCAGCCACTCCACAAGACCATCGACATGAACACCGAGGGGGTTTTATCCATGGATTGCATATTTTTAATTTTGATTTCATTATTGATTGTATTGTGCTCCATGGAGAGCTAAACCCCTAGAGGGTGCTTGGACTTGTAAACCCTAGGATGCTATTCTTTCATTGACCTCTTATTATGCTTTCTTTAATTAATGTCTTTAATTGAGTTCCAATCTTGAATGCTTGTTGAGTTTATTTTCCCTTAGAGTGACACTAGGGTTGATAATCTATTTTGGTAGCCATTGTGGATGAGTGACACACCATGAGGGTCAGACAATGCTAGGTTACAGAGGGTTTTGAGGGTGAGTCGAGAGGTAGCGGAATGTCCCCTTTTCTCTCCGGTGTGATTTATCCTACCTCCACGTTCCATGAGTTCTTTGCGATCACAATAGAGTGAAGTGCTAAGAGACAAACTCCGCTGGGGCTTAGTTGCGTGAGCAACAGAGTGAAGCGTTGAAGTAATCCTTAGTATATGGGGTTTAATTGTGACAAGGGTCTTTCACCTGAACCAAAGGGTTAGATCTACATTTGGGAATAGGGTTTATCACTTGGAGTCTCTAGAGCTTTAAGCAACCCTACACAATGTGAGGCGTCGAGACTAAGCGATTTCACTTCCGAGGCATAATATAGGGTAGTCACGGTTGAACTTAGATTTGGGCCCATGTATTTTAGGATTTTCACGACTCATTAAACATCAATTAGGAGACATAATGATTGGTCTTGCACTTGTAACATTAGCCCTAGGGTGAGCAATGTCCAGGTACCCCCACTTTCTGTCTATTGCCTCTCTTATCATTTACTTGCATTTCCTTTTCCTTTTCTTAGTTCTATTTGCATTGTTTCTTGTTCACATCACCATCAATTTATCTTCACTTAGTTAGATAACAATCTTTGTGTTTCTGATCACTATTCCCTGTGGATATGATAACCCACTCACCTGGTTATTATTACTTCGACAAACCCGTGCACTTGCGGTACACCATGCAAAAGGGTTATTGTCAAGTAATTGCATCAATCTCATGAAGTCGGCTACTTTTTCTGTTTCTTATGTTCAATGGATAACTGTTCATAGCCATTTCTTCAATGAGAAGCCGGGCTTCTTTGGGGGTCTTGCTGCCTAAGGTACCTCTTACTGCAGCATCAAGTAACTGTCTTTTGCTCGGATTCAACCCATTATAGAAAGTCTGAATGATCATCTACTCAGGGAACCCATGTTGAAGACATTTCTATAAGAGCTCCTTGAACCTATCCCATGTCTCAAATAGAGACTCTAATTCTGTTTGCACAAAAGAGGATATTTCATTCCTAAGCTTCGCTAATTTTCGGGAGGGAAAATATCGGGCAAGAAAAGCTTCTACCATCTCCTTCCATGTAGTGATCAATGCACTAGGTAATGAATGCACCACCCATTGCTTCGCTCTCCTTTACAAGAAAAATGGGAAGGCCCTCAATTAGATAGCATCATATGTAACACCATTGATCTTGAGCATATCGCACACTTCCAAGAATTTCTCTATGTGATTGTTTGGATGCTCATCAGCCAAACCATTAAATTGTGCCGACTGCTGTAACATTTGGATGAATGCTGGCTTGAGCTCAAAATTTTGAGCTATAATTAGTGGCCGCACAATGCTAGATTGTGTGCCAAGAACTACGGGTCTGGTATAATCAGACAATGTCCTCTGTTGCTCATTCTGTTGTGCCATATCTGACCCTTCATCTTCTATATTAGCTTGATTAGAATGTTCTTGCACAGGTTCTTTCCCCCTTCTATGAATTCTTCGTTTAATGTCCAGATTTCCTTCAACCAATGTCAAAGGTTTTTCTTAGGTCATAACCTGGAGTTGTAACCAAAGAAAGAAAAACAAATCAGAATAATGGAAGAATAACAAGATATGAAATAGAACGAGTGATGAATAGCTAAAATGGCAAAGTTCAAAGTGTTTCTAAAATTCCTACTCTCGACAACGGTGCCAAAAACTTGACAATGCCCTTTTGCGTATGTACCACAAGTGCACAAGTTTGTTGAACTAATAATACCCCGGTGAGTGGCTAGTCGAATCCACAGGAAATAGTGATTAGAAACACAAAAATTGCTATTTAACTAGAACGAGGATGAATTAATAGTGATGTGAATAAGAATCAATGCAAATAGAAATAAGAAAAGAAGAAAGAGGCACAAGTAAAATATAGGAGAGGCAATCGACAATAAATGGGGCACCCGAACATTACTCACCCAAGGACTATTGTTTCAAGTGCAAGACCAATCATTATGTCTCTTAACTATTGTCTAATGAGTCATGGAGATCCTTAAACACACGGTCCCAAAACTTGAGGTCAATCATGACTAACCCTACACTATGCCCCGGTGGAGAAATCTCTCAGTCTCGACACCTCACACTGTGCTAGGTTACTTTAGGCTCTAGGGATTCCAAGTGATAAACCATATTCCCTAAAATAGATCTAACCCTTTGGTCTAGACGAAAGACCCATAGTCACAACTAAGCCCCAGATACTAAGAATTACTTCAACACTTCACTCTGTTGCTTGCGCAACTAAACCCCAGCGGAGTTCGTCTCTTAGCACTTCACTCTATTGTGACCGCAAAGAACTCTTAGAACATGGATGTAGGATAAATCACACTTGAGGAGAAAAAGGACGCTCCACTACCTCTCGACTCACCCTCTCAACCCTCTCCAATCTAGCATTGTCTAACTCTCATGGTGTATCACTCATCCACAAGGATTACTAATATGGATTCTCAACCCTAATGCCATTCTAAGAAAAAAATCAACTCAACAAGCATTCAAGATTGGAACTCAATTAAAACATCAATTAAAGAAAGCATAATAAAAGGTCAAAGAAACAACATCATCCTAGGGTTTACAAGTCCAAGTACCCACTAGGATTTTCGCTCTCCATAGAGCAAAATACAATCAATAATGAAATCAAAAGTAAAAATATGCAATCCATAAATAAAACTACCTTGGTGTTTGTGTTGATGGTCTTGTGGAGTGGCCGTGTCTTCTATAAAGGTCCCCTCTTCAAGCCTAGGGCACACCTCGCCGGATCGGTGCCGATGAAAGCTCACCTGATAACTCTCTTCCGAAAGGAAACGTGGTGTCGAAGGCCGTAAACCCCTCCAAAAACCTAGCTAAAGCCTCTTCAAACCCTAGCCTGGGCGCCTCCAAAGGTGGAGAAAAGATAGCCGAAAGATGGAGAAAAGGGTTCTGAAATCGAGCTGCTATTGCGACTTAAATAGGGCTAGAATCGGGTATCCACATGGGCATGTGGAATTTCTACATGCCCGTGTGAATCTTCAGAAAATCGATTTTCTACGGCCTATAAACAGTAACTGTTAAAGTAAATTGCTACATTGATTTTGCTATAGTACCTGCTACAGTACTCCGCCAAAATACTCCTGAATCCACACTTTTCATCGAGGTAATATAAAGGGGCACACGTCTACACTGTAGATTGCATTGCATATTCAAATAAAAGCGCATTTGATGATAATCCTGCTAGCTTTGCACAAGTTGGAACACATGAGCGTGATTGCCTTTGTGCCCTCCAATTTGCATATTTCCTTGAACACAATGGAGGTTGGCACACACTTACATGTCTTTGAGCATAACTTGTGTCTTCACATTTGTTCACTCCATAATTCCAACAACTAAAGTGCAAACGCAATCTACTTTAGCTTCTTTCTTCTAAACTTGTCTCCATAACCCTACATGAACAAAAGAACACAAATACTCATGTATTAGCGATAGAATCTGAGAAAAGTGATGCTCATCATAAGAAAAGAATACTTCATATTACTAATACACAAGCACTTATCAATCAACCTCGGTTTCGCATCAATCTTATTCATAAGATAACGAAGCGCCGAGTGACCGGTAAATACAGTGACTCTAGATAAGATGCTGATAAGTGCTTGTGCGATATGAATGCGAAGCGTTCATTCCTTATGTTGAGCATTACTTTCCTCAGTTTTCTACATTAATATGTGTGTTTTATGTTACTTTTACGCAGGTAGGGTTGTGAGGCCGAGTATGAAGGAAATGGGCCAATGTGGATCATAATGCACCTATTTTGGAGGAGATCTTGTTAAGGTTCAAATGCGAAGACATAGGTCAGGTGTGAGATGCTAGAGTGTGTGCCAACCTCCTCGCATTCGAGTGAGCACATCCATTTGGAGGGGCACAAATACAGTCACGCTCGAGCATTCCGACTTATGTATATAAGAACAAGAGCCCCGCCAACATGTACATCATTGAAGAAGCAAGTAATTCACGACGTGAATGTGTGCCCATTTGCGTTACCCCGATGAAAGTATGAAAGTGATTACTGCAGCAACACTGTTCACAGCCGGCCGAGAAATCAGAGAAACAGAGAATCCACACGGGCGTTTGGAAATTATCCACGCCCGTGGAAAATTCTGCAAGGGCGCGTGTATCGTCCACGCCCGTTGAGTTGCCAGATTCCAGCCCTATTTAAAGCCGATTCAGCACCGATTTTGGTATTCTTTTCTCCATCTTTTCCCCAACTTGTGAAAGGACTTCGGCTAGGGTTTGGAGGGGTATTGCCCAAGGTTTTGGAGAAGTTCTATGGCTTCGACATTGTGATTCCATTAGGAAAAAGGTTGGTAGGGGAGCTTCGATCGAGGCGTATCCTATACCGGATGAAGGAATCTTTGGATGACGAGTAGAGGACTCTCCACAAGACCATCGACACGACCATCAAGGGGGTTTCTTTATGGATTCATTGCTTTTACATTCAATTTCTTTGATTGTATTTAGCTCCACGGAGAGCTAAACCTCTAGTGGGTACTTGGGTGATTGTGAACCCTAGGATGTATTCGTTTCTTTGAACTTCTTTATTATGCTTTCAATAAATTGATGTTTATTATGAGTTCCAACCTTGAATGCTTGATTGTATGAACATTTCCCCTGGAGTGACACTAGGGTTGAGAGTTCTTGTTGGTAACCTTGTGAGTGAGTGACACACCACGAGTGTTAGACAAAGCTAGGTTGGAGAGGGTTGAGAGGGTGAGTCGAGAGGTACAGGAGCGTCCCCTTTCCCCTCCGACGTGATAGATTCTACCTCCGTTCCTTAAGTTCTTTGTGGCCATAATAGAGTGAATGGTCTAAGGGATGAACCTCCGCTGGGGCCTAGTTGCGCGTGCAATGGAGTGAAGCGTTGAGAGGATCTTAGTATCTAGGGCTTAATTGTGGCTAGGGACTTTCCATCTGGACCAAAGGGGTAGGTCTATATTTAGGAAGAGATTTATCACTTGGAATCCCTAGAGCTCATTGCAACTCTATGCGAGTGCGAGGTGTTGAGATTGTTCTATTTCTCCTCCGGGACATGTATAGAGTTAGGCATAGTTGACCTTAGATTTGGGACTATGTATGTAAGGATTTCCACGACTCACCATTGCATTGATTAGGAAGCATAATAGAGAGTTCTTGCACTTGAAGCGATCATCCTAGGTGAAGCATTATCTGAGTACCCCATTCTTTATCGATTGCCTTACCCTCTTCTTACTTTTGCTCTTTCACTTGTTTTTTTGTTGAGAATTGAATCAATTTCACACTTATCACTATTGATATTCCACATAGCTAAGAATCAAATTAAGTATTTTCACTCCCTACTCCCTGTGGATTCGACCCCGCTCACCCGGGATTATTACTTCGACAAGCCCGTGCACTTGCGGAATATAAGTAAGGGGACCTTGTCAATTTTTTGCGCCGTTGCCGGGGAGCTAGGCATTTAGAGATACTTTGCACTTTGTTTTCTTAGCTATTTCACCACATATTCTATTCCATATCTTCTTATTCTATCATTTTTCTGATTTTCTTTTTCTTTTTCTTTGGTACAACTCCAGGTTATAACCCGAGGAAATCCATCAATATTGATTGAAGGAGACCCTGAGCTTGAACGTACACTTCGAAGGAAAGGGAAAGAACCTGTACAAGAGCAGCCTAATCCAACTGATTTGGAAGTAGAAGGATCTGACAACATGGCGGAATAGAATGAGCAACAACGGACACTATCCGATTATGCCAGACCTTCAGTGTTGGGGACACAATCGAGTATTGTGCGTCCCTCAATTACAGACTCGAATTTCGAGCTAAAGCCGACATTCATTCATATGTCTGCAGCGAGTCCGCACAATTCAACGAGTTTGGCGATGAGGATCCAAAGCAGATACATAGAGAGCTTCCTCGAGGGTGTGTGACATGCTTTGAAGATCAATGGTGTGACGGATGATGCCATCAAATTGAGAGCCTTCCCATTTTCCTTAAAGGGGAAAGCAAAGCAGTGGATACACTCATTGCCTAGGGCATCAATCACTACATGGGAGGAGATGGTAGAAGCTTTTCTAGCACGTTGTTTCCCTCCCGGAAAATCAGCCAAGCTTAGGAATGAGATCTCATCCTTTATGCAATTGGAATTGGAGTCTCTATTTGAGACATGGGAACGGTTCAAGGAACTCCTGCGCAAGTGTCCGCAACATGGATTTTCGGAGTGGATGATTGTTCAAACCTTCTACAATGGGTTGAATGCAGGTACAAGACAACTCTTGGATGCTGCGGCAGGAGGTACTTAGGTAGCAAGACCCCCGATGAGGCTCGTCAATTGATTGAGGAAATGGGGTTAAATAGCTACCAGTGGAATGTGAGGGAGAAGAAAAAGGTGGCCGGTCTCCATGAAATTGATGCGGTAACTTCATTGGCGGCCCAAGTGGAGAGTTTGAGTAAGAAGCTAGATCTTATAGCTTCGAATAGAGTTGCGGCCGTAACCAATTGCACCGGTTGTGGTGGAGGACATGCTCCCTCCGATTGCCCAATCGTCATTGGTGATGTTTCTTCAGTTGAGAATGTCGACTTTGTAGGTAATGGGATGAGACCTCAAGGGAATCCATACAGCAACACCTACAATTCAGGTTGGAAGAATCATCCCAACTTTTCATGGAGTAATCAAGGACCAAAGAAGACCATGGGGCCATCGGGGTTCCAACAACAACAACAAGCCCCTCAAGTGGAAAATAGAATTTCTGGCTTGGAAACCCGAATGACGGATTTGGAGAAGCATTTGGCTAGATTTGTTCAATAGGCAAATACAAGGTTTGAATCAGTCGAGGCTACACTTCGCAATCACACCGCCTCCTTGCACAACCTTGAAAATCAAGTGGGGCAAATTGCGAAATCTCTTTCCGAAAGGCCACATGGGAGTTTACCAAGCAACACGGAAACCAACCAGAGAGAACATGTGAAGGTGATCACTTTGAGAAGCGGTTGTGAGGTTGAAGGGAGGCTTCCGAGTGAGAAGCCGAAAGAACACGCACCCGAGGTCGTAGAGGTTGACAAGGGAGCAAGCAAGGAGAAAGAGGTGGCACCCCCACCTTTCACGTCAAGAATCCCTTATCCCTCTAGATTGAAGAATGACCAAGGGGATGTACAGTATAAGAAGTTCCTGAGTTTGTTCAAGCAACTCCACATCAACATTCCATTTGTTGATGCTTTGGCTCAAATGCCTAAGTATGCGAAGTTCCTTAAAGATCTATTGACCAACAAGAGGAAATTGGAGGAGAGTGCTTCAGTGGTGCTTGATGCTTCATGTTCGGCGGTGTTACAAAAGAACATGCCGAACAAGAAGAAGGACCCGGGAAGCTTCATTATCCCGTGTAACATCGGCAACTTAGGTGAGGAAATGGCATTGGCGGATTCAGCAGCGAGTATCTATGTCATGCCATACACTTTTTTCCAAAAGCTAGATTTGGGTGAGCCTAGGCCTACTCGGATGACTTTACAATTGGCGGACGGAACGGTATGACATCCGAGAGGCATCATTGAAGACGTGCTTGTCAAGGTGGACAAGTATATTTTTCCGATTGACTTTGTAGTGCTAGATGTCGATGAGGATGCAGAGGTACCCTTGATACTTGGGAGACCATTCTTGCAGACTTCCAAAGCATTGATTGACATGGACGGCGGAGAGCACACATTGAGAGTCGGAGACGATAAGCTCACTTACCGCCTTGCTGAAGCCATGCGGCATTCTCTCGATTTTGATGACACTTTGTATTTTCTAGACACTACTGATGAGATTGTTGATGAATATATACAGGAAATGTTCAACCCGGATCCGTATAAAGGTTCGTTCGACCAAGAGGAGAGCAATGAAGAAGTACTGATGCTTGGTTCGACTGGAGAGGAAACATCTACCCGGGGAATCTTGAAGAAGGTGCTCCGAAAAATGAAGAGGGCTCGAAGACGCCACGGAAAACAACCCAAGATTGTTGGAGACGTACATGAGCCAAGGCAGTTGGACGAACAATTGTTTGGTGGTCCGAAGCCCGCTAGTACACCATCTTCCCTCAAGAGACTTTGCTTATCATGCTTTCAAGTTATGGGTAAGAGGGCAACCTTCATTCATGAACCCCGGTGAGGTAAGAAAAGATACGTCAAGCTTAGTGACGTTAAACAAGCGCTTGTTGGGAGACAACCCAAGTGTTTACTGTTTTCGTACCTTTTAGTTTAGTTTGCTTGCATGAATAAATTGTTAAGTGTTGGTGTTTCAATTTTTGAGTGCTTGTGCTGCGATTTTATTATGGATCTTTAAAAGAATTCATTGTTGGTTTTGTTGTGAGTTGGTGAAGTTTGGTCGTTTGAGTTTTATATTGTGTTTTCCTCTGGTAAATTTTGCATAATAGAGCAGGCTCTGAGTGTGTGGACATGTTCTGATTAATTCTGCAGAGCCTGCAGGTTTTTCTAAGTCATCTAGAGAAAACACACGGGTGTGTGGAATTTCCACACGCCCGTGTATGTTCACTGTGAGCTCATCCAGAGAAGGCACAGGGGCGTGCGGCTGCCCTTGTGGACGACCACCCAACTAGCGCATGCCCGTGGGTAATTTCCGCACGGGCGTGTGAATTTCTGCAGAGTTGGGCAGTTTTTCCCGAGAGCACACAGGGGCGTGGACTTGCCCCTGTGGGCAACCTTGTGAACCACGCACGGGCGTGGGTAATTTTCGCACGCCCGTGCGAAACTCTGCAGGTTGCTCCCTCCATCCTAAGAAAACACACGGGCGTGCGGCCGCCCCTGTGAGTTGGGGCATGTGAATGACCACGCCCGTGGGGAATTTCAGCACGGGCGTGTGTTAGACTTGATATTTTTTCTCGGATGACCAGGGAAGCTACAAGGGCGTGCGTCTTCCCCTGTGGGTCTAGCGCACGGGCGTGGGTATTTTCTGCACGCCCGTGTGAATGCACAAAACGCCAGAAATCGCGAGTTTTGTTTAAAAAGGGGATGATTTCTCTCCTTCTTCACGACTCCTTCTCACTCGAAAACACCCTCACAACATACTTTGAGTCCATAGCGCCGGATTTTAGCGAAGTTTTCTGGCCGGCTCTTCATTTTTCAAACTCTTCCTCGTCGATCATGGCACCTAGGTCAAAGAAGCAAGATGATAATAGGCCATGTGAGTCATCCCCTGAAGCTGAGGACATGCGATTTGTGATTCCCGAACATCAGGTCCGTTATGAGCGTTTATCGAGACTCCGTTTCGGACAGACTCGATTCCTGGACACGACTATACTCGCGAGATCTTCGACGAGGAGATGAGTTCACTGAGGAGGTTGAGGATCTTGTTTCGAGATGGTGGTTGGCGGCGATTATTGATGATTAGAGAGCCAGCCATTCGAGCGTTTGCACTGGAGGTGCTCTCCTCGTTCGAGTTTGATAGAGCGTATGCGAGCTTCCACAGTTTAGGCACCGTTCAGTTCAGAGTATTTGGACACCATCATAGCTTGAGCATTACGCAGTTTTCCATATTACTTGGTTTATACGAGGAGGCATTCACAGATACAAAGATGTATGCACAGTTGCATACTGATTATCCTGGAACCTTGACCCCGCAAAGAGCTTATAGAGTGCTATGTGGTCAAGGCCAGTACGAGCCGGGGGTGTCAAAGGCCACATGCCTTTCCCGACCTGCATACAGATATTTGCATGCCATCATGAGTAGGTCGGGTGAATGGCCCACGGCGACGATCTTGGTGTTACGAGCCGTCGGGGAGTTGCTTGTACTTTGTACTCGATGGTAGAGCGTGCTCGATCCACTTAGGGCACATCCCTGCCGATTACATCGGACATCGAGGGACGATATGCTGAGGCGGGAGTGATCTTCTCGGGGCCCATACATTCACGAGATTCTTGTTGGACATGGGTCTCTTGGATTCGATTCGCGGGGTCGAGAAGACGAGTGTACCCGCTCCTCTGGGTCTAGAGACGATGCGGTTGATGGGCATGGTCCGCGAGGGGTTCGGACATGGGTTTTTGCGTTAGTTCTACCAGCCCCGAGATAGGCGAGGATCGAGGGGTGATGACGCCGGAGCATCTCGGCCCGACCCCGAGCCTCGGCCCGCATCGATGGAGACCGAGGCACCTCCAGTGCGGAGGAACCCCCGGTGCGTATATTTTTCACCTTCTCGAGCCAATGATTGCTTTGAGAGGCTCGAGAATGCTATAGGAGTGGTCCGAGCCGAGGTTGCGAGATTAGGGGCTACGTAAAGCCACTCAGATACCACGAGTTCATGGCACATTTCGACATTTTTATAGCGAGATCCTAGAGCGAGACGTTGCCTTATC
This sequence comes from Dioscorea cayenensis subsp. rotundata, assembly GCF_009730915.1. Taxonomy (NCBI): domain Eukaryota; kingdom Viridiplantae; phylum Streptophyta; class Magnoliopsida; order Dioscoreales; family Dioscoreaceae; genus Dioscorea; species Dioscorea cayenensis. The sequence goes on along the minus strand of NC_052472.1, from coordinate 5,725,986 downwards.
ATTTGTCCTGCGCTGAGGGACCCTTCGAGTCCCGTCGGCTCCCTCGGCACCGAGAGGACCCACCATGTGCTTCCACTTCCGCAGTAGCAGTACAGGAGCTGAGCGCAACACCGACACTTGACTTCTTCCTCTTTACTTTCATGCATTTTACTTTATCTTATTTTCTTATTTTTAGACTTTTTCACTCAGAAAGGACTTTCCTTCTGATTTTATGTTATTTTGCATTATCGAGTTGTATTCATTGCTTCATCTTTTATACACTCGAGTTATTTTTGTTTTTCTTGAGCTTCACTGAACCCCTCGTGTATGCGTGCAGATGGTCTTATCTTCTTGGAAATTGAGACTTAGTCATGGGCACGGCCAAGGTGCTTTGGCACTTGGCCGTGCGAGCTTCACAACCCGTTGGAACACTACTCCCAATGAATTAGCTCCATCAAACGCAACACTAGGAGTCAGGGGAGTATTGTTTTGATTGCTTCTCCCACATATATTTTTCATTGATATACATTATGAGTGAGCTTGCATGTGTACATTGACGACAATATACAACTTAAGTGTGGGGGGAAGTTTCATAGTGCACACATCATTTCTATTGTTCTTGATTGATATATGCTCACATAGCCAATGGCGGTTCACCCTAGTTGCAATGATTGTATTCTTAAGTTTAGGAAAATTTTTAACATTGAATGTTTTCATGCTCTAGTTGTTGCTTGAATTTTTAGAAATTTTTGCCCGATTTACACTTAGTGTACTACTCACTCTTTGAACTCTATTGGAAACTCATGTTCGATGTTAAAAGGGACTAGTTAGGTTTATTTTTCTTGTGCTAAAAATGAAAATGAAAATGAAAATGAAAAGTGAAAAGAAGGAACAAAATAGTTTTATTGTTTATTTGAATTGTTGGGCGGAAAGAGCTACCGCCTATGAAGTATGAAGCTACTCTCACAAGTCGGATACTAGTTATGCCCTAATGAGAGAAAGAGCTATCTCATAGGATGAGTGAAAGCTACCACCGGGTAGAAAGAGCTACCACCTCGAAAGTGTGAAAGCCACCTTAGCGGCCGCTTTGGAAAGGGCTACCTTAGAGGATGTGTGAAGCTACTACCATCTTTTAAAATTTTTATCACTTGTGTAGATAAATAAGTCCCTTGCACTTAGAACTTTGAGGAGTATAACTTGGGGTGTTTTGAGTGAGTTCACACACTTACACGAAATTCGAGTTTGTTATCCTTTTTGGTTCAAGTTTTTAGCTAGAGCATTGATTTTTCGTATTTAGTGTTGAAATTTCCCTTACTTGTAGAATTCTATCTTTTGTATACTTTGGTGAACCTAAGGCCAAGCACTTTCAATATTTTTCTTCACGGATGCACACAATGTTTTTAATGTTTGCTTGAGGACAAGCAAAAGCTTAAGTGTGGGGAGTTTGATAAGTGCTTGTGCGATATGAATGCTGGCGTTCATTCCTTATGTTGAGCATTACTTTTCTTAGGTTTTTACATTAATATGTGTGTTTTTATGTTACTTTTACGCGGTAGGGTTGTGAGGCCGAGTATGAAGGAAATAGGGCCAATGTGGATCATAATGCACCTATTTTTGGAGGAGATCTTGCTAAAGTTCAAACGCGAAGACATAGGATAGGTGTGAGATGCTAGAGTGTGTGCCAACCTCCTCGCATTCGAGTGAGCACATCCATTTGGAGGGGCACAAAGACAGTCACACTCGAGCATTCCGACCTATGCATATAAGAACAAGAACCCCACCAACATGTATATCATTGAAGAAGCAAGTGATTTAAGACGTGAACGTGTGCCCGTTTGTGTTACCCCGATGAAAGTATGGAATTGGGAAGTTATTCAGGTCGAAGATGTAGCAGAGCACTACAGCAATTACTGTAGCAGCACTGTTCACAGTCGGCCGAGAAATCAGAGAAATAGAGAATCCACATGGGTGTGTGGAAATTATCCACGCCCGTGTGGAAATTCACTGACGGGCGTGTATAGTCCACGCTCGGGTGGGGTTGCCCGATTCAGACCCCTATTTAAAAGTCGATTCGAGCACCGATTTTTGGTATTCTTTTTCTCCATCTTTTCCCCAACTTGTGAGAGGACTTCGGCTAGGGTTTTGAGGGGTATTGGCCAAGGTTTTGGAGAGGTTCTACGGCTCTGACATCGTCATTCCTGAGGAAGAAGGTTGGTAGGGGAGCTTCCGTCGAGGCGTATCCTATATGGGACGAGGGAATCCTTGGACGACGAGCAGAGGACTCTTCGCAAGACCATCGACACGACCATCGAGGGGGTTTCTTTATGGATTCTTTGCTTTTACATTCAATTTCTTTGATTGTATTTAGCTCCATGGAGAGCTAAATCTCTAGTGGGTACTTGGGTGATTGTGAACCCTAGGATGTATTCGTTTCTTTGAACTTCTTTATTATGCTTTCAATAAATTGATGTTTATTGTGAGTTCCAACCTTGAATGGTTGATTGTATGAACATTTCCCCTGGAGTGACACTAGGGTTGAGAGTTCTTGTTGGTAACCTTGTGAGTGAGTGACACACCACGAGCGTTAGACAAAGCTAGGTTGGAGAGGGTTGAGAGGGTGAGTCGAGAGGTGCAGGCGTCCCCTTTCCCCTCCGAGCGTGATAGATTCTACCTCGTTCCTTGAGTTCTTTGCGGCCATAATAGAGTGAATGGTCTAAGGGATGAACCTCCGCTGGGGGCCTAGTTGCGCGTGCAATGGAGTGAAGCGTTGAGGGATCTTAGTATCTAGGGCTTAATTATGGCTAGGGGCCTTCCGCTGGACCAAAGGGTTAGGTCTATAATTAGGGAAGCGATTTATCACTTGGAATCCCTAGAGCTCATTGCAACTTTATTCGAGTGTGAGGTTGAGAGGTTATTTAATCTCTCCTCCGGGACATGAATAGAGTTAGGCATAGTTGACCTTAGATTTGGGACTATGTATGTAAGGATTTCCACGACTCACCATTGCATTGATTATGAAGCATAATAGAGAGTTCTTGAACTTGAAGCGATCATCCTAGGTGAAGCATTATCCGAGTACCCCATTCTTTATCGATTGCCTTACCCTCTTCTTACTTTTCCTCTTTCACTTGTTGTTTTTATTGTTGAGAATTGAATCAATTTCACACTTATCACTATTGATATTCCACATAGCTAAGAATCATATTAAGTATTTTCACTCCCTACTCCCTGTGGATTCGACCTCGCTCACCCGGGATTATTACTTCGATAAGCCCGTGCACTTGCGGGATATAAGCAAGGGGACCTTGTCAGATGCAATATGGTCTAAACTTGTCAAAAGCAAAAACAACTGCTAACAACTCTTTCTCGGTGGTTGTATAGTTCTATTGCGCACTTGTGAGAGTCTTGCTAGCATAAAAAATCAGTTGGAACTGTTTTCCTTTCCTTTGCCCCAAAACTGCTCTAATAGCGTAGTCTCTTGTGTCACACATGAGCTCGAAGGGCTCATTCCAATTAGGGGTGATCAAAATTGGTACTTGCACTAATTTATCCTTCAACAAATTGAAAGCGATCAAATAATCATTCCCGAAATAAAAGTGGGGCATCTTTTTCAAGGAGTTTTGTTAACGGCCGAGTGATTTTCGAAAAGTCCTTGATGAACCTTCTATAGAAGCCCGCATGCCCCAAGAAACTACAAACTCTTTTCACATTTGTAGGTGGGGGAAGTTTAGCTATGACTTCAATCTTTGCCTTGTCTACCACCATTCCTACTTGGGAAATCTTATGACCAAGGACAATGACCTCTTGGACCATGAAGTGATACCTTTCCCAATTAAGAACAAGATTTGTTTCCCACATCTCACCAATACTCTCTCCATGTTCCTTATGCAAATGTCAAAAGAACTTCTGAATGCTGAGAAACTATCCATGAACACCTTCATGATATCTTCTAGGAGAGCATAAAAAATGGGCATCATACAGTGCTGAAATGTTACCGGTGTATTGCACAACCCGAAAGGCATTCTTCGATAAGCAAAGGTCCCATCGGGGTAAGTAAAAGTCGTCTTCTCTTGATCTTTTGGAGCTGTGGGAATTTGAAAGTATCCTGAGATACCATCAAGGAAGCAGTAAAATTGATGCCCAGCCAATCACTCCAACATCTGATCAATAAACGTCAATGGAAAATGATCTTTTTGAGTTGCATCATTCAACCTTCTGTAGTCAATGCAGACGCGCCAACCTGTAACTGTTCTGGTTGGGATTAATTCATTCCTTTCATTTCTCACCATTGTCACTCCTCCCTTTTTTGGGACTACTTGAGTCAGGCTCACCCATGCACTATCAGAGATGGGATAAATGATTCCCGCATCTAGAAGTTTTACCACCTTTGCCTTGACAACCTCCTTCATGTTTGGGTTCAATATTCTCTGAGGTTGAATCATAGACTACTAATTGTCCTCCATTATGATTTTATGAGTGCAAAATAAGAGATTGATGCCTTTTATATCAGAAATCTTCCAATCAATGGCAGATTTATGTCTCATTAACATGCTCATAAGCTTATCTTACTGATTTATAGAGAGGTTTGAAGCCATAATAACAGGGAGCTTTGATCTTTCCATTAGAAAAGCATATTCCAAATGTGCCAGCAAAGTTTTAAGCTCTAATTCGGGTGGTTCCTCAATGGATGGCCATAATCTGTTCTCCTTCAATCTATCAATTTACTCAAACTGTGCTGAATCTTGCTCAAAGGTGTCCTCTGAACCATCCACTTGTATATATGATTCTGAATGATTTTCAATTAAAAACTAATGTGATCAACAACTGCATCTTCAGTTCTATGTTCTCAACCATTCCCGCTATGGTATCAAATAATTTGGTAATGTTCATCATCTTTCCTAAAATCAAAGAAAGAAAAACAAATCAGAAAGATGGAAGAAGAAGAAAACGTGAAATAGAATAAGTGATGAATAGCTAAAATAGCAAAGTGCAAAGTGTTTCCAAAACACCTAATCCATGGCAACAACGCCAAAAACTTGACAACACCCTTTGCATGTGTACCATAAGTGCACGGGTTGTCGAAGTAATAAAAGTACCCTGGTGAGTGAGTAGTCGTATCCACAGGGAATAGTGATTAGAAACACAAGATTTGCTATTTAACTATGGTGAAGATGAATCAATAGTGGTGCTAACAATATCAATGTGTAAAGAAAATAAGTAAAGAAAACAAGAAAGATAGACTCAATAAAATGAAAGGAGAGGCAATTGATAGAAGATGGGGCACCCGAACATTGCTTACCCTAGGACTATTGCTTCAAGTGCAAGACCAATCATTATATCTCCCAACTAATGTTCAATGAGTCATGGAAATCCTTAAACACACGGTCCCAAACCTAAGGTCAACCGTGACTAACCCTATAGTATGCCGCGGCGGAGAAATCGCTCAGTCTTAACACCTCACACTGTGAAAGGTTGCTTAAAGCTCTAGGAGCTCCAAGTGATAAACCCTATTCCCTAATCTAGATCTAGCTCTTTGGTCAAGGCGAAAAACCTCTAGTCATAATTAAGCCCCAGCACTAAGGATTACTTCAACGCTTCACTCTATTGCTTGCATAACTAAGCCCAAGCGGAGTTCCTCTCTTAGCACTTCACTCTATTGTGACCGTAAAGACCTCTTGGACATTCCGCCACCTCTCTACTCACCCTCTCAACCTTCTCCACCTAGCTTTGTCTAATCCTCATGGTGTGTCACTCATCCATAAGGATTACGAAGATGGATCCTCAACCCTAATATCACTCTAAGGGAAAATCAACTCAACAAGCATTCAAGATTGGAACTCAATTAGAACATCAATTAAAGAAACATAATAAAAGATAAATGAAACAAAAGCATCCTAGGGTTTACAAGTCCAAGCACCCACTAGGGGTTTAGCTTTCCATGGAGCAGGATCCAATCAATAATGAAATCGAATGTAAAAATGTGCAATCCATAAGTAAAACCCCCTTGGTATCTATGTCGATGGTCTAGTGGAGTAGCCTTGTCTTCTTCAAAGGTTCCTTCGTCAAGCTTAGGGCACACCTCGCCAAATCGATGCCGACAAAAACTCCCCCAATAACTATCTTCTGAAGGAACATGGTGTTGAAGGCCATAGAACTTTTCCAAAAGCCTTGCCAAAGCCTCTCCAAACCCTAGCAATGAGCGCCTCCAAAGATTGGGAAGAGATAGGAAAAGGGTTGGGAAAAGGGATCCCTATAATGTCATAAGTTGCGGCTTTAAATAGGCTAGAATTGGGCATCCACGAGGGCGTGTGGAATTTCTGGAACTTCAGTTTTCTGCGAGCTATGAATAGTAACTACTACAGTACTTTGCCAAAATGTTCTCGAATCCGCACTCTTCATCGAGGCCACATGAATGGGTACACATCCATGTGGTAGATCGCGTTGCATCTTCAATAATGTCACATTGAAGGAGATCTTGCTAGTCTTGCAAAGGTCGGAACATGCGAATGTGATTGACTTTGTGCCCCTCTAAACCATGTGTTTGCTTGAGTACGTTAGAGGTTGGCACATAATCACGTGTCTTTGAGCACAACTTGTGTCTTCGCGATTTATTTACTCTAAGATTTCATCAACAAAGTGCATCCACGATCTACTTTTGGCTCTTTTCTTCTACTATTGTCTCCACAACTCTATATGCACAAAAGAACACAAATATGCATGCATAAGCGATAAAATCTGAGAAAAATAATGCTCAATGTATAAAAAAAGAATACTTCATATTACTAATACACAAGCACTTATCACTATACAAATCCTGATCGTGATCTCTCTCTTCACTAGGGTTCATACGATCGCTTAGCGCTCATGGGAATACGAAGGTAGTCATGATCAAATCAAAGAGGAAAAGGGACACTCCTCTACCCTCTCAAGTCTCCCCAACCTTTGTAGGTCTAGTCCTAGTGGGTTTCTTAACTCGTCACTAGTTTAACCCAAACACACTGAGCTCTAACTACAAATGGTCATATGATAAATAATACACAGGGTTGAAACTCAATTTAACTGGAATTCAAGAAGCATAAATTAAATCAACATCAACCAATTCTAGGGTTCACATGCCCAAGTACCCAATAAAGAGTTTAGCTGCTCTTGGAGAAATACAATCCAAAATCAATAGGAATGATGAAATATATAATAAAGTCAAGAAAAAACTCCATCTAAATCCATGGAAGAAGTCTGGTTACTTGTTCTCCAAAGGGTCTAATGACGCTTCCTCAGCGAGGGATCATCGCCTCTATATAATGCTTCCCCAAGCCCACCCGTGATATGGATGATGATGTGGGTAATGAAGAAAGGTATTGGAATGACAAACGCCCTTTTTTTGTGTGTGAACCGCAAGTGCACGGGTTTGTTGAAGTAACGATACCCAGGTGAGTGGGCGGTCACATCCATAGAGAATAGTAATTAGAAACATAAAGATGAATCGATGATGGTGTGAAAAAAATCAATGAAAATAGAAATAATGAAAGAAGAAGAAGGCTCAAATAAAAGATAGGAGAGGAAATCGAGAGAAATTGGGGCACCCGAACACTGCTTACCCTAGAACTATTGTTTTAAATGCAACACCAACCATTATGTTTCTCAACTAATGCTTAATGAGTCATGAAAATCCTAAAACACAAGGTTCCAAACCTAAGATCAACCGTGACTAACCCTACACTATGCCCGGGTGGAGAAATCGCTTAGTCTCGATACCTCACATTGTGCAAGGTTGCATAAAGCTCTAGGGGCTCCAAGTGATAAACCCTACTCCCTTATGTAGATCTAAGCATTTGGGCCATGTGAGAGACCCCTAGTCACAATTAAGCCCTAGATAATAAGGATTACTTCAACGCTTCACTCTGTTGCTTATGCAATTAAGCCCCAGCGGAGTTCACCTCTTAGCACTTTACTCTATTGCGACCGCAAAGAACTCTCAGAATCTTGAGGTAGGATAAATCACACCGGAGGATAAAGGGGACGTTCTGCTACCCTCGACTCACCCTATCAATCCTATCTAATTTAGCATTGTCTAACCCTCATGGTGTGTCACTCATCCACAAAGGTTACCAAGATGGATTCTAAACCCTAGTGTTACTCTAGGGAAAATCAACTCAACAAGCATTCAGGATTGGAACTCAATTAAATACATCAATTAAAGAAAGCATAATAAAAGGTCAATGAAATAATAGCATCCTAAGGTTTACAAGTCCAAGCATCCTCTAGGTGTTTAGCTCTCCATGGAGCAAAATACAATCAATAATGAAATAGAAAGTAAAGATATGCAATCCATAGGTAAAACCCCCTTGGTGTCCATGTCGATGGTCTTGTCCAGTAGGCGCGTCTTCTCCAAAGGTTCCCTCGTCAAGCTTATGGCACACCTCGCCGAATCGGTACCGATGAAAGCTCCCCCAATAACTATTTTCAGAAGGAATGCGGTGTTGAAGGCCATAGAACCACTCCAAAAACATAGGCAAAGCCCCTCTAAACCCTAGCCATGAGCGCCTCCAAAGATAGTGAAAAGATGGGGAAAAGATGGGAAAAAAGATCACCCAATCGGGCTGAAATCGCAGCTTTAAACAAAATAGAAGATTAATGAAACAAATACATCCTAGGGTTCACAACTCCAAGTACCCACTAGGGGTTTAGCTCTCCATGGAGCTAGTTACAATCAACAATGAAATCGAATGTAAAAGCAAGTAATCCATAGAAAAACTCCCTCGGTATTCGTGTTGATGGTCTTGTAGAGTAGCCTTGTCTTCTCCAAAGGTCTTTTTGTCCGGCCTAGAGCACACCTCGCCGGATTGATGCCGACGAAAGCTCCACCAATAACTTTCATCCAAGCGGAGCGTGGTGTCAAATCCATAGAACCACTCTAAAGACTTGCCAAAAGCCTCTCCAAACCCTAGCCGACGGCCTCCCAAAAGATAGAGAAAAGTTGGAGAGAAGGGTGGAAAGGATCTCTCAAAATCGGGCTGAATCACGGCTTAAATAGGGCAGGAATCGGGCATCCACACACCACTGTGGATTCTTCAAACGGGCTTGTGGAATTTCCACACGGGCGTGGGGAATTTCCACACGTCCCTGTGGATTCTCTGGAAACCTGATTTTCGGCCGGTTGTGAACAATAACTGCTACAGTGTATTTCATTAGTGATTTTCTATAGTAACCTGCTATAATACTCCTCCAAAACTCTCCCAATTCCACACTTTTCATCGAGGCAACATAAACAGACACACGTTTATGCCGTAGATCGCAACTCTTCTTCAGTCAAAGGCCTCATTGGTGAAGATCTTGCTATCAATGCACAAGTTAGGATACACAAATGTGACTACCTTTGTGCCGCTGCAACTCATTGTAATGACTTCAATATATGGAGGGTGACACACATTCACGTATCTTAGAGCCCCACTTGTGTCTTTGCATTTGTTTCTTCCAAGATTTAACCCAATAGTGCGTTCATGATCTACTTTTGGCTTCTTTTCTTAATACTTAGCTTCACAACCCTACATGGGCAAAAGAACACAAATATACATGTATTAGCGTTTAAACTTGACACTACAACAAGAAAAGCTTATTGTGACATTTATGAAACAACAATTTTGGCAAATGTCACTGAAAACAATTAAAATTACTTTTAAGCGATGTTTGTAATAAATGTTGGTGTAATTATATTTTATCCCTACGTTTATAGTGACATTTTTACTTATAGTCACAAGAGGTTTGGTTTTATGATTTTTTTTTATAAATATTTTAGAGACATTGAAAGAAATGTCAGTATAATATTAACTCTTAAGACGTTTATTACGACTTATGTAACAAATGTCATAATTCAATGTGACTCTCATTGCATCAATTTGCTATGACATATTTGAAAACGTCATTTTAAGTTATTAAAATAATTTTAAAACATCATTTCATGTAAATGTTGTTATATTTTATTTGCTAGTGACTTTTAGAACCACACTTATTATATATGTCTTAATAGTTTAAAAGTTTTTTATTAATGTTAGTGACATTAGTAAGTTATGTTACTATAATCTTAGTTTTTATTATTATTTTTTTGTGACATTTGAAATAACTATTGTAGTGCACATATGGCATTTCTTTATAAACATCTCAATAATCCTGGCATTTGTTTTTTTCTTTTAAAAACAATGTAGATAATGTGATTTGTTATGTTTTAAAATCACCACTATAGTTGAATTTGATGGTTATGTGGGGTTATCAATGGGGTGGAGATTCACCAAGGATATATTCCCATGCCTTAGCTCCAAATTTACAAGTCCATCCTAACCCTGTGCCAGAACTTAAGTATGGGAAAAAAAGTTTCCCCATCTCCATCCCCATCCGCATGGGGATTATTTGGTTTCAAAGATTTCCCAGGCCCGATTAATTTTCTATATATATATAAAACATTATTAGTTTTTAAAATGAAATTTATAAAATATTTGATATTCCAGGCAATGGCCACAAGCTCAACAATATTTATTTATGTTTTTTCTAAATAATTTTATTAGAGTTAATAAATTCTAAATATATTATCATTAATTTGCAAATTTTACATAATTCTTTTATAACTTCTACATAATTATTATTATATCCTATAAACATCATATTTACTAACTAGTCCTCTAGTTTTACGTACATATGAACATTGATATTAGCAATTATCGAATTTTTATAGGAGCATACAAGTGGTTTTAACATCTTGCTTTGTTATTAGAATCAATTTGCATTAACATACACAAATAATTATTTATAGAGAATGTTTGGAATATTTCTAAACTAAAAATTACATAAAAACAAAAAGCTTTATATATTTGAAAAGAACACAATGGAGCCTCGAGAATGCAACGACCATACTTTCACCAAGGCACGAATCCTGCTGAAGCACAGGATAAAACATTAATATAAGATACATCAAGTTAAAATAATTTTCTACATTTTTTTTACTATGTACATAAAATAAGAAATTTTAGAATTTCTATAACAAAGAAGCTTGTCTCTTTAACTTCTTATAGTGGATGACATCATTAACTAGACGACCATTTGTTTATCATGAAATAGATACACCATGCAATTGTACACAACCCATACAATAATAAACAAAGATCATAGCTTTTCTTCATGTTTATGCATTTTTTAAGCTTCACTTTTCTAATCCAGATTTTAAAATAAAGATGTAGGCTACCTGGATGATCAAAGTTGTAGTCCTGAACTCGAGTTAGCTCCTCTTCAGTCAAATCATAATAAAAGGAATCCTGAAACAACAAGCCAATCACAGATGAAAAGCAGTAAAGATGATACCACTCTAATTCTTGATATCTAAAATATGTTAAAAATCCACAAGAACATTGATAATGACATTGATAATTTCATTGCTATATGAATAAGGTGGCTCCTATAAATGTGAACTGTCTGTGCAGAGAAAGTGCCACAAGACTTAGAAAAGCTCTAATGTGCCATAGTTTATGCGTGACATTCATAAAAATCACAAAACTGAAGTCATAATGAAAAAAGATGCCAAGTAGTAAACAAAATAATAGAGATAATAGCTCTAAAATCCTTGATGTATCTACATGTGTGAGATCCATATGAACCATGTCACTTTCCAGTGGTCTGGTGCAAACTATGGCATTAAGTTTTTGACACAACTGTGCAGATGAGAGCATGAAAAAAAGATGGTCCGCTATAAATAGCATATCTGAGTAGACCATCAACTGAGTACAGTGTATAATAGATTGATCTTACTGCTGATTTATTATTACAAGGATCACTGTTTTGAGTCCAGGTACAATATGATTGCACAGAGATGTGCCTAATGGCAAAGTTGATGAAAATATCAAACAACGATAGAGATGTGCCCAATATGATTGCATAGAGATGTGCCCAATGGCAAAGTTGATGAAAATGGCAAAGTTGAACCCAAATACAAAAATACTTTATTGCTTTGAAAATCACAGAATGATGAAAATCTATCGTGTTATTTGATTAATTTGATACTGCATTACAAATAGCAATATACAACAACAATAAAAACAAACCGTTTGTCCCAACTATTTGGGATCTGCTACAATGAATTATTCCCTTCCATGTTGCTCTATCAACAAACCGTTTGTCCCAACTATTTGGGATCCGCTACAATGAATTATTCCCTTCCATGTTGCTCTATCAAGGGCAAAAGAACTATATAAACTAAGCTATGTCATATCATTATGCAAAGTTTTTTGCTAAACACTTTTTAGGTCTATCTTTCCCTCTTATGCAACCTTTCACTTAGAGAGAGCTTCCAGCTTTCTTATGGGGCATCTATGGGTCATCTAGGGACATGTTGATACCATCTTAATCAATTTTCCTTTAACTTGTCAGTGAAAGATGCCACTCCTATTCTATGTCGAATAAGCTCATTCATTAATTAGCCTTTTTAATTAATAATACCAAACATCCATCTCAGCATTCTCATCTTAGCCACAACCATCTCAATTATATTATTATTTGTTCAAGACAAACAATAATATAACATATCATTTTTAATATCCAATGATGATCAGTCTAAAGCACACACTACCAGTACAACTATCAGCCTCTGAAGGTGAAAATGTTACGGTAGCGCAGAGCTAGTAGATTGCTTGTTTCAAAAAGACTCAAGTGTCAATTCTTTACACTAGCACAATAATATAATTCCATTTTTAATCAAAGCCACCAATAGGATGTATTTACATGATGCATCTTCAATATTTGGGTGAGAACGAGTTCATGAGTACAACAAACAAAGTAAGATCTACCTGATATAGAGTGAAATCATAAGAAAAGAAAATGAAGCTCTTGGTAAGGTATTTTCAAATGAGCACCTCTGTCCAACTATCTAGGAGGAATCAAATAGAAAATAAAGGATAGATATCCTAGATACAAACCAAACATATTAGCCAAGCCCCATCCAATTTAAAAAAGTAAGCTGATAGTATGGGAAACCATGATTAAGGGTAAAAGCTTAAGTTGACAGGACGAGACCCAAAATTACATGTTCGATCTATACCTAATACATTGATTGATGTGTGACTATTAGTTACTCTAAAATAGATCAACTGAACATCATATCTGGAAAAATTATCAGTGTTATGGTGCAAATGTGTTTGTCCTCCTGAGCAGTTATAGGTTAGACACAAATCATAAAGATTTGAAACCACTGTTCATGACTGGGAGCACATGAGCTTGGAAAGCTACTGTTAGAACAGGGACCACTGCGCACCTATTCCGCAATCTCTACTTTTACATGCATAATAGTTGCCTGTGCTCAAACATGCATTTGCCGGGATGCAACATATTGCCACATTTGTCTCTACTGAAACCAATTTAATAATTTAAATATAAAAATTAATAGCAAAAAGGATATACCTGGTTCACAAGCACAACATGCTGATCATGAAGTTGTTCAATGATCATATTGCATATGCTGGTCTTCCCTGAAGATACACCACCTGCAACACCTGTGGTGACAACGAGAAAAATTTACCTTTTCAAGCATCTATTTTGCAAAAAAAAAGAACTGCACATATTTTTAAAAGAAAGGCTACGATAGCATTTCAGAAATAAAACTCTACATAAATCGATCATCTCAACTAAGCTATAGGAAACATTCACATGTAAATCAATTCAACATGACAAAATGAATATCTGTTGCAAACAATAAAAAAAATTTGCTATTTTTAACACAAATAAGTTGCTTATATAAACTTAAGATTAACAAGAAGCAAAATTCTACTATATAAACAACAAAGAAAACAAGTGAAATAATGAAAGTCTCCGGCAAATAAATCTCACCAATGATAAAAGGTTGCTAGTGGAAACTTTCAGTATTTGAAGTTGTCGGTTATTCTAGTTCAGATTTTCCTAGGTCGGACTCATCTAACAAAAGACCTGAAAAATGAGCTCCAGCTGAAGACTCCAGAAAATCTTCTACTGATTTAGGATTCATTCATGATTATACATATACCTAAGAAATCATGCACAAAGAAAAGAAAATTATCAGCAAACTTTTGGGCATGAATCAAACCATCACAGAATTGATAAATAAAACAAGCATTTTTGTGTCAAAAGAAAATAATATGAGAACAGATCTCTTCCCAACAAAATGAAAAAGAAAAAAAAAGCCAGTTAAAATTGTGTGGAAGTGATGTGGCATTGGTATAGACATCTGGTCCAAAAAGCATCTTGTCCAATTCATCCATATGATATCAACCAACCAACCACTCAATCCAATATTTACAAGGTTCACTCATAGGAAATAGAATGATATCTATATTTATTAAAAGAAACAAAAGTTATCAATAACATGCTTTGGCAACTAGTTAGTTCACATGAAAGAAAATTGACTCAAGTAATATTCCTAGCATCATAAATAATTGAAGGCAATGAATAGAACATAGAAGAGTCAGGATTTAGAAAGGTGTAATGAAACAACTCAATTTTAGTGAAAGAAATCTACACAAAATGTTGACCAGAGAAAGATTTTCCCAATTATTTTTCTAAGCAATATGATGAAATCTGAAAATAATAAGAATAGGGTAAAACCATATTGTCAAAAATATATGCAACTGACATAGACCATGAAGGTCGCATAAATAAAATTGAGAAAAACATGAGCAATTCTCAAAAATATCAAATTTAAAAGGAATGTTTGCCATTATCTAACATGTAAAGAATTACAAAGTGATTAGTTAAAAAAAAGTGATTAGTTAAATTAGGAACTACCATAAGTTAATTGTTGAGTCACCAGAAATATTCTCAGCATGCTTAGTGGACCCATTGCTACAAGCAGTCAAATTGCTATTATGTGATATTAACTTCACTTAGAGTAGAGTTTGAAGAGTTTATCCCAAATCAAAGCCCACAAAGACATCATCAAAGTTGGCACCTCTACCTCCTACACCTGCTCGAAGTAGAGAAAGGGAAGGTCTTTTGTAGAATGACCCACTTTTGCTGATGACAACAACAGCCTACCAATTTGGATTAGCTTCCTCGTCTAGGAACTTTCTTTCTTTAAGTTTAATGTCTATTCTTAAACAAAAATGTGGAATCGGTCTTGACAAATCATTTCTCTCTCTTTTTTCAAACCAATGAGTCACGCCAATACATAAAGACAACACCTGTTAGCCTAGTGTTCACATCCAAAAATTAAAACAAAGTAGTGTTCTTTCAAGCGCTTGCATTTTCCAAAATAGCCGCTGACTTTAAAATTGGTGGAACTCTCAATGACTAGGGCTTGCTGCAAAAGCTTAGTAGGTTAGTTCTTATGCAGTGAAATACCACAGACACAAATGTCCATTTCAATCAGGACGGACGAAAGAAGTTTTCAAAAATTATAAAGATAACATGTTGCATGAGGGTAGCAGTTAGACCAATTAATTAAAAATCTAATAATTAAATCTAACCATACACATTAAAACTCTAATACTCTTCAAAATTGTAAAGACACTTGATTGAAAAGATTTATTAGAGCACCATAGAAACCATGCTCACGGCATAACTTGACAACCTAGAGAAACAACAAAGAAATGGGCTTCTACTTAAAGGAGAGATATTTGAGATTGCAAAAAATAATCATTGCTTAATTGGAGCATCTTAATTCCCTGCTCCTGCTAATAAGTAAATAACTATATTCTTAAACTATAAACACCAATCACCTGATTGAAACCTAAGGATGAGATGTCCATATGAAGAACACATTGCTCCACTCGTTGTAACCACCCCTGGACACTGCAATGCTCTACCAATGAAACTTGGAACATAAATCATAACATAAAATTAGCCAATAATACTTTAATATATTAAAAATAACATTGTTACTTTTTTTAAGCAAAAAATACTATGCAACTAATTCAAGAAGAAAGAATAGATCAAGATACCCAATGCAAGCAACAATTCTTCCAAAGAGACCAATAATTCTCTAGACCTCATCTGAAGATTAAAAAATAATTAGTCAATAAATTAAATATCATAAATTATTAAGAAACAAATAAAACAAACATTAATTTAAAAACTATATGGAATACGCTTACCATTCCTCGCTAGATGAAGAATCTTCTTTTTCATTATCTCCAGGGCCCACATGTCTTCCATCTATATCATTTCTTACCCAGATAACCTCTTCATTACTCATATTATGTTTCTCCATTATACTATCATCATCAGAATGGTGGTGACTATTTGATGAAAATGAGAAGTCCTCACCCATTTCATAGACGTCCCGAGGGTTAGTTCTAACTACAACATGCCATTCAGGCTGTAATAAATCTTGAAGATAAAACACTTGTTGAACTTGTGATGCCAAAACAAATGGCTCATCAGTCGACTTCAGACCAATATGAACTAACTTGGACAAGTTCACAAGTGTGAACTCAAATTGATCCTTCTTCACCCCTTTTCTTCGCTCCACATCTACCCAATCACATTGGAATAATACAACTTTAAACCTTTCAAAATAATTCAATTCAATTATATCTTTCAACACGCCATAATAAACAACATCTTCATCTAAACATGATGTCTTTGTAGTAATGACAACACCACTATTCTGAGTTTTTCTCTTGTCCTCTCTTTCTTTAGTGTAAAATCTAACACCTCCAATTATATATCCTTTAAATCTTCTCCTAACTTTATTTGGACCATGAACCAACCATTCAATATGTTCAACAACTCTTGTACTTTTCAATTCCACTAATCTTGATACCTAAACAATTAGGTAGCTTACTTATTAGTTAAATAACATGAATTAAGGAAAAGAAAGTTCAACTTATAAATGAATGAAATTTTACTTACATGAGATTGAAACCAATCATTAAAAGTTGAGTGATGAATTCTTTCTATTTCAACTTCGTTGAGGGAGCTCTTACGATTTCGACTACGTTGTTGTCTCTTGATTTCATCCCGATGTACCCTAGATATCATTTAAATAATAAGTTATGAAGTTTGAATTAAGCTTATAAACTTTTACATAATAAATTTTAAATACAATATGTAATACTTACTCGATGAATGGGGTTACTAAATCAGAATTGTATAAGACATATCGATGAGCTTGCAAGAGTGTTTGATCATCAAAAATAATATTCTTCACTTTACCAATTGGACGACCCAAAATTATAGGCAAAGGAGCATCTGGCATAGGAGTAAGTTCTATAGTATCATCATTCCATGCCGGTTGATTAAACCTTGTCTCAACACCTTCAAAATATCTGGAACAATGAGTTATGCACTTATTTGCTATATATCCTTCTGCAATCGATCCTTCGGGATAATGTCTATTCCTTACATATGACTTTAAGGTGAATAAATACCTACAATCAAATATATGTTGATTAAAAATTATTAGTTTATAGATCATAATATACAATTAAACATAATATTTATAAGTACAAAATATGTATGCATATACCTCTCAATTGGGTACTGATAAGTGCTTGTGAGATATGAATGCGAAGCATTCATTCCTTATGTTGAGCATTACTTTTCTTAGGTTTTTACATTAATATGTGTGTTTTTATGTTACTTTTACGCAGGTAGGACTGTGAGGCCGAGTATGAAGGAAATAGGCCAATGTGGATCATAATGCACTTATTTTGGAGGAGATCTTGCTAAAGTTCAAACGCGAAGACATAGGATAGGTGTGAGATGCTAGAGTGTGTGCCAACCTCCTCGCATTCGAGTGAGCACATCCATTTGGAGGGGCACAAAGGCAGTCACACTCGAGCATTCCGACCTATGCATATAAGAACAAGAACCCCACCAACATGTATATCATTGAAGAAGCAAGTGATTTAAGACGTGAACGTGTGCCCGTTTGTGTTACCCCGATGAAAGTATGGAATTGGGAAGTTATTCAGGTCGAAGACCGTAGCAGAGCAATGCAGCAATTACTGTAGCAGCACTGTTCATAGTCGGCCTAGAAATCAGAGAAATAGAGAATCCACACTGGATTGTGGAAATTATCCACGCCCGTGCTAGGGTTTTGAGGGGTATTGGCCAAGGTTTTGGAGAGTTTCTACGGCTCTGACATCGTCATTCCTGAGGAAGAAGGTTGGTAGGGGAGCTTCCGTCGAGGCGTATCCTATATCGGACGAGGGAATCCTTGGACGACGAGTAGAGGACTCTCCGCAAGACCATCGACACGACCATCGAGGGGGTTTCTTTATGGATTCATTGCTTTTACATTCAATTTCTTTGATTGTATTTAGCTCCATGGAGAGCTAAACCTCTAGTGGGTACTTGGGTGATTGTGAACCCTAGGATGTATTCGTTTCTTTGAACTTCTTTATTATGCTTTCAATAAATTGATGTTTATTGTGAGTTCCAACCTTGAATGCTTGATTGTATGAACATTTCCACTGGAGTGACACTAGGGTTGAGAGTTCTTGTTGGTAACCTTGTGAGTGAGTGACACACCACGAGCGTTAGACAAAGCTAGGTTGGAGAGGGTTGAGAGGGTGAGTCGAGAGGTACAGGAGCGTCCCCTTTCCCCTCCGACGTGATAGATTCTACCTCTGTTCCTTGAGTTCTTTGCGGCCATAATAGAGTGAATGGTCTAAGGGATGAACATCCGATGGGGCCTAGTTGCGCGTGCAATGGAGTGAAGCGTTGAGGGGATCTTAGTATCTAGGGCTTAATTGTGGCTAGGGGCCTTCCGCCTGGACCAAAGGGTTAGGTCTATAATTAGGAAGCGATTTATCACTTGGAATCCCTAGAGCTCATTGCAACTTTATTCGAGTGTGAGGTTGAGAGGTTATTTAATCTCTCCTCCGGGACATGAATAGAGTTAGGCATAGTTGACCTTAGATTTGGGACTATGTATGTAAGGATTTCCATGACTCACCATTGCATTGATTAGGAAGCATAATAGAGAGTTCATGCACTTGAAGCGATTATCCTAGGTGAAGCATCATCCGAGTACCCCATCTATATCGATTGCCTTGCCTCCTCCTTACTTTTGCTCTCTTACTTGTTGCTTTTAATTGTTGAGAATTGAATCATTATCTCACTTATCATTATTGAGACTCCACATAGCTAAGAATCGAATTAAGTGTCTTTACTCCCTACTCCCTGTGGATTCGACCCCGCTCACCCGGGATTATTACTTCGACAAACCCGTGCACTTGCGGGATATACGCAAGGGGATCTTGTCAGGTACATCCATCGATACTGTACTGGACCTGCTAGTTTTGCCTCCATCGCCAAATGGACAATTAAATGTACCATGATAGTAAAGAACGATGGTGGAAAGATTACTTCCAAACGAGAAAGTGTTTCCCAAATTTGTACCTCAAGCTTTTCAAGATGACTTGGTTTTAAGACTTTAGAACAAATCTCTTTAAAGTAAGCACATAATTCAACAATTGCTTTAGCCACTTTATCTTGAACAACCCTTCTAATGGCTATTGGTAGTAAATCCTCCATCAATACATGGCAATCATGACTTTTCAATCCAACCAATTGCGTTGTTTTAACTTGATGCATCTTGAGATGTTTGATGAGTAACTATTTGGCACCTTTGTCCTTTTCAATACTCCTAGGATTAGATCTTTTTCTCTATTTGTCATTGTGTAGCAAGCTGAAGGAAGCAATAATCTTCCATTTGGAAGCTCTACAGGGTGAAGATCATTTCTTATACCCAACCTTTTAATGTCAAGACGGGATTTCAAGTTGTCTTTAGTTTTTCCATCAATATCCAATAACGTTCCCAAGATGTTATCACAAACATTTTTCTCAATATGCATTACATCAAGCTTGTGGCAAATCAAATTTGACTTCCAATAAGGTAAAGAGAAAAATATGCTCTGCTTATTCCATCCTTCTGTTATTGGAACAATTTCACCATCTTTATCCTTCACAATTACCTTCCCATTTAATTGATCCCATGCAGCAAATCCACCTAACAGAGTAGGCTCTTGTCTCCATTCCTGTTTTCCATTAAAGTTATGCTTATCATGCCTATATGGATGTTCTAGTGGTAAAAATCGACGATTACCAAGGAAACAGTATTTCCCACCATGATATAGCCATTCTGATTGAGTATCAAAACCACAACATGGGCATGCAAACTTTTTCTTCGTGTTCCAACCAGACAACATGCTATAA
>NC_052472.1:5443503-5704838 GCF_009730915.1 Dioscorea cayenensis subsp. rotundata | reverse complement strand
TTTGTGTTTCTAATAATGGCAGAGACCCAAGTGAAGGCGCGTCCAACTATGTTCCCGAGCAAATCTCTTTTGATAACTTGTTTTTATCACGTAGGGGCGTTAGAGACAGCGAGGGTGGTCCGGCAGTATCTTCGAACATCTCTCGTCCAAATTATCTGCAGTGAGTTTCTGAAATTTTGATGCGATGTGGCGATCTTGATTGATGGGGAAAGTCTATGGAGATGGATAGGTTTTAGGGAAAGGCTAAGCGACATCGAGCGTGGGGTGGAGTGGAAGCTTCTCAAGAATTTGGTAACCTGAGTCGGACCTATCACGGTGGTTATGGGGACTTCGCGATATTACCAGGGTTTCTCCAAGAAGGAAAAGTGGCAATCAAACTCTAGTTTGGCTGATAAGGGGTTTCTTTGAGGCCATTTCAGATGTAGGCTTAATGAGTTTAGGGAAGGTGGAAACAATTCACATGGGCGAGGGCGGTGGGACCTGGTCCCAAGTGGCCGAGAGACTCGACTGGGTTCGCGATGGAGGCATGGAGAAGCCACTTTGCTTTCGATGCTCGAGTGTGAAATCTAGGGTATTTCTCTTCAAATCACGCTGATTCTCTTAAGTCCCTCGGTGGTGCCGATAGCTCAAAAGAAAATGATTTAGGTTTTGAAAACTCTTGGCTTTTAGAGGAGGATTATAGAATTGGTGATCTTGAAAAGCTTGTCGGCCCGGGGAAAACACTCAAATCATGGACAAGATCAAAAGGTTCAGGAAAGGTCTTGTCTCATGGGCGAGTATCATACTTACCACTTTCGGAGGGTTAGCATCCTCTGATTACAAAGATGATGGGTGTTCGGGAGGACCTTGGAGGGTGGCGAGATAGGGAGATTAGTGAGTCTAGGGGTGAAGTATTTTGAGGTGTTGAATTAATAGGAAATTCATTGGCAATAGATAGCCAAGTTATAGTGGCTCTTCGAGAAACACGGTGGAATAGACAGGAATGCTATCACTAAGCTATGAGATGATTGTGGAGTTTGGAAGGCGTGGGATATGGGGGACTCTGAGGTTCATTGTGGAATACTATAAAGAGGTCTATCTATCTAAATCAAGTCGGTGGGAGCATGGCCCAGCGAAATTGAGGGGCGGGTCTCAATGTTGGAGTCAGGAGTACCTTGGCAACATTTTCTCCACACTAGATGTAAAGGCTGAAATATATATGCATCAGATAAAGCTCAGTATTAATCGAAGGTTAGTAATCCACAATGTTATCGATTTTTGCCCTATTGCATTATGCAATGTTCTCTACTGAAATTATAAAAGCGAGGATAATAGCTTGAGGAACATCATCCATAAAGTCATTTTTGATAATCAGAGTACTTTTGTTTTGGGACGGTCCATATATGACATTAATATTGTTGCAGCGGAGATTATGCACTTTTTGAAGTGGAAGACTCAAGGCAAGTGACACACCCCTTGCGTGAGACCATAGTGCACTAGATTTGTCGAAATAATAAATCCAAAGTCGGTGGGGGTATCGTATCCACAGGAATAAGAAATAGAAAACACCAAAATTGCTACTTAACTAAGTGGAAATGAAACAATGATGGTATGGATAAAAGATCGAGTGGACTAAACTAAAGAAAAAGAAAGAAAACGGCACAATAAAATGAGGCGAAAAGCGATCGATAATAGTGGGGTACTAGGATATTGTTCCTCCTAGGATTATTGCTTCAAATGCAAAATTAACTATTATGCTTCCTAACTAATGCTTAATAGTAGTGGACATCACTTAAATACAGTCCCAAAACTAAGGTCAACAGTGACTAACTCTACACTATACACCGGTAGGAGAATTAACTTGAGTCTCAACGTCTCACTGCCCCGTGTGAAGTTGCAAAAGCTCTAGGGATTCAAGTGATAAACCCTATCCCTATATGTAGATCTAACTCTTTGGTCGAGTGAAGGACCCCTTGTCACAATTAAGTCCCAAATGTTAAAAGTCACTTCAACATTTCACTCTATTGCTCAAGCAACTAAGCTAGCAGGAGTTCATCCCTTAACCCTTCACTATATTATGACTGACAAAAACTCTTGAATGTGGAGGTAGAATAAATCACACGGAGGAAAGGGGCGCCTCACGCTACCTCTCGACTCATCCTCTGAGCCACTCTCCAATGCGTGTTTTGTCTACACCCTCATGGTGTGTCACACACTTACATGGATTACTAATGTAGACTCTCAGCCTAGTGTCACTCTAAAGGAGAAATTACTCAACAAGCATTCAAGATTGGAAGTCAATTAAAGACATCAATTAAGGAAAGCATAATAAAGGTTAATGAAACAAATACATCCTAGGGTTCACAAATCCAAGTACCCATTAGGGGGTTTAGCTTTTCAAGGAGCAAGATACAATCAATAACGAAATCAAAAGTAAAAACATGCAATCTATAGTAAAAATCACTTGGTATTACAGTGTCCAAAAGGTCCTCTCCAAAAGTAGCCTAGTCCTTTTTCAAAGGTCTCCTTGTCAAGCCTAAGGCACACCTCGCCGAATTGGTGTCGGACAGCTCCCCAATAACTATCTCTGAAGAAAACAGTGGTGTCAAAGCCATAGAACCACTTCAAAAGACTTGCCAAAGCCTCTTTAAACCCTAGTTGCCCTGGCTTCCCAAAAGTTGGAGAAAAAGATAAAAAGAAAGGATGAAAGATCGATCATGAAATCGAGGAATCCACATTGGGCGTGTGGAATTTCCACGCCCTTGTGGATTACGGAAATCTGATTTTACGTGAGGCTTTGTGAGCGATAGCTTCTCGGTGAATCACTACAGTGTTTTACTATGGTCCCCTACTACGATGCTCACCAAAATACTCCGAATCCCACACTTTTCATCGAGGGTAACATAAGCGGGCATACATCTATGCTTTGTAGATCGCGTCGCTTCTTCAATAAAAGGTCTCATCGGTGAAGATCTTAAAATCATTGCATAAGTCAGGATATGCAAATGTGACTCATCTTTGTGCCTCAAACCATTGTAATTGCTTGAGGCGCATGGAGGTTTGGAACACATTCGCGTATCTTCAATCACAACTTATGTCTTCACATTTTATTCACTCCAAGACTTCACCAACAAAAGTATGATTGCAATCCATTTTGGCTTCTTTCTTTCATATTTGGCTTCACAACCCTTCATAGCATGACAAGGTCCCCTTGCGTATATCCATAAGTGCGCGGGTTTGTCGAAGTAAAAATCCCGGGTGGCGGTGCTCGAATCCACGAGGGAGTGAGGGAATAAAAAAACACTTAATCCGCTTTTTAGCTATGTGAAAGATCAATTGTGATAAGTGTGACAATGATTCAATTCTCAAAAGTAAAATCAACAAGTAAGAAAGCACAAGTAAGCGAAGGTAAGGCAATCGATAAAGATAAGGGTACTCGATAATGCTCCACCTAGGACGATCGCTTCAGAAGTGCAGAACCCTCTATTATGCTTCCTAATCAATGCAATAGTGAGTCGTGGAAATCCTTCATTACATAGTCCCAAATCTAAGGTCAACTATGCTAACTCTATACATGACCCGGGAGGAGGATTAGATAAACTCTCAACCTCGCACTTTCGCATAGAGTTGCAATGAGCTCTAGGGATTCAAGTGACAAATCTTCCTAATTATAAACCTAACCCTTTGGTCCGGTGGAAGGCTAACTACGATTAAGCCCTAGATACTAAGATCACCTCAACGCTTCACTCCGTTGTACTACATAACTAAGCCCCGAGTGGAAGTTCATCCCTTAGACCATTCACTCTATTGTGACCGCAAAAGAACTCGAGGCGGAGGTAGAATCTATCGCGTCGGAGGAAGGGGCGCTCCTGTGCCTCTCGACTCACCCTCTCCAACCTAGTTTTATCTAGCAGCTTGTGGTGTGTCACTCCTCACAAGGTTACCAGCGAAACTCTCAACCCTAGTGCCACTCTAGGGGAAATGTTCATACAATCAAGCATTCAAGGTCGGGAACTCACAATAAATATCAATTGAGTGAGAGCATAATAAAAGATATTCAATGAAACAAAATACATCCTAGGGTTCACAAATACCCAAGTATCCACTAGGGGTTTAGCTCTCCATGGAGCTAAGTACAATCAAAGAAATAGAATGTAAAAGGAATAAATCCATAGAAAACCCCCTCGATGAGTGGGTAGCCGATGGTCTTGTGGAGAGTCCTCTACTCGTCGCATAGGATCCTTTGTCCAGGCTGGGATACACTCTCGCCCGGGATCGATGCCCGTGAAAGCTCTCCCAATAACCTTCTTCCAAACAACGCAGCGATGTCGGGACCGTAGAACCTCTCAAAAACCCTAGCCAATACCCACGAAAACCCTAGCGAAGCCCTCTCTCAGAGTTGGGGTAAAGATGGAGAAAAGAATACTAAAAATCGGGGATGAATCGACTCAAATAGAATTTTGGAATCGAGGCGACTACACCGGCGTGGATACTTCACATGCCCATGTGGAATTTCCACCGCAGGCGTGGATAGTTCCACCGCGCCGTGTGGATTCTCTAAACTCTAGTTTTTCTCATTTGGTGTGAGCAGGTTTTGCTACAATACTTTGCTACAATGTTGCTACGGTTCCACCTGCTCGATGCACCGCCTAAATAGCTTCCCGGATCCATACTTTCATCGGGAGTAGCATAAGCGGGCACACGTTCATGTAAGTGGATCACTTGCTTCTTCAATGATAGACAAGTTGGTAGAGCTCTTATTCTATGTGCATAAGTCGAGATGCTCGAGTGTGGCGCCCTTGTGCCCCTCAAATGGATGTGCCAACTCGAATATGAGGAGGTTGGCACACACTCTAACATCTCACACCCGACCTATGTCTTGGCGTTTGAACTTTAGAAAGATTTCCCCCAAAATCGGTGCATTATGATCCATATTGGCTTCTTTCCTTCATAATCGGCCTCACAACCCTACACCTGCATAGTAACATAAAAAACACACATATTAGTGTAAAACCGAGAAAAGTAATGCTCAACATAAGGAATAAGCAGCTCGCATTCATATCGCATAAGCACTTATCAATACACAAAAGTTCACAAATACACATGCATTAGCGCTAAAACCTGATAAAAATAATGCTCATAGTAAGAAAAGAATACTTCTTATTACTAATACACAAGCACTTATCAAACTCCTCAACACTTTAGCTTTTGCTTGTCCGCAAGCAAAAATAAAACATTGAAGCATAGAAAAAGGAAAAATTGAAAGTGCTTGGCCTTAGGTTAATCAAAGGAGTCAAGGGAAGCATTCTACAAGTAAGGAAAATTTCAACACTAAATACGAAAAGTCATTGCTCTAGTTAAAAACTCGAATAAAAAAGAAAAACAAACCCAAAATCGTGTAAGTGTGTGAACTCACTCAAATCAACCCAAAATATACTCCTCAAAGTTCTAAGCATAAGGGACTTATTTATATACAAAACAAAGTAAAGTGGTGGTAGTAGCTTCACACATCCTCTAAGGTAGCCATTTCCAAAGCGGCCGCTAAGGTGGCTTTCACACTTTTGAGGTGGTAGCTCTTTCTACTTTGGTAGTAGCTTTCACTCATCCCATGAGATAGCTCTTTCTATCATTTGGGCATAACTAGTATCGGACTTATGAGAGTAGCTTCATACTTCATAGGTGGTAGCTCTTTCCATCCCAAATGCATAACTAAAACAAGTTTTTTTTAAGCAAAATAACACAAGAAACAAAACTAATTAGTCCCTTAAACAGCAAACCTGAGTTTCCAAATGAGTTTAATGAGCGAGTAGTACAATAAGTGTGAATCGGGCAAAAATTCCTAATACTCCAAGTAAAAACTAGAGCATGAGAACATTCAATGATGAAAATTCTCCTAAACTCAAGAATACAATCATTACAACTAAGATGAACCGCCATTGGCTATGTGACCATGCACAATCAAAGCATAAGTATAAAACATGTGTAATGTGAACTCCCCGATCCCCCTCCCCACACACTTAAGATGTGCATGCCCTCAATGTATGCATGTAAATACAATAAAAGACATATGATAAGTGCTTGTGCGATAAGAATACAAAGTGTTCTTTCCTTGTGTTCAGCATTACGTTTCTCGGGTTTTAACGCTAATATGTGTGCGAGTTATGTTACTTTCATGCAGGGTAGAGTTGTGAAGCCGAATATAAAAGAAATAAGCCAATGTGGGTCGATATATACACCAATTTGGAGAAATCTTACTAAGGTTCAAGCGAACGACACGGTCGGGTTTGAGATCTTGAGAATGTGTGCCAACCTCCTCGTATTCAAGTTAGTATAACCATTTTGGAGGCACAAGGGCAGTCACATTCAAGTATTTTTGACTTGTGCATATAGAACAAGATCTCCACCAACTTGTCCATTATTGAAGAAGCAAAAGTGATCCACGATGTAAATGTGTGCCGTTTGCATTACCTCAATGAAAGCATAGATTCGGGAGTATTTTTAGGCCGGTATTGTAGTAGAGGTACTATAGAAAAAGCTGTAGCAAGAATCTTGTACAGCCGCTATTCACGGCCGGTGAGAAAGCGAGAAAGCGAGAATCTACGCGAGCATATGGAAATTCCACGCGCTCGTGTGAAAAAATCCATAAAGGGCACTCCTGCAGGCGTCTGGATTCGATTTCAGCCCCAATTTCGAGCATTCTTTCTCCATCTTTTCCCCCAACTTGAGAGAAACTGTGGCTAGGGTTTTGAGAGGTATTGGCTAGGGCTTTGGAGAGGTTCTATAGCTCCGACGCCATGCGCCCGTTTGGAAGAAGGTTAGTGGGAGAGTTTTTAAGTAGACACCGATTTGGTGATGTATCCTAGAGCTGAGACAAAGGGACCCTTGCGACGTGTAAAGGACTTTCCAAAAGACCATCGCCATGACTAACGAGGGAGTTTTCTATGGATGCTTTGTTTTTACATTCGATTTCATTGATTGTATCTAGCTCCATGGAGAGCTAAACCCCCTAGTGGGTACTTTGGTATTTGTGAACCCTAGGATGTATTCGTGTCATTAAATCTCTTTATTATGCTTTTAATTAATTGATGTTTATTGTGAGTTCTAATCTTATATGCTTGATTGTATGAATACTCCCCTAGAGTGACACTAGGGTTGAGAGTTCTTCTTGGTAACTCTTGTGAGTGGGTGACACACTATGAGAGCTAGATAAAAGGTAGATTGGAGAGGGGTTGAGAGGGTGAGTCGAGAGGGTGGCGGGCGTCCTCTTTCCCCTCCGGTATGATCTATCCTACCTCTACATTCCAAGAGTTCTTTGTGGTCATAGTAGAGTGAATGGGCTAAGGGATGACCTTCCGCTGGGGCTTAGTTGCGAGTGCAACGGAGTGAAGCGTTGAAGTGATTTTAACATCTTGGGCTTAATTGTGGCTAGGGATCTTTGACCTAGACCAAAGGGTTAGGTCTATACATAGGAATAAGATTTATCATTTGGAGTCCCTAAAGCTCATTGCAATTCTATCTGAGTCGCGAGTGTTGAGATTGTTTGGTTTCTCCTCCGGGGACATGTATGGAGTTAGGCATGGTTGACCTTAGATCTGGTACTATGCAATTAAGTTTCCATGACTCACTATTGCATTAAATAGGAAGCATAATAGAGGTTTCTTAGTACTTGAAGCTGATTGTCCTAGATGGGAACAATACTCGGGTACCCCATCTTTATCGATTGCCTTACCTTCTCCTTTACTGTGCTCTCTTTCTTGTTGTTTTTACTCTTGAGAATTGAATTTTTGTCACATATCACTATTCATCTTCCACATTAGTTGAAACAATTTAAGTGTCTTTATTCCCCCTCTTTATGGATCGATACCCACTCATCTGGGATTGTACTCGACACCCGTGCACTTGCGGTGTCGTATGCATATTCGGACGTGTCAAGTTTATGAGTCTTGCCGTTGCCGGGGAGTAAGGCGTTTAGAGATACTTTTGCACTTTGTTTTTCTTAGCTATTCATTTATTCATTCTATTTCATATTTTCTTATTACATCATCGTTCTAATTTTTATTCCTTTCTTTTGAGTACGAGCTCTAGGTTATGACCGAGGGAATCCCTCCATACTAATTGAAGGAGATCCCGAGCTTGAGCGTCGCTTAGAAGAAAAAGGAAAGAACACCATGCATGAACAGTCCAATCTAGCTGATTTGGAAGTAGAAGAATCACGAAAACATAGCGAGAATAGAATGAAGCGTGACGGACATTATCCGATTATGCGGGCCATTGATGTGGGGACACAATCGAGGCATTGTGCATCCCCGATTCTGATTCGAGAACTTTGGTGAAAGCCGAGCATTCATCCATATATTGCTGACCAATCCCAGTGCGATTCGATGGTTTTGGCGGATGAGGGATCAAATAGTCATATAGAGAACTTTCTCGAGGTGTGTGATATCTTTGAAGATAAATGGGGTAACGGATGATGCCATGAATTTGAGGGCCTTCCCATTTTTCATTGAAAGGAAGACACAGCGGTGGCTACACTCATTACTAGAGCATCAATTACCACATGGGAGGAGATAGTAGAAGCTTTTCTTGGTCGTTATTTCACTCCCAGAAAATCTGCAAAGCTTAGGAATGAGATCTCATCCTTTGTACAATTAGAAATGGAGTCTCTATTTGAGACGTGGGAAGGTTCAAGGAACTCCTCGAGAAAATGCGCACACGGATTCCGGAGTGGATGATTGTTCAAACCTTTTTACAATGGTCTGAATCCGGTACAAAAGGCAACTCTTGGATGTGGCGGCGGGGAGGTACCTTAGGTAGCAAGACCCCAGAGTGAGGCCCGTTAATTGGTGAAGAATTGGGGTTAAAGTGACTCCTGATGGAATGCGAGGAGAACAGGTGGTCGGTCTCCATGAGATAGATCACGAGTGACTTCGTTAGGCGGCTCAAGTGGAATAAGCCGAGTAAGAAGTTAGATCTTCTAACATCAAAGCAGATGTGCAGCCATGATTACTTGCACTAGGTGTGGGGAGGGACATGCTCCCTCCGATTGCCCGTAGATATCGGTGATGCATCTTGGTTGAGAAGGTCGATTTTGTAGGTAATAGCATGAGGACTCAGGGAACCCATACAACAACACATACTGTACTGGGTTGAAAAAGAATCATCCCAATTTCCGATGAAACAACCAAGGTCCACAAAGGCCATGGGTCCCCTAAGGTTGCTGACAAGATCCCCTACGTATATCCCAAGTGCACGCGGGTTTGTCGAAGTAATAATCCCGGGTGGCGGTATCGAATACACGGGGAGTATGGAGTAAAAGACACTTAATTCGAATCTTAGCTATGTGGAATATCAACAATGATAAGTGTGACAATGATTCAATTCTCAACAATTAAAAGCAACAAGTAAGAGAGCAAAAGTAAGGAGGAGGTAAAGCAATCGATAAAGATGGGGTACTCAGATGATGCTTCACCTAGGATAATCGCTTCAAGTGCAAGAACTCTCTATTATGCTTCCTAATCAATACAATGGTGAGTCGTGGAAATCCATACATACATAGTCCCAAATCTAAGGTCAACTATGCCTAACTCTATTCATGTCCCGGAGGAGAGATTAAATAACCTCTCAACCTCGCACTCGAATAAAGTTGCAATGAGCTCTAGGGATTCCAGGTGATAAATCTATTCCTAATTATAGACATAACCCTTTGGTCCAGGTGGAAGGTCCCTAACCACAATTAAGCCCTAGATACTAAGATCCCCTCAAAGCTTCACTCCGTTGCACGCGCAACTAAGCCCCAGCGGAGATTCATCCCTTAGACCATTCACTCTATTATGGCCACAAAGAACTCGAGGAACGGAGGTAGAATCTATCACGTCAGAGGGGAAAGGGGACGCTCCTGTACCTCTCGACTCACCCTCTCAACGCTCTCCAACCTAGCTTTGTCTAACACTCGTGGTGTGTCACTCACTCACAAGGTTACCAACAAGAAATATCAACCCTAGTGTCACTCTAGGGGAAATGTTCATACAATCAAGCATTCAAGGTTGTAACTCACAATAAACATCAATTTATTGAAAGCATAATAAAAAAGTTCAGTGAAACGAATACATCCTAGGGTTCACAATCACCCAAGTACCCACTAGGGGTTTAGCTCTCCATGGAGCTAAGTACAATCAAAGAAATCGAATGTAAAAGTAATGAAACCATAAAGAAACCCCCTCGATGGTCGTGTCGATGGTCTTGTGGAGAGTCCTCTACTCATCGCGAGGGATCCTTTGTTCGGCCTAGGATACAACTCGCCAGATCAGTGCTGATGAAAACTCTCCCAATAACCTTCTTCCAAATGACGCGCGATGTCGGAGCTGTAGAACATCTCCAAAAACCTAGCCAATACCCCTCAAAACCCTAGCCGAAGCCTTCTCTCAAGTTGGGGAAAAAATAGAGAAAAAATACCAAAATCAGGGCTGATTCGGCTTTAAATAGGGCTGGAATCGGGCGACTACATGGGCGTGGATGCTTCACGTGCCCGTGCGGAATTTCCACACGGGCTTGGGTAATTTCCACACGCCCGTGTGGATTCTCTGAAACTGTCATTTTCGGCCTGCTGTGACAGTAATTTCTACAGTGCTATGCCAAAAATACTCCCGAATCCACTTTTCATCGAGGTAACATAAACGGGCACACGTTTATGCTGTGGATCGCTTTGCTTCTTCCATGACGGATAAGTTGATAGAGATCTTGTTCTATGTGCATAAGTCGGAATGCTTGAGTGTGACTGCCCTTGTGCCCCTCCAAATGGTTGTGCAAACTCAAATACGGGGAGGTTGGCACACACTATAGCATCTCGCACCCGACTTATATCTTCGCGTTTGAACCTTAGCAAGATTTCCTCCAAAATCAGTGCATTGTGATCCACATTGGCTTCTTTCCTTCATAATTGGTTTCACAACCCTACCTACATAAAAGTAACATAAAAACACACATATTAATGCAAAAACCCGAGAAAAGTAATGCTCAACATAAGGAAAAGAATGCTTCGCATTCATATCACACAAGCACTTATCAAACTCCCCGCACACTTAATCTTTTGCTTGTCCTCAAGCAAAAAAATTAAACATTTTTGTGCATCAATGAAGAAAAATATTGAAAGTGCTTGGCCTTAGGGTTCACCGAGGGCATACAAAGAAAGTATTCTACAAGTAAGGAAAAATTTCAACACTAAATACGGAAAAATCAATGCTCTAGCTAAAAAAACTTGAATAAAAAAGGACAACAAACCCGAATTTCGTGTATGTGTGTGAACTCACTAAAAACAACCCAAAGTATACTCCTCAAAGTTCTAACTACAAGGGACTTATTTATCTACAAAAGTGACAAAAATTTTAAAAGATGGTAGTAGCTTCACACATTCTCTAAGGTAGCCCTTTCCAAAGCGGCCGCTAAGGTGGCTTTCACACTTTCGAGGTGGTAGCTCTTTCTACCCGAGTGGTAGCTTTCACTCATCCTATGAGATAGCTCTTTCTCTCATTAGGGCATAACTAGTATCCGACTTGTGAGAGTAGCTTCATACTTCATAGGTGGTAGCTCTTTCCACCCTACAAATACAAATAAACAATAAAACTATCTTGTTCCTTCTTTTCATTTTCATTTTTTTTTTTGAATTTAGCAAAAGAAGTAAACCTAACTAGTCCCTTTAACATCGAACATGAGTTTCGAATAGAGTTCAGAGAGTGAGTAGTGAACTAAGTGTAAATCGGGCAAAAATTCCTAAAAATTCAAGCAAGAACTAGAGCATGAAAACATTCAATGTTAACAATTCTCCTAGACTTAAGAATACAATCATTGCAACTAAGGTGAACCGCCATTGGCTATGTAAGCATATATCAATCAAGAACAATATAAAAGATGTGCGCATTATGAAACTTCCCCCCACACTAAGTTCTACATTGTCCTCAATGTACACATGCAAACTCACTCAAAATATACATCCTTCAAAAGAAAATGTGGGAGAAGCAATCAAAACAATACTCCCCTTACTCGTAGTGTTGCGTTTGATGAAGCTAATTCCATGGGAGTAGTGTTCCGACGGGTTGTGAAGCTCACATGGGCAAGTACCGAAGCACCTTGCCCGTGCCCATGACAAAGTCTCAATTCCCAAGAAGACATGACCATCCGCACGCATACACGAGGGGGGTCAGTGAAGCTCAATAAAATAAAAACAACTTGAGTATACAAAAGATAGAGCAATGAATACAACTCGAGACCACAAAATGAAAATAAACTCAGAAGAAAAATCCTTTCTGAGTATACCAATCAAAAATAAAAATCGCGAAAAATAAAATGCGAAAAAAATAAGAACAAAGAAGGTAAAGAGCGCCTCAAGTGTCGATGTCAATAGCTAGTACATCCGTTTTCGTTCTTTGGTGAAGATAGTATCTGGTCTTTCTAAAAATAAATGAAGATTGGCAAAGAAAAGAGAAAAGAGAAGCTTATCGACAAAATGAAAATGAAAGACTAGAAAAACATGACCAAAAAAACTCAATTAACAACCCTCTAAAAACGACGGTGAGAGGTCGAGAGAGACAAGGATGTGTTCTCAAAATGTATAAGGGTGAAAAGATGAAGAAACCCGAAAAGATTTTAAAGAAAGCCTGCGGTTCTAGCATATCTGTAAATCCACACGGGCGTGTGGGAATTACCCACGCCCGTGTGCCCGACCCACAGGGGCAGACGCACGCCCCTATGGACTCTCCATGCAACCGAGAAAATTCTCTAAGACCCACGCCAGTGTGAAAATTCCACACGGGCGTGGATATTCACAAGCCCAACTCGCAGGGGCAAACGCACGCCCCTGTGTCTTCTCGGGATGGAGAGATCCTCTGCAGAGATTCGCACGGGCGTGCAAAAATTACCAACGCCCGTGTGTGGTTCACAAGGTCGCCCACAAGGGCGAGTCCACGCCCCTGTGTGCTCTCAGGATAAACCGCCAACCTCTGCAGGAATTCACACGCCCGTGCGGAAATTACCCACGGGTGTGTGACAGTTGCATGGTCGTTCACAGGAGTAGCCGCACGCCCCTGTGCCTTCTCTGGATGAGCTCGCAATGCAAATCCACGGGTGTGTGGAAATTTCACATGCCCGTGTGTTTTCTCTGGATGCCTTAGAATATTTTGCAGGCTCTGCAAAAATTTTTTTAACATGTTTACATACTCAGAGCCTGCCCTAATATGTAAGTTTTACCAGTGAAAAACATGTGAAATAGCTCAAACGACCAAAAACTTCACCAAAAACACATGAAAGCACAAGATAACACCAATGGTCCACAAGAAAAAGCATAGCAATGGCCTATAAGAATCAAAAACACCAACACTCAAGCTCTTATTCATGCAAACACTAAACTAAAAAAACTAGGAAATCGAGTAATTGCTTGGGTTGCCTCCCAAGAAGCGCTTTGTTTTACGTCACTAAAGCTTAGACGTAACCTCTTCTTTACATTATGAAGGCTTGAAAAGAGTATGTTCCTCCCGACTAGACATTGCATAGCTACTTCCCTTAAACCAAAAATTTGCTTGCCGAGGTGGAATATTTGTTGGAGAGTCCAACCATCTTACCTTTGGCTTCCAAGGAAACAATTTGGGTTGGGAATTGTCCAAGCTTAGCATAGGTGGGTCATTGGATGGTTTCAATCTCGTACCCACATCTTCTCCCAAACCCAAAATCTCTTTCTTGCAATTTATGAATTGATCAATCCCAAAGAGTAGTGCTTGTTCCATTACCTTAGGATTTACTTCTTCTTGTGTATTTTTAGCTTGAAAGGAACATGACACTAGCAAATCCCCTTGAAAATTTTCTCGCTCACAAGCACAATCTTCATTCACACTGTCCAAAATCTCAAAATGGTATTCAGCTTCTCCCTTTTCATTTTCTATACCAATGTACTCAATTTGCCCAACTTCTTCATTGTTGTTCACTACCACATCATCTCCACAAGGAACTTGAATTGCTTGCTCAAATGCTTGTTGTTCCTTGGAGAGTGTGTCAAGTATCCCTCCTAATTGATGCTCAAGGTTTTTAAAGGAGGCTTCATGACATCTTAGTGTGGTCTCCATATTTTGGACGCAGACATCGGATGCTTCAATGAAGTTAGCTAATACTCTTTGCAACTGAAGTGCATCCTCTCCGAGTATCTCACCCGTTTCACATTCCTCTTGAGGTGCCTCCCAATGTTGTTCACCATTATCCCAAAATACGTTTGGGTAGCCCACTTCAATTGGATGATATGCGTTGTAACATGGAATGTTCTGTTGTAGTGAAGCTAAAATTCTATCAACTTTTTCACTCAGAGCTTCAACCTGCAAATATAGAGCAACGACTGGGTCAATTATCATTTAAAATCCTTGCAAGAAAAAGTAAGACGTGACGAAAGAAAACAAATGAGAATGATGGAAGAATAAGAAAGTGTGAAATAATTTTATTTTTTTTTATATTTTTTTTTAGAACAAATTAGAACGGTCATAGAGAAGAGATGTGAAATAGAATGAAGGGTAAATAGCTAAGAAAACAAAGTGCAAGTATCTCGGGTGCGTATATCCAGCAAGTGCACAGGTTTGTCGAAGTAATAATCCCAGGTGAGCGGGTATCGAATCCACAGGGAGTAGGGAGTAAAGACACTTAATTCGATTCTTAGCTATGTGGAATATCAACAATGATAAGTGTGACAATGATTCAATTCTCAACAATTAAAAGCAACAAGTAAGAGAGCAAAAGTAAGGAGGAGGTAAAGCAATAGATAAAGATGGGGTACTCAGATGATGCTTCACCTAGGATAATTGCTTCAAGTGCAAGAACTCTCTATTATGCTTCCTAATCAATGCAATGGTGAGTCGTGGAAATCCATACATACATAGTCCCAAATCTAAGGTCAACTATGCCTAACTCTATTCATGTCCCGGAGGAGAGATTAAATAACCTCTCAACCTCGCACTCAAATAAAGTTGCAATGAGCTCTACGGATTCCAGGTGATAAATCTCTTCCTAATTATAGACCTAACCCTTTGGTCCAGGCGAAAGGTCCCTAACCTCAATTAAGCCCTAGATACTAAGATCCCCTCAACGCTTCACTCCGTTGCACGAGCAACTAAGCCCCAACGGAGATTCATCCCTTAGACCATTCACTCTATTATGGCCGCAAAGAAGTCAAGGAACGGAGGTAGAATCTATCACGTCGGAGGGGAAAGGGGACGCTCCTGTACCTCTCGACTCACCCTCTCCAACCCTCTCCAACCTAGCTTTGTCTAACGCTCGTGGTGTGTCACTCACTCACAAGGTTACCAACAAGACATATCAACCCTAGTGTCACTCTAGGGGAAATGTTCATACAATCAAGCATTCAAGGTTGTAACTCACAATAAACATCAATTTATTGAAAGCATAATAAAGAAGTTCAATGAAACGAATACATCCTAGAGTTCACAATCACCCAAGTACCCACTAGGGGTTTAGCTCTCCATGGAGCTAAGTACAATCAAAGAAATCGAATGTAAAAGCAATGAATCCATA
Organism: Dioscorea cayenensis subsp. rotundata; assembly: GCF_009730915.1. Lineage (NCBI taxonomy): Eukaryota > Viridiplantae > Streptophyta > Magnoliopsida > Dioscoreales > Dioscoreaceae > Dioscorea > Dioscorea cayenensis. Next base: position 5,689,301 of record NC_052472.1, on the reverse strand, counting down.
AAGAAACCCCCTCGATGGTCGTGTCGATGGTCTTGTGGAGAGTCCTCTACTCGTCGCAAGGGATCCTTTGTCCGGCTTAGGATACACCTCGCCGGATCGGGGCCGACGAAAACTCTCCCAATAACCTTCTTCCAAACGATGCGCAATGTCGGAGCCATAGAACATCTCCAAAAACCTAGCCAATACCCCTCAAAACCCTAGCCAAAGCCCTCTCTAAAGTTGGGGAAAAGATGGAGAAAAGAATACCAAAATCGGAGCTGATTCGGCTTTAAATAGGGCTGGAATCGAGCGACTACACGGCGTGGATGCTTCACGTGCTCGTGCGGAATTTCCACACGGGCGTGGGTAATTTCCACACGGCCGTGTGGATTCTCTGAAACTGTCATTTTTGGCCGGCTGTGAACAGTAACTTCCACAGTGTTTGCTACAGTACCCTGCTACAGTGCTATGGCAAAAAATACTCCCGAATCCAGTTTTCATCGAGGTAACATAAACGGGCACATGTTTATGTCGTGGATCGCACCTGACTTATATCTTCGCGTTTGAACCTTAGCAAGATTTCCTCCAAAATCGGTGCATTGTGATCCACATTGGCTTCTTTCCTTAATAATTGGTTTCACAACCCTACCTGCATAAAAGTAACATAAAAACACACATATTAATGTAAAAACTGGAGAAAAGTAATGCTCACATAAGGAAATAGTGCTTCGCATTCATATCACACAAGCACTTATCAAAAGAATACCTTAAAATGTCTAAAATAGCGGCTTTTATAGGGGCTGGAATCAGGCATCCACACTGGTGTGTGGAATTTCCATTAATCTATTTTCTACGATCTGTGAAAAGTACCTGTTACAATGATTTTACTATAGTAAACTACTACAGTATTTCATATTGCTAGTACAACTTTTAAAGTGATTTTGAACATAACTTGTATCATCAAAAATTGCATCCACGATCTACTTTTGGTTCCTTTCTTCCACACTTGTCTCCATAACCCATCATGCACAAAATAACACAAATACACATGCATAAGAGATAAAATCTAAGAAAACTAAAGCTCATTGCAAAAAAAGAATACTTCGTATTACTATTACACAAGTACTTATCAAACTCCTCCACACATAAGCTTTTGCTTGTCCTCAAGAAAAAATAGAACATTAAAGCATATAAGAAGGGAAATTAGAAGTGCATGGCCTTAGGTTCACCAAAAGCACGCAAGCAAAGCATTCTACAAATAAGGAAAAATTTCAACACCGAATAAGAAAAATCAATGCTCTAGCTAAAAACTTGAATAAAAAAGGACAACAACCTAATATCGTTTAAGTTTGTGTAAACTCACCCAAGTCAACCCAACGTATACTCCTCAAAGCTCTAAGTAAGAGGGACTTATTTATTTACAAAAAGGAAAGAAAGTTAGAAGCTTCACACATCCTCTAAGGTAGACCTTTCCTAAGCGGCCTCTAAGGTGCCTTTCACACTTTTGAGGTGGTAGCTCTTTCTACCGGGGTAATAGCTTTCACTCATCCCATGAGATAGCTCTTTCTATCATTAGGGCATAACTAGTATCCGACTTATGAGAGTAGCTTCATACCTCATAAGTGGTAGCCCTTTCCACCCCCCCAATGCATAATAAAACACACATATACATACCATTTTTTTCATTGAAATTAAAATAGGAAACAAACTAAAAGAGTCCCTTAAACATTGAACTTGAGTTTCCACAAGGTTTAATGATCAAGTAGTACAACAAGTGTCAATCGAGTAAAAATTCTTGAGAATTCAAGTAAAACTAGAGCATGAGAAAATTCAATGTTAAAAATTCACCTACACTCAAAAACACAATCATTGCAACTAAGGTGAATTGCCATTGGCTTCATGAGCATGAACAATGAAGCATAAGTATAGAAAAGTGTAATGTGAACTCCCCCCCACACTTAAGATGTACATTGGAGTCAATGTACAGATGCAAGCACAATAAAATATAAAAAGCAATCAACACATGTGTGGAGATAGGCAATTGAAACAATACTCCCCTGAACTCGTAATGATACGTTTGATGGAGCTAGTTTCATTGAGAGTTGAGTTCTAATGGGTTATGGAGCACACATTGACCATGACCATGACTAATCCTCAAATTACAGACATACAAGACCATCTGTAAGTATACACAAGAGGGTTCAGTGAAGCTCAACAAAAACAAAATAAACTCAAGTATATAAAGATATGAAAATGAAATACAACTCGAAATAACTGAAAATAAAGGATAGACTCAGAAGGAGGATCCTTTCTGAGTAGTATAAGTCCAAAATAATGTAGAAATAATATACTGAATATAAAAGCAACTAAGAATAAAGACGCCTCAAGTGTCGTGTCATGTTCTGTCGGCTCTAATACCGCTACACGATCAACTAATTCTAGTGGTGGTGATGGTGGTGCTGGTGATGCCGGAGGAGTCAGTGGAGCTCTGGGTCTCATGATAACGGGAGAGGCTGCGTCTCGTTCTAGTGTGTTGAGACGCGTCATCACCTCTGTATGATTCGCAGCCTATATAGCATGAACCTCAGCTATCTCTACCCGTAACACCCCCACGGCACTCTCGAGCCTCTCAAAATGATTATAGGCTCAAGATAGAGAAAACATGCACACTGGAGGTGGCTCCTGTGCTGCAGGTAGTGCCTCGGTCTCCATCTGCTCCTATTGTGGCTTGGGAACAAGCTGTGGCCCTCCTGGTATGTCCACTTCCTCCTCGACTGTCTCAGGTTGAGGGATAATCATCACATAAACTCCGTCCCTGTACCGGTGGATCATCCCCATCAACCGCATTATCTCCAAGCCGAGGCATGATGGCACAATCATTTTCTTGGCCCCTATAATAGCGTCAAGTAAACCCATCCCGATGATAAGTCTGGTGATGTACGGGCCAGAGAAGAAGACTCTGACTCTCACATACTACTCCAACTGTTATAAATACTCGGCCAAAACATGTCCCAAATATAACAACTCACTCTATACCATGGAGTATAAGTATAATAGCTCCCATCTAATCAAAACTCCAGTACTATCACCGTGGTCATTCACTGATCTGCTTAGGATGCCATGAACGTATTGGTGAGAAGGTCAGGTAAGGCATGAAGCCTTCGAGACTCCTGCCACATACTGCTCCTCTCCACACAATGCCCTATAGGCACACTGAGGTGTCAGACTGCCGGGATAATCCGTCGATAACTGCTCATACTCCTCTATACTAATGAACGATTCATCATACTGACCCAATCGGACTAAAAATTGTACGACGCTCATACTATGATATTGTCTGAAGGCTCTGAACTAGATGGTGTCAACGCTCTCGATACTGGAATAGGAACGATCAAACTTGAACGACGCCAATACCTCCAAAATTAACATACGAATAGCGGGCTCTCGAATCGACAGTAAACACCTCCAGCTACCCACAGACAATAACTCCTCAACCTCGTCAGCCATCTCATCTCCTAACTGAATCTCTCTAACTATACTCACATCTGGGAACAGAGATTGGCCAACCTTGAGCTTCGACAGTCTCTCAAACCGAGCTTGATGCTCGGGAATTACAAACTCTATATGTTCAGGTGAGGGCAAGGGCTCACGTGGATGCTTGATGGTCGCTTTCTTGGTCCTCAGTGCCATATCTATAAGAATAGAAGAGAAATTGATCAAATTAATTCAATAAATCAATACTGCACAAATCCACATGGTCGTGTGGAATTTCCACACGCCCATGTGGATCCATGGGGCATGAAAACCGCACTACAAGGTTGAAAAAAAATTCCAAAAATACATCACAAATATGTTCTAAAACCACTATAAAACATGAAACATCCATTTAATCATGAAATTGAAGAACCATTCACCAGTTTAAGTGTAATAAATCAAGATAGGTGACGAGAAAAAGAAAGAAGGGTTTACCGAAGAGATGATACTCAAAAACCTTGAATGCGGCAAGAAGACACCCTAAGATCCCTATATATAGATGGTAGAAGGTCAAGAGAGTAAAGAGAACCATGTTTTGAATATTTTAGAGTTATAAAATAAAGAGGCTCAAGTAGATTTTAAAAAAAAGTCATGCCTCTTGGCGTTCTGTGCATCCACACAGGCGTGTGGAAATTACCCACGTCCATGTGACTCCACATGGGAGCTTCACTGGGCTGACATATGCCCCTGTGTGCTTTCAGGATAGCTCATGTTACCATTGAATGCATCCACACGGGCGTGTGAAAATTTCCCATGCCCGTGTTCTCGACCCATAGGGGCACCCACACGCCCCTGTCTGCTCTTTACACTCCCGAGAATTGGCTAAGTATTCCACATGCCCCTGTGGAAATTCCACACGGGCATGTGGATGCTCACAGGGGTACTCACAGTGGCACACACACGACCTTGTGTGCTCTTGGGATGGAGGAGAGACTCTGCAGAGATTCACACGGGCATGTGGAAATTACCCACGCCCGTGTGTTGTTCACAAGGTCATCCACATGGGCACTTACACGCCCTTGTGTCTTCTCAGACTAAAGACTGAACACTCTACAGAGGGCCACACACCAGTGTGGAAATTACCCGCAGTCATGTGACCGTCATAAGGCCATTCACAGGGGCATTCACACGCCCTTGTGTCCTCTCGGGATCATCTCTTGATAAACGCCTAAATGTACGTATTTTATACGTATTGATCTTGTATTATTTGTGTATATCTTGATGAATTGATGCCTGTTTGAGTATAAATTTGTTCTTTTGGTGTTACAGAGCATAAATGTGCCGAATGTAGCTCAAAAATGCAAATTGGATGAATTTGACACCAAAAACGGCATTTTTGGGGTCCCAGCACTGTAGTGTTACTCTAGCTGATCACTATTTATGCTGCGGGCATTTGGCTGTGAGTTTCACGGGCTCCATGCGCCCGCATGGGTGCCCGTTAGGTTTGCTGAAATTTCACAACCCTCGGTTACTGTAGCACCGGCATGTTTTCTGGGCATTTGGCTGTGAGCTTCACGGGCTCCATGCGCCCGCATGGATGCCCGCATGGACTGACGGGATATAAATGAAACCGATTTTTCTAGGACAAGAAGAGGAGTTTTTGGGAGAGTTCTTGGAGCCGATTTTCACCAGTCTTTAAGAGGCAAGATCACACGTTTTGGAGAAGGGAAATCAAAGGGAGAAGCTCGGTTTTGGCTAGATCTTCATCGATCTCTTCTTTGGGGAGTTTGTAGAGCGAGCGAGGGGAAGCCGCCCCCATCACGGCGTCGGTGGAAGCATTTCCACCTAGCTTGGCTTGTCTTCCTACTTCTATTGTTTAAGGGAGTTTTCTTATGCCATTTGTAGTTGTTTTCATTGACTTCTTTGCTTGTATTTGTTTGCATGGACGAGTAGACCCCAAAGGTCACCGGATGCTGGGGTGAACCTTAGGGGTGAACTAGTGTATTTGGATGATTTAATTTTTGTCTATTGCAATTGTTGTGTATTTGTGATTCATTCTTGGTGCATTTGATGTGTTGCTTACATGAGAACTCTGTAAACCAACTGCTAGGTTGTACTTGGTAGCGTGACCATCGCCCTTGTACTAGATACACCAAGTTTGGAAGGCATTCATGTATGAATACGCCGTGACCATCGGGTATTCTGTACCCCTCCACCATTAGGGCTAGACCAAGTTGTGTTCCGGCCCTAATTAGGGATTTCCCCACTTGTTAATGCAATCATATGAGGATTTGATCAGAAGAAATTCTGTGTCAATACTTATACCAGATTAGGGGTTAATTGCCGTGACCATCGGGTTGATCTAAATTAGGAAATCTCTAGGTCCAAACCTTCAATTGCATGACATTCTTATCACCCTTTGCACTTTAGTAGCCCCTAGGGAATCCGCATCCGTGACCATTTCTTTCCCCTGATTTTATACCCCTACCTTATCATAGACTCCATTTGTAGTTCTTTTATTTCAAGTAATAGATTAGAGAAACCCTTCGAATCATTCGGCTAGACAATACGCAAAAAGGAAGTAAGAGTAGATTCTTGGGCCCAGGGAATACGACCCTCTCGTGTACTTGCGGATCGCTCACCATCTCTCAATAGAAACACACGCCCGTGTGAAAATTCCACACGGTCGTGTGTCTTCTCTAGATGACTTAGAAAAAATTACAAACTCTAAAGAAAATTTTTGCATACTTTTACACACATAAAGCGTGCATATGTCATGAAGAGCTGACCAGAGCAACATGAAAACAAGCTCAAACAACCAAGAAACTACGCCAATCATAATTAGGCACACTAAAACACCAACAATTCATGAGAAAAGCACAACAATAGCATATAAAAGATCAAGACACCAACAGTCATGCTTTTATTCATGCAAGTACCAAAGTAAAACCAAGAAAAACATTAAATGCTTGGGGTGCTTCACAAGAAGCACTTGTTTAATGTCGCCAGGTTTGACGTACCTGATCTTACCTCACGGGGGCTTATATATGAAAGTTGGCCTCTTATCTACGACTTGAAAGAATGATGCACATAATTGTTTCAAGGTAGAGAGAGATTTTTCGAGCTTGTAACCACACAAGGGTCCGTCACCCTTACTCCATGCTTGAACATCACCATTAGCATTGGGGCACTTCTTGTGATGTCTCCTTGCTCGCTTCATCTTTTGGACCATCCTCTTTATGATCCCCGGGGTAGGTTGCATCTTGTCCTCTAGACTAAGTGTCAAAACTTCTTCATTCTCTACCTTTTGATCTAGCAAGCCCTCAAACAGGCCCGGACACATCATTTCCTGCATATATTCATCAATTAGCTCATCAGTAGTGTCGAGAAAATATAATATATCATCAAAATCAAGAGAATTTTGCATGGCTTCATCGAGGCAGTATGTCAACTTGTCATAAACAACTCGTAATGTCAACTGTCCACCGTCCATGTCAATGAGAGCCTTGGAAGTGCGCAAGAATGGCCTCCTAAGTATCAATGGAACCTTGGCATCCTCATCAACATCCAACACCACAAAGTTTACAGAAAATATGTACTTGTCAACTTTTACAAGTCCGTCTTCAATGATGATTCTCAGCTGTCTACCTGTTGGATCAGCCAATTAAAGTGCCATCCGAGTGGGTCTAGGTCTCCCAAACCTAGCTTCTGAAAGAAAGTATATGGTATAACATTGATGCTATCCCCTGAATCCGCCAATGCCTTTTCTTCCCCCAAATTAAAAATGTTGCACAGAACGATAAAGCTCTGTGGTCCTTCTTCTTGTTCAGCATATTCTTTTCCAACACCGTCGAACAAGAGCTATGACAACGCCCCTTGAGTATGTCCCGCAAGTGCACTGGTTTGTTGAAGTGATAAAATCCCAGGTGAGTGGGTATCGTATCCACAAGGAGTATGGAGTAAAAATACATAAATTGTTTCTTAAATAATCGAAATATGAATAGTGATTTATGTAGTAAGCTGTAATGCAAACAAAAGTAAAAGAGACAAGAGAGAGAGCACAAGTAAAGGAGAGGTAAGGCAATCGATATAAATGGGGTACTCAGATATTGATCTTCCTAGGACAATCATTTCAAGTACAAAAACTCTCTATTATGCTTCCTAACTAATGCCTTAATGAGTCATGGAGATCCTTTAATACGTGGTCCCAAATCTAAGGTCAACCATGCCTAACCCTATACATGTCCCGGAGGAGAAATTGAACAATCTCTCAACCTCACACTCCTATAGAATTACAATGAGTTCTAGGGATTCCAAGTGATAAATCCTCTTCCTTTATGTAGACCTAACCCTTTAGTCCAGGCGGAAGGTCCCTAGCCACAATTAAGCCCTAGATGCTAAAATCACTTCAATGCTTTACTCCATTGCACTCGCAACTAAGCCCCAGCAGAAGGTCATTCCTTAGCCGATTTACTCTATTATGACCGCAAAGAACTCGAAGAATTGGAGGTAGATTAAATCACACCAGAGGGGAAAGGGGATGCTCCGCTACCTCTCGACTCACCTTCTCACCCCTCTCCAATCTAGCTTTGTCTAACTCTCGTGGTGTGTCACTCACTCACAAGGGTTACCAACAAGAACTCTCAAACCTAGTGTCACTCTAAGGGAGTATTCATACAATCAATGGATTAAAGATTGGAACTCAATAAAAACATCAATTAATGAAAGTATAATAACAAGGTTTAATGAAATGGATACATCCTAGGGTTCACAATATAAGTACCCACTAGGGGGTTTAGCTTTAGATGGAGCTAATTACAATCAGTGAAATTGAATGTAAAAGCAATGAATCCATAGAAAACCCCCTCGATAGTCATGATGATGGTCTTGTAGATAGTCCTCTATTCATCCAAAGGTCCATTTATCAGGCCTAGGATACACATCGCCGGATCGGTGCCGATGAAATCTCTCCCACTAATCTTCTTCCAAACAGAGTGCGATGTCAGAGCTGTAGAACTTTTCCTAATCCCTAGCCAATACCTCTCAAAACCCTAGCCGCAGCTCTCTCTCAAGTTGGGGAAAAGATGGAGAAAAGAATACTGAAATCGTGGCTGAAATCGGTTTTTAAAGGGCTGGAATCAGGAATCCACATGCCCCTATGAATATTTCACATGGCCTGTGTAGAATTAACGCACGGGCATGTGGAATTTCCACACGCCCGTGTGGCATCTCTGGACAACTCCTTCTTCGGTTGGCTGTGAACAATACCTGCTATAGTTTTTCGCTACATTGTTCCTACAGTGCCCTGCTACAGATTTTAGCATCTTGTACCTGATTTATGTCTTCACTTTTGAACCTTCTCAACATTTCCTCCAAATCATGCACTCACGATCTACATTAGCTTCTTTCTCTAAGATTTGGCTTCACAAACCTATATGCATGGAAGTAACATAAATACACACATATTAGTGTTAAAACCCGACAAAAGTAACACTTTGCATTCTTATCACACAAGCACTTATCAAGGCATCTAAGATCACAGATGCACTCTCCTCCAACTTCCACTTGTTGGTCAAGAGGCCGTTGAGAAACTTTGCATAGAGAGGCATTTGAGACTACGCCCATACAAATAGAATGTTGATATGCAACTACTTTAATAGACCCAAGAACTTCTTGTATTTCTCATCATTTTGTCATTCTTCAATCTTGAAAAATAGGGGATTCTTGGCTTGTACGGTGGGGGTGCCACCTCCTTATCTTTGTTTCTCTCCTCAACCTCAATGACCTTGGGTAGCTCAACATTGGTCTTCGCACTAGGGCTTCACAACCACTTCTCAAAGTAATCATCTTCATATGTTCTCTTGGGTTTATCTCTGTGTTGCTAGGTAAACTTCCTTGAGGTCTTTCCAAAAGTGACTTCACAATTTGGCCCAGTTCTACATGTTTGGTGCTTGTTGTTGTTGTTGGAAACCCAGTGGTGCTATAACCTTCTGTTGCCCTTGATTACTCCAAGAAAGGCTTGGGTGGCTGATAAGTGCTTGTGCGATATGAATGTGAACCGTTCATTCCTTATGTTGAGCATTACTTTTCTCAGGTTTTTTCACTAATATGTGTGTTTTTATGTTACTTTCTTGCAGGTAGGATTGTGAGGCCGAGTATGAAGGAAAGAAGCCAATGTGGATCACAATGCACCGATTTTGGAGGAAATCTTGTTAAGGTCCAAATGACAAGACATAGGTCGGATGTGAGATGCTAGAGTGTGTGCCAACCTCCTCGTATTCGAGTTTGGTACATCCATTTAGAGGGGCACAAAGGCAGTCACAGTTGAGCATTCTGATTTATGCACATAGAACAAGAGCTTCACCAACTTGCCTATCATTGAAGAAGCAAGTGATCCACGACGTAAACGTGTGCCCGTTTCCGTTACTACGATGAAAGTATGTATTCGGGAAGCTATTCGAGCGAGGATACTGTAGCGATCTTGCTCACGTGTCGAGAAAAGCGGAGTTCAGAGAATCCACATGGGCGTGTGGAAATTATCCACACCCATGTGGAAATTCCGCACGGGGGCGTGAAGCATCCACGCCCGTGTAGTCGCCCGATTCTAGCCCTATTTAAAGCCGAATTAGCACTAATTTTAGTATTCTTTTCTCCATCTTTTCCCCAACTTGAGAGAGGGCTTCGGCTACGGTTTTGAGTGGTATTGGCCAAGGTTTTGGAGAGGTTCTACTGCTCCGACATCGTCATTCCTAAGGAAGAAGGTTGGTAGGTGAGCTTCCGTCGAGGCGTATCCTATACTGGACGAGGGAATCCTTGGACGACGAGTAGAGGGCTTTCCATAAGACCATCGACACGACTATCGAGGGGGTTTCTTTATGGATTCATTGCTTTTACATTCTATTTCTTTGATTGTACTTAGCTCCATGGAGAACTAAACCCCTAGTGGGTACTTGGGTATTTGTGAACCCTAGTATGTATTCGTTTCATTGAATCTCTTTATTATGCTTTCAATTAATTAATGTTTATTGTGAGTTCCAATCTTGAATGCTTGATTGTATGAACATTTCCCCGAGAGTGACACTAGGGTTTAGAGTTCTCGTTGGTAACCTTGTGAGTGAGTGACACAACACGAGCGTTAGATAAAGCTAGGTTGGAGAGGGTTGAGAGGGTTGAGAGGGTGAGTCGAGAGGTATAGGAGTGTCCCCTTTCCCCTCCGACGTGATAGATTCTACCGCCGTTCCTCGAGTTCTTTGTGGCCATAATAGAGTGAATGGTCTAAGGGATGAACTTCCGCTGGCACTTAGTTGCGCGTGCAACGGAGTGAAGCATTAAGGTGATCTTAGTATCTAGGGCTTAATCATGGTTAGGGACCTTCCACCTAGACCAAAGGGTTAGGTCTATAATTAGGAAGAGATTTATCACTTGGAATCCCTAGAGCTCATTGCAACTCTATGCGAGTGCGAGGTTGAGAGGTTATCCAATCTCTCCTCCGGGACATGTATAGAGTTAGGCATAGTTGACCTTAGATTTGTGACTATGTAGTTAAGGATTTTCACGACTCACCATTGCATTGATTAGGAAGCATAATAGAGGGTTCTTGCACTTGAAACAATTATCCTTGGCGGAGCATTATCTGGGTACCCCAACTTTATCGATTGCCTTACCCCCTTCTTTACTTTTGCTCTCTTACTTGTTGTCTTTATTGTTGAGAATTGAATCATTGTCACACTTATCATCATTGATCTTTCACATAGCTAAGAATCGAATTAAGTATTTTTATTGCCTATTCCCTGTGGATTCGATACTCGCTCATCTAGGATTATTACTTCGATAAACTCGTACACTTGCGGGATATATGCAAGGGGATCTTGTCAGTGGCTCCTCCACCCCGGATTATAGGTATTGCTATTCAGATTTCCTTGACCGCTCATTGCATTATCTACAAAATCAACTCGTTCCATGGGGTTTGAACCACCAATAGAAATTGAGCAATCAGACGGGACATGTCCTCCCTCACACCCAGTATAACTCAACATGGCCACTGATCTAAGAACCGTTAGGGTGTCTAACAAGAACTGTCCGAATATGAGTGTGAACTGCAAGTACACTAGTGTCAAAGTAATAATTGCCCCGGTGAGTCAATAGTCAAATCCATAGGAAACCGAAGTATTAGTATTAACTATCGCTCAGTTATCTAGTCAGAATCAATGAATGTGATGACTTGAACTAATCACGAGAGAAGTTAATAAGCAAGCAAACAGGAAAGGAATAAAGTGAAGGAGTTCTTAATCAATTAAGATGGGGTACTGAGGCAATGCTCCCCCTAGGATCTAACATAAATCTCATGATTCACTAAATGCCTCTAAACCGAGTTTAATTGAGTCGAGGTAATCCAAGAACAACTAGTCTACATCTCTAAGCAATAAGTACTAGTCCTCTATAAGGTCCTGGTGGAGAAATCGCTCAATTTCAACACCTTACAACCCATATGACCGCAAAAAACTCTAGGCATACCTAGGAGTGAAACCGATTCCTAAAAGTAGATCCAACCCTAATTCCCGGTGAAGGATCCCTAACCCCCTACAAGGTCTCAACAGAGAAATCTATCAATCTTATGCCTCACAACAAATATGGTTGCAAAGAGTCTAGGGAATACGGAGATAGGAAATACTCAATCGGAAGGGAAAGGGGACACACCACTATCTCATGACTCACCATCTCATGCTCGTTTAACCTTGGTATTCTAACTCAAATAGAGACCTTACACATCAAAGTAACAAATCAAACAATGTAGATTAACCACAAAGATCAATAACACATGCAAGTAATGAAATCACAACGTTAAAACTCAAATCAACTCGGATTAACTAGAAATATAAAGCAAATCAATACAATGAATAGATCCTATGGTTAATATGACCAATAACCCACTAGGGTGTAGCCCTCCATGGGGCAAGTTACAATACAATGATTACTACAATGAAAGCAATGAAAAATATGAACGTAAACCTCTTTGATTTTGTGATGAATGGCCTTGATGGATTGCCCACCGTCTTGAAGATTCCTCCTTTGAAGTTAGGTCACGGGTGGCTGCCTCTTGCTATGACGAAGAGAAGACCGATCAAAGTTGGTGATGGACTCCCCCAATGTTGCCAAAGACCTCCTTCTAAACCTTAGCCACCTTGCCTTCAAAGTGCTCAATAAAAGCTCCGCAAAAAGTCTCCCAAAAATAGGGCAAACTGTGTATTTATAGCTCAGATTCGTGTCTGTCAGGTGCCCATAATGCCTGTGTGGATTTTCAATGTGGCGACGTGGGCTGTAAGAATTTCCACGCAGGCACGTGCAATTTCAATGCGCGGTGCGAACAGTAACATTGCTACAGTACTACTACATGGGAATTGCTACAGTACTTTACTACAGAAATTTTCACAAACACCATCCAAACATTCTCCTCTTGAGGCCACATAATCGGGCACATGATAATGTGGTAGGCTATAAGACTTTTCTTCATCAACATGTCATCGAGAGATCTTGCAATCTTCATTAAGAGAAGGAACATAAAGATGTGATTGCCTTTGTACCCAACTAGTGAATTGACTTGAATCTCATAGGAAGTTGGCACACATCTTCACATTCTTAAACTCCTCTAGTTTCTTGGTTTTTGAATTGCACAAGAACTCTCAACATTGTGCCTTTATAGCCTATCTTTCCTCCCTTTTAATTCTTCAAGGCATTCACAGCCTAATTGCACAAAAGAACACCAAATACACAATATTAGACATAAACCATGGTAAAGATGATGCTCAATGCATGTAAAACATATATAAAGATATGTCTACTCAAGCACTTATCATAACTTCTTGCTCAAAGACTCAACCTGGGCTGCTAATGATGTGACTATATCGATCTCATGAAGTCTAGCTACCTTCTTCCTATCTCGTGTGTTCCATTGATAACTGTTCATAGCCATTTCTTCAATAAGATGTCAGTCTTCTTTGGGGGTCTTGTTTCCTAAGGTACATCCTATTGCAAGATCAAGTAATTGCTTTATGCCTGGGTTCAACACACTATAGAAAGTCTAAATGATCATCCACTAGGGGAATCCATGGTGAGGACATTTTCGCAGATGCTCCTTGAACCTGTCCCATGTCTCAAAAAGTGACTCTAATTCCGTTTGCACAAAAGAAGATATCTCATTCCTAATTTTCACAGATTTTCCAGGAGGAAAATATCGGGTAAGAAAAGCTTCTACTATCTCCTCCCATGTAGTGATCGATGCTCTAGGTAATGAATGTAGCCATTGCTTTGCTCTCCCTTTTAAGGAAAATGGGAAGTGCTCTCAACTTGATATCATCACCCATAACACCATTAATCTTGAGCATGTTGCCCACTTGCAAGAAGTTCTCAATAAGATTGTTTGGATCCTCATTGGCCAAACAATTAAACTTTAGTAACTGTTGTAACATTTGGATGAAGCCGGGCTTAAGCTCAAAACTCTGAGTTGTAATCGGTGGTCACACAATACTAGACTACTTGCCAAGAACTGTGGGTCGTGCATATTGTGAGAGTGTCCTCTGCTGCTCATTCTATTTTGCCATATTATCAGATCCTTTACCTTATATCTTAGCTTGATTTGACTATTCTTGCATAGGTTCATTTTCCTTTCTATAAATTCTCCTTCCAATGTCTGGATGAACTTTAACCAATGTTAAAGGCTTTCCTTGGGTCATAACCTAGAGCTGCAACCAAAGAAAGAAAAACAAATTAGAATGATGGAAGAATAAGAAAATGTGAAATAGAGCACGAGATGAATAGCTAAAATTAGATAAAGCAAAATGGTTCCAAAATGCCTATTCATCGGCAATGGCGCCAAAAACTTTGACACACCCCCTGCAAGTGCGTACCACAAGTGCACGGGTTGTCGAAGTAATAAAATAACCTGATGAGTGGGTAGTCATATCCACAGGGAATAGTGCTAAAAAACACAAGTATTACTATTTAGCTATAGTGAAGATGATTTAAGAGTGGTGTGAACAATATCAGTACAAATAGAAATAAAGTAAAGAAGAAAGAGATGAACGAATTGAATAGCTAAGAAGAATAAGAAAGTGTGAAATAGAACACGAGATGAATAGCTAAAATAAGAAAGTGCAAAATGCTTCCAAAACGCATATTCCCCGACAACGGCGCCAAAACCTTTGACACACCCCTTGAGAGTGCGTACCACAAGTGCATGGGTTGTCGAAGTAATAAAGTACCCTGATGAGTGGGTAGTCGTATCCACAGGAAGTAGTGTTAAAAAACACAAGTATTGTTATTTAGCTATAGTAAAGATGATTTACGAGTGGTGTGAACAATATCAATACAAATAGAAATAAAGTAAAGAAGAAAGAGACGCAATAATAGGAGAAGCAATTGATAAAAAATAGGGCACCCAGACATTGCTCACCCTAGGACTATTTTTTCAAGTGCAAGACCAATCATTATATTTTATAACTGATATCTACTGAGTCGTGGAAATCCTAAGACACACGGTCCCAAACCTAATGTCAACCGTGACTAACCCACACACTATACCCTAGCAGAAAGGGATACTCTCGACGGCTCACACTATGTGGGGTTGCATGAAGATTTTAGGATTCCAACTTATAAACCCTATTCCCTAATATAAATCTACTCTTTTGGTCCAGGCAAAAGATCCGAGTCACGATTAAGCCCCAGCACTAAGGATTACTTCAACACTTCACTCTGCGCTCGAGCAACTAAGGAAAACTGGAGTTTGTCTTTTAGCAATTCACTCTAATGTGATCATAAAGAACTCTTGGAATGTGGAGGTAGTATAAATTACCTCGCAAGGGAAAGGGTACGTTACGCTACCTCTCAACTCACCCTCTTGACCCTCTCCAACCTAGCTTTGTCTAACCCTCATGGTGTGTCACTCGTCCACAAGGATTACCAAAATAGATTCTCAACCATAGTGTCACTCTAAGGGAAATCAATTCTACAAGCATTGAAGGTTGGAACTCAATTAAAAATATCAATTAAGGAAACATAATGAGAGATCAATGAAACAAAATCATCCAAAGGTTTACAAGTCCAAGCACCCACTAGGGGTTTAGCTCTCCATGGAGCAAGATACAATCAATAATGAAATCGAATATAAAAGTATGCAACCCACTAAAACCCTATCGTAGTCCGTATCGATGGTCTTGTAGACTTGCCTTGTCTTCTCCAACGGTTTCATCATCAAGCCTACAGTAAACATAGCCGAATCAATGCGAACGAAAGACCCCACAATATGTATCTTTCGAAGGAATGTGGTGTTGAAGCCCATAGAACCACTCCAAAGACCTAGGCAAGACCTCTCCAAACCCTAGCCTCGAGCACCTCCAAAGATGGGGAAAAGTTGAGAAAAGAATTCCTTAAAATTTTTGACATTGCGGTTTTTATAGGGGCTGGAGTCGGGCATGACATGGGAATATATTTTCTGCGATTTGTGAACAGTAACTGCTACATTGATTTGCAACATTAAACTACTACAGTAATCCACCAAAATACTCCCGAATCCACACTTTTCATCGAGGCCACATGAATGGGCAGACATTGATGTGTTAACCGCAAGTATACAGGTCGCACGCAAGTAATATAGTAGTACCCCATGAGGGGCACGGTTGTCGAACCTCAGAGATCGTACTAAAAATACTAACTTAACACTAATCTCTAGTGATAGTTAAATGGATGATGAAGTCGAGTGAAATAATAGAACAGTTAAAGGGAAAATAAGAAAAATAAAGGATGGAGATAAGGCGATTGGATCAAGTGTCAACAAAAGGGAACAATACCTCGGGATGTTCCCCTTGCACTCAAAAATGCTCGTTCACTCACTCTTAAGTTCTACCAGGTACATTCTAAGGTTCTAGTGTGTGCTCAGTAGCAATGTGGCAGCTGTGGTTCTCAAATGCACTAAGTTTTGCTAAGGTAACTATGGCCTCTTGCCCATCAAGTTTTGCAATAAGGCCAGGTAATCCCAACTATGGCAATCCACACATCGAGTCATACCCAAGCAACTTTTCATGTTAAACACTTCGAGTTATACCAACACAAAATTAACTCAAGAAACAAAAGAGTGTTAGTATTTTTAGCATCCAAAGTACAAGGTTCCCATCCCGAGGCACCGTGGCTGGTTAGCCCTACATGGGTGGGTACAACATAGAGGAGAAAAGACTAGATCTAGAGAAAGAAGACATGACTCCCTTTACTCTAAGATATGACTCCAATGTTAACCTCCTTGTGCTAACACCACTTCCCTTGCCTCCAACTTGCTCCTTTACACCATAGAAGATGTGGATAAGCTCGATCTTCGTCCTCATCAAAGTCCTCCCGGTGGAGAAGCAAATCCACGAACCAAGATGAAGAAGAACCCTAAAAACTGGAGTTTAAAAGGCATTTATCGGGTTTGATATGGTCTGCACATGATTGTCTCTCAGATCGTGTCATGTAGTGGATGACATAAATGACAAGGAGTGTCTCAGTGAGCAAAGTTCAGGGGCAAGGACACGATCTTGTTGTGATCGTGCGATGCCATGTCATGATCGTTTCATGGGCACCTAGCTCGTGTCAATAATTTTCCCATGAGTTCGTCGATTGTCTTCCCTCGACACACATCTTTGAAGCACATGGTCGGCACAGATATGAAACAAGTATGGATCATCCGAAAAGTAATTATTCAAATTACTAAAAAACCTTTTCTTCTATTGAAAGTAAGGTCCTGTTTCAGTACTTTCCCCGATAAATAATTTAAAAAATCCGTGAACCGTGGCGTGTCTTCTGACTCACAATCTTGCCCTGCATACAAATGCTCTTCGGGAAAGAAGTTATTAATTTCCTTACTAGCCGGATCTTGCCCTTCACAACCCACTAACCTGGATAGGTGATCCACAACTACATTTTTGGTTCCTCTCTTGATGAGTGGCGCTCCACGGCATATGAGAATTCGAAGCTCTATAAAGAAATAGTAAAAGAGTACCACGACAAACATATCAAGCACCCTAAACAATTTCATGAGGGAGATCAAGTTCTGTTGTTCAACTCCAAGTTGAAATTATTTCCAAGGAAGCTAAGATCACATTGGTCAGGTCCATAAACGATTACCCAAGTCTTCCCACATGGAGCTGTTGATGGTAACCGACCCGGAAAATTGCACTTTTAAGGTCAATGGACAATGATTGAAATCATACTTTAATAATAATACTCCAAAATCAATTGGCGGTGGCTTCAAACTCTTTGAACCCCCATGAGGTAAGTAATGAGGTGCGTCAGGCTCGCATTTACTGGCATTTTTTGTATTCTAGGTCTTAGTTCATTTCAATTTTTGTATTTCATAGACTTGCTTGTTTTTGAATAAGTTCATGCTCACACACTTGGTACATTGTTCCAATGAATTTTATTGTGGTATATTTGTCCAGCTTCTTGAAAAACTCATGTTTTGGTATCATTTAATGCGCTAGATGGTGGTTTTATTCATTTCATTCATTTTTGGTGAAGTCTTCGAGCGTGCCATATCATTTTTACATCATTTGAAGCATGATTTCAGAGTTTAGAGTGCTTTTAAAAGTCATACGGCCATCCATAGGTGTATGAAGGTCATCTGGGACAAGCACAAAGCCAATCCAGTGGCTCTGTGCTATCCCAGACGGCCCCCCTACGGGGCCGTCTGGGGGCGCACCCAGACTCTGCCGAGAGTATCTCTCGGCACAGACGGTCCCCATACTGGGCCGTATGGGGGCTGTATGGGCCGAGCTTGGCCCTTTAAACCGCTCTCTCTCTCTCTTCTCTCTTCCATTCACTCATTTCTCTCTTCTTTCCACCAAATTTCTCTCTTCTTTCTCCCTCATTTCTTTGCCAAAGCTCCTCATTTTTTCTCCTAAATCCTCTCCTCATCCATTGGAGACTTCGAGCTAGTGGTTTCCCTCAAGTTTAAAGCTAGTTTTCTCAAGATGTCATCGGTATGCTCTTTCCATGCCCTAGTTTTATCTTTCTTATTCTTGGTACATTTTTGGAGCTTCTGTGTGGAAGTTTTCAAGTATTTTGCTTGGTTTGGATGATGTGAATGTCATAGAGGAGTTTTCATTCGAATTTATGTAAAAAATATTTTGATTCCATGAATATAGGGGAAACTCTTGCTGTATGAATAGTGACCATACGGCCCCATACGACCGTATGGCCACAAAAATTTGGTTTTTCATTCTTTTCCCCTATCTCTTGTACTTTATTTTGATTTATTTTGAATCCCTTAAAGCGTGACCAAGGTTTATCTTTGTTGTAGGGATGCCTCACACCAAAAGACTCGCGTCCAAATGCCCAAGACTTACCACACCCTCATATGCACCCGACAAACCCGTCTTCAAGTTGGCACATCATCCAGAGAGGTATGATATTTTGAAGACAAACCATTTGGGATGGTGCATTATATTGATTGGGTGCTTGTGGCTGCCTTTGTGCCCTTCCATATAGTGAATTGACTTGAATCTTCTTGGAAGTTGGCACACATCTCCACGTTTATGAACTGCTCTCGTGTCTTTGTCCTTGAATTGAACAAGAACTCCCAACATTGTGTCTTTATAGCCTATCTTTGTTTCCTTTTTACTCTTCAAGTCATTCACAGCCTATATGCATAAAAGAACACCAAATAGACAATATGAGACATAAACCACAGTAAAAATGATGCTCAATGCATGTAAAACATATATAAAAATATGTCTACTCAAGCACTTATCAAACTCCCCCACACTTAAGTTTTTGCTTGTCCTCAAGCAAAATTAAACATTATACTTATGGAAAGAAAATATAAGTGCTTGGCCTTAGGTTCACCAAATGAGTACAAGAATAAAATTCTACAGTCATGGAGAGAATCAAACACTAGACAAAACAATCAATGCTCTAGCAAACAATCCAATAAAAATTGAATGTGATAAAATCCGAATGCGTGTGTGTGTGAAAAACTCAACTCATGTCAACACTATGTCCACTACCAAGTTCTTATTAACATGGGACTTATTTATAAACAGAAAGAATAGGTAGTAGCTTCACACAACCTCGAAGGTAGCCCTTTTCCAAGATGCCTCCCGAGTGGCTTTCACACTTTCGAGGTGGTAGCTCTTTCTACCAAGGTTGGTAGCTTTCACACATCCCATGAGATAGCTCTTTCTCACATTAGGGCATAACAAGTATCCGACTTATGAGAGTAGCTACATACATCATGGGTGGTAGCTCTTTCCACACCATATGTACAAACAACAAACAATTTCCATTTCTTTTTTTTTCATTTTTTTTTCAAATTTTTCTGATTTTTTTCTGATTTTCCTCTGATGATTTCTTTTTTCTTTTTTCAAATAAAAACTAGCACACTAAAGTCCCAAACATAATGAACTAGAGTCTTCATAGGTCTAATGAGCGAGAAAAGTGCAGAAAGAGCAATCGGACAAAAATATTCAATAAATTTGGATGAAAACTAGAGCATGATAAAATCCATGTTTATAACCTCCAAAAACTAAGAATTAAACTCTTAACCCTAAGGTGAACCTTCATTGGCAACAAGAGCATGCTCATGAAAACACAAGTAAAAGTCATGTATAAGGTGAACCCTCCCCCACACTTAAGATGTACATTGTCCTCAATGTACGCATGCAAGCACAATAAAAATAATAACAATGGAAGCATAATGTGTGTGGGAATGCAATTAAAACAATACTCCCCTGAACTACTCATTAATCGTTTGGTGAAGTCTAACTCATGGGCTTGTTGCATGGGTTGTGAAGCTCACATGACCATGTGACAATATCACATGAACATGTCTATGACTAAAACACCATCAACATCACTCTCAAGGCCATCTGCACGTAGACAAGGGGTTCGGTGAAGCTCAACAAAATAGAAAAAGATGTACGAGTTCTTATAAGTAAACACATGAAGCACAAACTCGCACAAACAAAAACAAAAACACAAAGTTAACTAAACTCTAAAAAGATAAAATAAAAAAACTAAAAATGAAAAACAAAAAGTAAAAGGAAACTAAAGAATCATGAGTGGGACGCCTCAAGCATCGACGTCGTCATCTGGTGTTGTCGGTGTGCCAAAAGAATGTTCCCATCCAAGATTAATCGTATACGATCAAAACTTTTCGGTCCTTGGTGGCATACCTGCAAGAAAACTGCCAAAGAAATGCAAATTTACATGAAATGGCAAGCTGCATAAATCCACACGGGTGCGTGGAAAATCCACGCGCCCGTGTGGCCAATCTTTGGCCTGAAAGCAGCCCAGGTGGGCGCGTGAAAAAGCCACGCGCCCGCGTGGATCCACGCGGTCGCATGGATTTTCCACGCGCCCGCGTGGGTTTCCTGGGCATTTTTTTTTCAGCCCAAGCGGTCGCGTGGATTTTCCACGAGCCCGCGTGGGCTTCCTGGGCATAATTTTCAGCCAACGCGGTCGCGTGGGCATCCCACACGACCGCGTGAGAGCTAGGTTATGGCCAAAAATGGCATACCGACCCACAACGGTGCTCCAAAAACTCTTATAAAAAGTATTCTCAAGCATATTAAGGTGATTTCCATGAAGAACAATGCATAAGAACCAATATATCCACATAAAGTTTGAAAAAAATGGAGGCATGGAGAAGGTTAGAAAAAAATGAGAGCGCACCGGTGTGAATTGAAGAATAAAGCATGATTAAATGGCGGCAAAAACCCTTCTAAACTTTTTTTAATGACCAAGGAAAAAAATGTTTGGGAGTGTGTGTGTGTGAGAAAGATGAAGGGATGTGTGAATGGAAATTGTGAATAGTGGTCCTCTTCATCAATTTACCCCACATGGGGGTGTGAAAACTCCACATGGGGGCGTGGGTACTGTACACGGGCGCGTGGAAATTCCACGCGCCCGTGTGGGCTGTAGAATTTATGCAGAAACACATCCATAGAGATATTTACATGAAATTAAGTCCAATTTCCCAACTAAAAACATGAATCTCATCCTAAACCATGCCACACACATGTATTTAAACTAAAACACCAAAAAACTTCACGAAGAACTCAACAACAACAAAAATCTAACAAAGCACACACTCATGATTTTATTACTGTAGAAATAAAAATCTAAGCTAGAAAACAATTAAAAACTTGGGTTGCCTCCCAAGAAGCGCTTGTTTTACGTCACTAAGCTTGACGTACCTCTTCCTTACCTTATGGAGGCTTGAAAAGAGTGTGTTCCTCCCGACTAGACATTGCATAGCTACTTCCTTTAAACCAAGAATGTAGTTGTCGGGGTGAAATATTAATTGGAGAGTCCAACCATCTAACTTTTGGCCTCCAAGGAAACAATTTGGGTTGGGAATTGTCCAAGATTAGCATAGGTGGTTCATTGGATGGCTTCAATCTCCTACCGACATCTTCTTCCCTTCCCAAAGTCTCTTTCTTGCATTGTAAGAGTTGATCAATCCCAAAGAGAAATGCTTGTTCCATTAACTTGGGGTTTGCTTCTTCTTGTGTATTCTCAACTCGAGAGGAACATGAGACTAGCAAATCCCCTTGAAAATTTCCTCGCTCACAAGCACAATCTTCATTCACACAATCCAAAATCTCAAAATGATATTCAACTTCTTTCTTTTTATTTTCTACATCAATGTACTCAATTTGCCCAACTTCTTCAATTGTGCTCGTGGCCTCATCATGTCCCGGAGACATTTGCCTTGCTTGTTCAAATTCTTCTTTTTTCTTAGCAAGCATGTCCAAGATCTCTCCTAATTGATGCTCAATGTTTTTGATGGAGACATCGTGACAACTTAATGTGGCCTCAATATTTTTGGAAACCCGAGCATCGGTTGCTTCAATAAATCTTGGTAACACTCTTTCCAACCGAAGTACATCTTCTTCAACTTTCTCATCCCATTGAAGTTCTTGTTGAGGTGCTTCCCATTGTTGTCCATCAATATCCCATAAGAGGTTTGGGTAGCTCCTTTGATTTGGATGATAGTTGATGCGATATGGATTGTGTTGTTGATGAACATTGATAAATTGATCAATTTTTCTAGTGAGAACATCAACCTGAAAATATAATTCTACAACTGGATTAATCATCATTCAAGTTCCACGCAAGGAAAAGTAAATAAGACAAAATAAAACAAAATAGAACGGTGGAAGAAGATAGAGTGAAATAGATAAAAATAAAATAAAAATCGATGAGAATGATGGAAGAAAAAGAAAGTGTGGAATAGACAAAATAAAGAAAAAGATAAGTGGCTAGATCAATAAAGTCCTAGCGTTCCTAATATCCCGTTCCCCGGCAACGGCGCCAAAAACTTGACATGTGTCCGAATATGAGTGTAAACCGCAAGTGCACGGATGTCGAAGTAATAATTACCCCGGTGAGTGGGTAGTCGAATCCACACAGAACAGGGCTACTAGTACTAACTTCTTCTCTGCTTTCTAACCTAATGATATATGGAAAGGTGTGGTGATCTAATGTGCGAAAAAATGAATACCGGAGATGAATATGCAAGGGTTAAATGGATGGAGATCTCAATCGATAAAAGTGGGGTATTCGGGCAATGCTCCCCTAGGATTCGGTATTAGGTACCGAATAAGCAAAGTGTTTCTATGATGTGTAAGTTAAGTCGTGGAAATCCAAATATAATCGGATCCCACCTCCCGATCACCGATACTAGTCCCCTACGAGGTCCCGGTAGAGAAATCGCTCAATCTCAACACCTCACACCACATATGACCTCAAAGCACTATAGGGATTCCAAGAGGTGTATCCGATTCCTAAAGATTGATCCAACCCTAATTCCCGCCGAAGGATCCTAACCCCCTACAAGGTCCCGGCGGAGAAATCTCTCAATCTCACGTCTCACACCAAATATGGTTGCATAGAGCTTAGGGAATGGAGATAGAATACACCAATCGGAGGGGAAAGGGGATGCTCACTATCTCATGACTCGCCCTCTCAACCCTCTTCAATCTTGAGATTCTAACCCTAATGGAGACCTCTCTCTCACCAAGGTAACAAATCATGCAAACCAAATAACCAAAAGATCAATAAGGCAAGCAAGCATTAGACAATCAAGATTAAAACTTAATCAAACTCGGATTAAATAGAAACACTAAGCAAATCACAAAAGATGAGAATCCTAGGGTTCACAAGCCCAAATACCCTTTAGGGTTTTAGCTCTCGATGGAGCAATATACAAAACACACCATCAATGAATGAAAGTACATTAAAACCATAGAAATAAACCCCCTTATATATGAACTGATGACCTTGATGGAGAGCTTCGACGTCTTGAAGGACCCACTCTGAAGCTAGGTTCACCGGTGGCTTCCTTAATGCTATGACGGAGGAGGAATCGATCAAAGTTGGTGACAAAGCGCCTACAAAGCCGCAAAGACCTCCTCTCCAAACCCTAGCCGTCTCACCCCTCAAGAGGCGCACAAAGATGAGAGAAAGAATAGGGCAAAAACAGCTATTTATAGGCCTTAGATCGCGTCCCGTCATGTGCCCTCACGCGCCCTGCGTGGATTTTTCCACGCGCCGCGTGGGTGCGCAGAAATTTCCACGCGGGCGCGTGAACAGCAACTTTGCTACAGTACTGCTACACTGAAGTTGCTACATTAAGATTTCTATAGTACTTTTCACGAAACGCGGTCCAAACACTCTTCTCTTGAGGCCACATGTCCGGGCACACATCCACATGTCCGGCCACTAGCGAGTCCAATCAGCGAGAGCCAGTGCACACATAGTCAAAGCCTGAGGGCACACCTATTCCTACCCCCGATACCACATCATTACGTGATTTTGAGATGAGACTGAGGAGCATTGAGGGAGAGATTCAGGCTGTGCGTCAGGAGCAACGCGAGATTCGTGGCCAGCTTCACCAGGTTATTAAGGGACAGTGTCGATTTACGGAGGATTTTCACTGATTCATCACCTCGTACCATGGTTTATCCTCGCATTCCATGATCACTTCTTCTGCAGCCATGCCACCACCACCACCCGCACCAGCTTGTGATGAGTAGCAACCCATTTGAGTATGGACACTTCTTATCTACTTTAATTTGCTTTGTTTTGTGTTTGTATTTTGATGAGTGGGCACGGTTCTTACCCTACTGACTTGTGGTGCCAAACTTTATTTCCTTTTCATCTATGTGTTTTGTTGACTACTCCCTAGTTTCTCCCTTTGTGCTTGTCTTTGTAAATTTTTGTGGAATGATGGTATCCCCATTTTTCCTCGCAGGGCATTGAGGAAATTTTGTGAGCTTTCCTAGTTTTAAATGGAGGTTGGACGAGACATGTCTTGATCACCACACCTTCTGTCTAGTCATACCTCACGACGAGCACAAGATTAACTGGGGAATTTTGTTTTCACCCTCCTCTATTGTTTTATTAGGACCATTTGTTGCATGCTAGTGTTACCTATGATGGCTTTGTTCATTCTTGTAAGATTCTTTTAGCTTGGATTAATGATTGATGTGAGTTACTTGTTTGTATGCTTTGTTGAATCTTGTTTAACCCCTAGTATTGTCTTGTCCACTGAATTCTTTGTTAATGCCCTAGGAATAGCCAATGTGACTACTCTAACTCTCTTGTATGCTTAACGCACTACTTAGAGTACTTGGCTCTAAAACACTAAGTTCTATCCTTTAATGTTCTCTTAAGAACTTTTAAGTCTTGTTGTGCTAATCCTAGTTTTGTGGTATGTAGAGTACTCTAAAGATGTGATCTAGGATGAGTGTGTAAAAGAAAATAATAAATTAAAAAAAAAGAGTCTATGTCAGTATTCCTCTGCTACTTAAGCACGAATGCGTCTATGTAGATTGTAATCGAGTAGTTGGGTGGCTCTTGTGCCTAACCAGCATGTGCATCCTCCAGAAAGATTTCAAAATGATTTTTGTTGCACTTTGCATTAGTTGGACTCAAAAATAAAGTAAAATAAAAATAAATGAACGATGAAATGAAAATAAAAACCCTAGTGATCTTTTTGAGTACCTACCAAAGGTTTTGAGAAGAAAGAGGATTCAGTTTCAAGCTAAAGATAGAAGGATCTTATTTAGCCATTGAAGTATCACTTAGTAGTTTATGACTTAGTATTCTTTGTATGTGGAATGATTAGCATCTAGAGCTGTACTGATTGAAGTCATTGGGCTAGACCAGATCAGGGAAAATGAGATATAGGATTCACTTACACGGCACAGACATATAAGGGACAAGAGAAGATATTTTTATTATGCTTATTGACTATAACTCAACATCTATTTATCAATGCCCAATGCTTTTGGAGTCTTATACTTGCTTCAACCAGAGGTAATGCATTTAGCCACTTTTCAGTCTCTTTGTTTTTCATGAGTTGTTTGCTTGGGTACAACCAACGCTTAAGTGTGGGGATATTTGATAAGTGTCTAAATGTAGGTATTTTCATATATATATATATATATATATATCGTATTCACTTTGCATGTTTTTTGTGAGGTTTGATGCCCATTTTGCACTTAATCATCTACTATTTGCTTTCTAGGTCACAATAAAACCATGGAGAACACGATGATATCATTTAGGCGAAAAGAGAAGAAAACAGTCTTCATACCACCCCCATACCACCCAGTATGGAGGTTGTATGACTGTAGCAACACTATATCAGTGAGACGATTTGAAGTTAACTGCCAAGATTTTCATACCACCTCCATACCACCCAATATGGAGGCCATATGGACACTATATAGACCCTGTATGAAGTGAGAATTTATATTTTTGAGTGTTATACACCCCCCATAAGGCCCCTATATGGCCCGTATGCAGTGGGGAGTATAAAAGCAAACTTTTAGGGCAGAACAAGGGGAACTTTTCTGGACAGATTTGAGAGGCTTCTTGGGAGACCTTGAGCGACCTTGGGAAGAAGAAGAAGGGCAAGGAAACGGGGAGATCATTCAAGGGAAAGGTCAAAGGCTCTCAAGGCAAGAAGAAAACATCATTTCAAGGGGAAATCAACAACGATTTGAAGGAAGGAGACCCGCGCCTAGAGGAAGCGTCATTCGGTATTCCTTAGGTGGGGGAAGCATCATTCGGTACATTCTCTACCTCCTCCTTCACCATTTCATCTAGGAAGTGTCATTTATGCTTTTGCTTTATGTTTTACTTGATTGTGTTGCTTGTTGTGGAATGATGACACACTAGACCCCCAAGGCCACCGGGTGTTGGTGAACCTTGGGGGGTTTTATCATGTATCTTGGATGATTACTTGCTAATTCCATACTTGGGTTATTTTGAGATTTGATCCATTGTTTTCATGCTAAGTGCTACACTAAGGAGAAATTCGTAGTTCTTTTATGAGTGACGCATGTAGATGTGACCTACTCGCATGTATTAGATCATGAGTGGATTAGAAGGGGATACTTGTATCATCACGCTGAGAAATTGGGTGTCGGTAGCCCTCCATATTGTAGGGGTAAACTTAGGAAGAGTTCATCCCTATTTTGAGATTTCCTTGTACTTAATGCAATCGTAGGAATGTGGGTTTGGAAGAAATTCCTATCAACATTCGTATGGGATTAGGGTTTAATCGCCAAGAAATTGGGGTTGTTCTAATCTTGAAACCTCTTGGTCCAAATTACCCTTGCATCTTTTGTTCATCATACATGTATCATAATAACCTCTTAAGGGGATCCACATCTATTGGCCTTTGCATTACATTGATTTTCTTGCTTGCTCATTGCTTGTTTTCTCTAGTTTGTTGGAAATCTTTCATTTAGCTTTAATTACATCTAGTAGAGTAAATTACATCACTTAAGATCTTAGGCTAGATAATAGTTTGAGAAGGAGTAACAGGAGATCCTTAGCCCCGTGTAATACGATCCTCATGTCTTCACACGATTTATTACTTGGCGATCCTGTACACTTGTGGGCAAGCAATCAGCATCATTCAGCCTTCTATAGTCAATGCAAACATGCCATCTCGTGACTCTTCTGGTTGGAATTAGTTTATTCTTTACATTCTTCACAACCATTATTTCTCACTTTATCGAGACTACTTCAGTTGGGCTCACCATGCACTGTCGGAGATGGGATAAATAATTCCACATCAAGTAGTTTTACCACTTCTGCTTTGACAACTTCTTTCACGTTTGGGTTTAATCTTCTTTAAGGTTGGATCACAGATTTATAATTATCCTCCATCAAGATTTTATAAGTGCAAAATTATCGATTGATGCCCTTAATATCCAAGATCTTCCAAGCAATTGCTGATTTATGCCCTTCTCAACATGCTAACCAGCTTCTCCTTCTGATTTATAGACAAATTTGAAGCCACAATTACAGGGAGCTTTTATTCATCTATTTAAAATGCATACTCCAAACGTGCTGGCAAGCTTTTAAGCTATAGTTTGGGTGGTTCCTCAATTCATGGGTGCAATCTACTTTCTTTCAATCTGTCAATTTTTTCAAAATTGCTCGCCTCCTGTTCACATATGGAGAAAAGTTAGAGAGAAGGGTGAAAGATTTTTCTAAAATCGGGCTGAATCGCGGCGTAAATAGGGCTAGAATCGGGAATCAACATGCCCCTGCAGTTTCTCCACATGGGCCTGTTGAATTTCTACATGGGCGTGGGGAATTTCAACACGCCTGTGCGAATTCTCTAGAAACCTAATTTTCAGCCGGCTGTGAAAGTGACTGCTATAGTGATTTGGTACAGTACCTACAACAGTACTCTGCAAAAAACACTCCCAATTCCACACTTTTCGTAGAGGTAATATAAACGGGCACACATTTATGTACTAGATGACAACTCTTCTTCAATCAAAGGCCTCATTGGTGAAGATCTTGCTATTAATGCACAAGTCAAGATACGCAAATGTGCCTGCCTTCGTGCCCGTCCAACTCATTGTAATAACTTGAATATATGGAGGTTGGCACACATTCACTTATTTTAGAGCCCCACTTGTATCCTCGCGTTTGTTCCTTCCAAGATTCCACTAAATAGTGCGTTCACGATCCATTTTTGGCTTCTTTTCTTAATACTTAGTTTCACAACTCTAAATGTGCAAAAGAACACAAATACACATGTATTAGAGCTTAAACCTGATAAAAGTAATGCTCATCATAAGGAAAGAACATTTCGCATACTTAACACACAAGCACTTATCACCCGTCTGATTTACTGCAGAGAAGGCCTCGCCATCCCGAGAAGACACAGGGACGTGTGAATGGCCCTGTGAGTACCCTTGTGAAGATCCACATGCCCATGTGGAATTTCCACAGGGTTGTGTGGAACACTTAGAATTTATCTCGGATGGACAGAGGAGCTACAGGGACCTGTGGATGCCTGTGTGTGTCGGGCACACGGGCATGGGGAACTTCCACACGCTCATGTGTTTGCGTCCAGAGGCAATGAGTGTCATCCCAATAAATCATAGGGGCATGCATCTGCCCCTATGAAGCTCTCCTGTGGAGTCACATGGATGTGAGTAATTTCCATACACCCATGTGTATGTACAGAACACTAAGAGGCGTGGGTTTTCTTTAAAATCTTTTCCCATTTCTTTACCTACACAGTCCAAATGACTCAAAGAACACACTCACTCATTCTCCCGACCGTGCGCCGTCAATTTAGAGTGGTTTACTCAAGTTTTTTGGCCGATTTTCAAGGTTTTCATTTTCATCTCATCGGTAAACTATCTTTCTTTCTTTTCTTCACCATTACTTGATTTGTTTGATTTAAACTAGTGAATGCACTTCGTTTTTATGCTTAAATGGTTTGTGTATGCTTTAAAGTGAATTTGGAATGAAGTTATGATGTATTTTTGAGTTTTTAGCATGGTGGCCATGCGGTTTTTTGACAATAACGCTTGCCTATGTATAGTGATTTGTGTAGGTATCGTATCCACAGGGAATAGGGAGTAAAAAAATACTTAAGTTGTTTCTTAACTAAGAGAAATATGAATAGTGATTTGTGTGGTAAGATGTGATGCAAACAACAGTAAAATAGACAAGTGAGAGAGCATAACTAAACGGAAGGTAAGGTAATCGATCTAAATGGAGTACTCGGATATTGATCCGCCTGGACAATCGTTTCAAGTGCAAAAACCCTTTATTATGCTTCCTAACTAATGTATTAATGAGTCGTGGAGATCCTTTAATACATGGTCGCAAATCTAACGTGAACCATGTCTAACCCTATACATGTCCCGGAGGAGAAATTGAACAATCTCTCAACCTCGCACTCGTACAGAATTGCAATGAGTTCTAGGGATTCCAAGTGATAAATCCTCTTCCCATATGTAGACCTAACCCTTTGGTCCAGGCGGAAGGTCCCTAGCCACAATTAAGCCCTAGATGCTAAAATCACTTCAACACTTCACTCCATTGCAGTCGTAACTAAGCCCCAGCGGAAGGTCATCCCTTAGCCCATTCACTCTATTATGACCGCAACGAACTCAAGGAATTGGAGGTAGAATAAATCACACTTGAGGCGAACAGGGACGCTCCTCTACCTCTCGACTCACCCTTTCAACCCTCTCCAATCTAGCTTTGTTTACCTCTCGTGGTGTGTCACTCACTCACAAGGGTTACCAATAAGAACTCTCAACCCTAGTGTCACTCTAAGGGAGTATTCATATAATCAATGCATTCAAGATTGGAACTCAATAAAAACATCAATTAATGAAAGCATAATAACAACGTTCAGTGAAACGAATACATCCTAGGGTTCTCAATCCAAGTACCCACTAGGAGGTTTAGCTCAACATGGAGCTAAGTACAATCAATGAAATCGAATGTAAAAGCAATGAATCCATAGAAAACCCCCTCGATAGTCATGATAATGGTCTTGTGGAGAGTCCTCTACTCATCCAAAGGTCATTTTGTCCGGCCTAGGATACACCTCGTCGGATCGATGCCGACGAAAGCTCTCCCACTAACTTTCTTCTAAATAGACTGCGATGTCAGAGCCATAGAACCTCCCTCAATCCCTAGCCAATACCTCTCAAAACCTTAGCTGTAGCCCTCTCCCAAGTTGGGGAAAAGATGGAAAAAAGGATGTTGAAATCGGGGCCGAAACACTACAGAAGCCATGCTTTCATCGAGATAATGTAAATGGGCACACGTTTATGTCATAGATCACTTTGCTTCTTCAATGAATGGCTGCGTTGGTGGAGATCTTGTTACATATGCACAAGGCAGAATACTTAGAATGTGACTACCTCTGCGCCCCTCCAAATCATTGTGCTAGATTGAATACAAGGAGGGTGGCACACATTCTAGTATCTTCAACCCGACTTATGTCATCGCGTTTGAACCTTCTCAAGATTTCCTCCAAGTGGTGCACTCACGATCTACATTGGCTTCTTTCTCTAAGATTCAGCTTCACAACCCTATATACATGAAAGTAACATAAATACACACATATTAGCCTTAAAACCCAATAAAAGTAATGCTCATCATAAGGAAATAACACTTTGTATTCTTATCATAGAAGCACTTATCCAACTCCCCCACACTTAAGCTTTTGCTTGTCCTCAAGCAAAAATTAAAACATTGTATACATAGATGAAGGAAATATGGGATGTGCTTGGCTTTAGGTTAACTAAAGCATGAAAAGAGAGCATTCTACAAGTAAGTGAGTTTTCAACATTAAATACGAAAAATCAACGCTCTATCTAAAAACATGAATCAAAAAGGACAACAAATGCGAAATCGTGTAAGTGTGTGAACTCACTCAAGTTAACCCAAAGTATAGTCCTCAAAGTTCTACGTATAAGGGACTTATTTATCTACAAAAGTAACAAAAAAAATCAAAAAGGGTAGTAGCTTCACACATCCTCTAAGGTAGCCCTTTCAAAAGCCGCCGCTAATGTAGCTTTCACACCTTCGAGGTGGTAGCTCTTTCTACCGGGATGGTAGCTTTCACACATCCCATGAGATAGCTTTTTCTCTCATTAGGGCATAACTAGTATCCGACTTATGAGAGTAGCTTCATAGATCATAGGTGATAGCTCTTTCCACCCAACAAGCACAACTTAACAACAAAATTCTCCTAAACACCAGAATACAATCAGTGCAACTAAGGTGAACTGCCATTGGCTATATGAGCATGTATAACAATTAAGACTAATATAAAAGAGAGATGTGTGCACTATAAAACTCCCCCCCCCCCACACTTAAGTTGTACATTATCCCCAATGTACACATGCAAGCTCACTCATGATGTATATAAATCAAGAATAAATGCTTGAGAAGAAATCAAAACAATACTCACCTGACTCCTAGTGTTCCATTTGATGGAGCTAATTCATTGGGAGTGGTGTCCCAATGGGTTGTGAAGCACACAAGCCCAAGTGACAAAACCCCTTGGCCGTGTCTATGACATGTTCTCAATTCCCACGATGACAAGACCATCTGCATGCATACATAAGGGGGTTCAGTAAAGCTCAATAAAACAAAAATAGCTTGAGCATATAAAAGATTGAGAAATGAATACAACTCGAGACAACAAAACGAAAAATAAACTAAGAAGAAAGTCCTTTCTGAGTATACAAGCACAAAATGAAATGTAAAAAGTAATAAAAATGAAAGAAAATAAATCAAGTGTTTGTACCGCGCTCTACCTCCTCTACTATTGATGCTAGTGCTAGGTGAAAGGGTGCTGGTGGAGGTGGTAATGGTGATGCTAAAGAGGCCGAAGATCTACTAATCAATAACTAATGTAACACGTCGAAATGGGCCACCATCTGAGCATACTGTGCGATCTATATAGCTCGAAGATTCATGATCTCGGTTAGAAGCTCACCCACAGCACTCTCGAGCCTCCCAATATGATCATGATCTCGAGGAGGAGTAAAAATAGGTACTGATCGCCAACATGTCTCCTGTGCTGCAAGGGGTGCTCCGGTCCCCGTCCTTGCCAACTGAGGCCCGAAAATCTGTCGGGGATCCTCCGCTGCATCCCTCTTACTCCCAGCGTTCCTCTGGGATGGATGCGGCTATAATATATGTCACGGACCCACATCTGTGTACCAACCCCATCAGCCGAATCATCTCAAATCCCAAAGGAGCAGGCATGACTATCTTCTCGGCACCACGTAAAGCATCCGTCAAGCTCAACCCCAAGATGAGTCTGGTGACTTAAGGACCAGGAAATAATAATCCCACTCTCGCAAACTAGCCCTGGTGCCCCAAATGAATCAGCACATTTTGAGCCATGGTATATAGATAAAGTAAGTCCTGCCAACTCAACACAGCTATTTTGTCACCTCGACCTGACACAGACCTACTGAGGACCGAGTGCAAATACCTAGAGCTAGACCGGGATAGGCTGGTGGCCTTAGACACTCCCGGTTCATACTGTCCATGCCCACACAAAAACCCTATACGCTTGATGCGGAGTCACTGTACCTGGGAAATCCGTCGGAAGACTTCTATACTCCTCTATACCGGTATACGTGCTATCATATAGGCCCATATAGACCAAGAACTCGATGACACTCATGCAGAATGGTTGTCCAAATGCTCAAAACTGTATAGCATCCATGGTGTCAACTCTCCTATGTGGATGATCAAACTCGAAAGACGGCCACACATCTAGTGTCACCGCGCGGAAAACAAGTTCACGGATTGTCAATAACCTCCTCCAGCTCCCCACTGCTAGTATCTCATCAATCTCATCGGCTAGCTCATCACCCCGCTGAATATCTCTAAGCACCTGCCAGTCTACAAAGTGAATCTGACCAAAACCGAGCACTGATAATCTCTCAAATAGAGCCTGATGCTCGGGATTCGAGAATTCCATGTGTATTGGCTCAGGTGGGGTATATCGGAGATGCTTATCTGCATTCATCCTCGCTTGAGGTGCCATATCTGAAATAAATGAAGAAGAAATGATCAAATAAGTTCAAAAACAACATACTACAGAATTCCACACGGGCCTATGGAAATTGCCCACGCCCATGTGGATTTGCAGGGTGTGAAAACCGCATGGTTCCACGTCATTATCCAAAAATATAACCTCTAACCATGTTTAAACGCTTTCTAAACATGCACAAACCATTCTAAAGTGAAAATTAGTGCAACTCAAGACTTTTAATCCACTAAAAACAAGAAATGGCAAATAGAAGAGAAATTAAGAGGTTTACCGATGTTATGGGTATGAACACTTTGAATTCGGTCTGAAAATTTTCTGAAACAACCCTCTTAAACAGTGGTGATAGGCCAGGAAACTGATTAAGAGCGGTTTCGGATGAAGAAGAAGAGAATTCACAAAGATTTTAAAGAAAAACTCGCGTCTCTTGGAATTCTGTGCATCCACACGGGCGTGCGGAAATTACCCACGCCTCTGTGCCTCCACAGGAGAGATTCACAGGGGCTGATGCACGCCCCTATGTGCTCTTGGAAAAACCCTCACTTCCTCTGAATGTGTGGTAATTCAAGTTTTTCATATATATATATATATATGTATACTCTTTTTCCCTCACGTTTCAATGGGTTTTCTTGAGTAATTTTCATTTAGGAGTGTGCCTTAGAGTGTCCCGAGTCATTAGAATAAAAAATGAGGTCAATCGGACACCAAATGAGCCGTTTAGGGCCATTTTAGTGCAAGTTGTTTGTGGCATACGGGGTCCATACGGGCTGGATAGAGCTGGTATGAAAATTCCCAGCAACTTTCTGCTAGGGCAGATGGGCTGTATGTGGGCCGTTTGGGGGCCGTATGGGGGTCGTTTGGGGCGTAAATTGAGGGTTTAAAAGCCCTTTTTCTCATTCTTTTTACACTTTTCTTTGAGACCTTTTCTCTTCCACTTTCCCCCTCCTCTAGAACCTTCATTCCCAATCCTCAAACCCATCATCCCTTGCCTTGAATCAAGAAGAAACTCGAAGATCTCTTCTTCCTCTCCTGAGAAGTGCTTTTCCTTAAAGGTTTTGTGAAGCTTTGAGGTAAGGATGTGTTGCATTTGATCTTCTTCTTCTCCCTTTCTCTTACTTAGATTTTCTTTGAAGTTATTGATGGACAATCATGGGTTTTGTTTGGATTTAAAGAATAAAAGAAGATTGAAGTTGTATAACCTTGAATTCATTGAGATTTGAGAGAGATCTTTCATGTTCTAAATTGGGGTTATGGTAACACCGAATCGAGTTTGGTTCCTTTTGCTTTTCTTGTTAGTTTTGTAGGTTGTGAGAGCTTTATTCTTGTTAGATCTTCTTGCTAGAGTGTTTAGCAAACCCTAGGAGCACTCATTTTCCTATTTTGAGCATTATTCTTCATTTCAATTGATCAAAGTCATTGATGAGGCTTCATTGTTTGTTTTCGTTGTTTAAATGCTTCTAGGAGGTGAGACTTCAATCAAGGGGAAAGAGCCGGTGGAGAAGTAACACCGGGGTGTTTTAGCTAGCCAAGTTTGTTAGTGGGATTTACTAAATCATGGGCTATAAATCATGCATGCTTTCTAGTACTTAAATTACTTACCTTTGAATGGTAAACTTTTTGTGGTTAAAACACTTGGAATGTTTTCCATGGGATCTAGAGATCATTATGATTTCTGACGTGGCTTATTTCATGATTGTTGATAAAGATTATATATATTATTTGTGGTTTGGAAACCCTATGTTTTGAAATTTATTTTTTCAAGTTATGTATTTCAAGATACTTGATATTCTTCTTATAATGACTAAAAAGGCATGTGTAAACCAAATTGAAATTCATCATGATGATGTTATATTTAAAGTATATTTTCAAAGATTACACTTGTATGATATTCTTGATGAAAGTGGTTTCATTGAAGATGTTATAATCATGTTATCTACTCTTGGAGTGAAAGTTGCATATGTTAAAACTTGTGGTCTCTTGATGAGAATTGTGCTATCATGTTGATATTTATATACTGAGCCTACGGGGAAGATATTTGTTTAAATATTTTGATGGTGACATGGGGGGATCCCCAATACCTACTGCAGTAAGTGTTAGAGTTTCCAGGGGCCGACCTTGTTGGGGTGGCGTGGAGTACTCGAATGAGGTTTCACCCTTTCAGGGAGGCGCGTAGAAAGCCTGAAAGGTGTGCAGGGTTGGGTGCCCGGAGTAACCACACAGGTTCCCCAATGGCCAACTCCATGATACACGCATCTTTGTGGTTCCTGACCTAACCGAGGCCACGGTTAGAAAATGGAGGGTTTTCAAGGCTAGTTGTGATACAATTGATCATTTTAAATTGTTGGTTTATTTATTTCTAAATGTTTTGAGATATGAGTTATTAAAGAAATATATAAATTTGGATTTCATACTATTATGGATTTTGTAGTGATGTTAATGGTGTTTATCATCTATTTCTTATGTTATAATTACTATTTAGAGTATTTTAAAAAAATTGAGAATCGAAGCATATTTTGGCATTTTATTTTTATTCAATCATGTATGAGAGGTAGTTCCATGTTTAACCCCTCACTGAGTAACTTAGTTACTCATCCCCTCTTCTTTTCAATCCCAGGTGATAGCACAGTAGCGGAGTAAAAGCGTGAAGTGCTTGGCAGAGATTATTTTGTGATTTTCTTAAGCTGTGTATAATACTTAAAACATTTTGGCATGTATTAGAAGGATCCACTAGGATATTATAGCTTGATATTTGGTTTTCACTGCTCTTAGATATTCCTAATTGTGTCAATCAGGAATATGTAATGTATGAGAGTTATACCTAGTGTTTTGGGGGATGCTATCCTTATTGTTATGGTTTTCTGTGCTGTGATTATCCATGTTTTTATCTTGTGTTTCAATGTTGTTCTTGTGTAGTAATGTTGTTGTATATCCACATTCTTAAATTACTTCTTGTTGTTATAGAATGTTGTACAGGGAACAGGATAGCCTTACGGCGATCTAGGGTTGAGGCAAGTGTTTGACCTCCCCTGGGTCGTCGTGGTGGTATGTCATGTGTGGGACCCATGGGACGGGCGTGATAGAATGCATCCGCACGGGCGTGCGAAAAATACCCACGCCTGTGCGCCCGACCCAGAGGGACAGCCACTCATCCCTGTGGCTTCTCTGTCCAATCAAGAAGAATCGCTAAGTGTTTCACACACTCGTGTGGAAATTCTACACGGGCGTGGACAGTCACAGGCCCGACTCATAGGGGCAGATGCATGTCCTTGTGTCTTCTCGGGGTGGAGAGAGCTCGTCTGCAGAGATTCGCACGGGCGTGCGAAAAATACCTATGCCCGGGGGTTTTTCACAGGTTCGCCCACAAGGCCTAGTCCACGCCACTGTGTCTTCTCTAGATAATTTGCCAATTCACTGCACAAAGACGCACACCTGTGCGAAAATTACCCACGGGCGAGGACCATCACAAGGTCGCTCACAGGGGCGAGTCCACACCCCTGTGTCTTCTCTGGATGAGCTCTAAATAAAGACGCACGCTTGTGAGGAAATTCCACACGGGCGTGTGTTTTCTCTGTACACTTAGAAAACTTTGTAGACTCCACAGAAAGTTCCTGAACACAACTAAACATTCAGTTCCTGCTTTACAAGGTAACTTTTACTAGAGAAAACATGAAAAGTATAACCTCAAACGACCTAAACTTCGCCAAATACACATGAATACACATGATGACATCAAAATCCACAATACAATACGCAGCAGAAATATTAAAAAATCAAGGCACCAACACTCAACACTTTATCCACACAAAAACTAAACTACTAACTAAGAAAACAGTAAACACTTGGGTTTCCTCCCAAGAAGCGCTTGTTTTACGTCACTAAGCTTGACGTACCTTGTCTTACCTCAAGGGGATTTATAGATGAAGGTTGCCCTCTTACCCGTGGCTTGAAAGCATGATGAACAAAGTCTCTTGAAGGTAGAGGGAGAGTTATCGGGCTCGGGATCACCTAGTAATGGTTCATCCAACTTGTTTGGTTCACGCACATCTTCAACAGCCTTGGAGTGTTTCCGGTAGCATCTCTTCGCCCCCTTCATCTTTCGAAGCACCTTCTTCAGGATCCCTGGAGTAGACGTTACTTTTCTGTTGAGCCAAGCATTATTACTTCTTCATTTTCCTCCTCTTGGTCCAACAAACCCTCGTACGGGTTCGGATTGAACATTTCCTGTATATATTCATCGATAATCTCATCAGTAGTGTTTAGAAAATACAAAGTATCATCAAAATCAAGAGAATATCGCATGGCTTCAGCAAGGTGGTATGTGAGCTTGTCATCTCCAACTCTCAATGTTAGCTCCCCACCATCCATGTCAATCAATGCCTTGGAAGTCCGTAAGAATGGTCTCCCAAGTATCAAGGGTACATCTGCAACCTCATCGACATCTAGCACCACAAAATCAACAGGAAATATATACTTGTCCACCTTCACAAGCACATCTTCGATGATACCCCTCGGATGTCTCACCGTTCGGTCCGCCAATTGCAAAGTCATCCGAGTGGGCCTAGGCTCGCCCAAGCCTAGCTTCTGAAAGAAGGTGTATGGCATGACGTTGATACTGGCCCTGAGTCTGCCAATGCCATTTCTTCACCTAAATTGTCAATGTTACACGGAATTATGAAGCTTCCGGGTCTTTCCTCTTGTTCGGCATGTTCTTTTAAAAAACCGCCGAGCAAGAAGCATCTAAGATCACTGAAGAACTCTCCTCTAACTTCCTCTTGTTAGTCAACAAGTCCTTCAAGAATTTTGCATACTTAGGCATTTGAGACAATGTCTCAACAAAAGGAATGTTGATGTGTAGTTGCTTGAACAAGCTCAGGAACTTCTTGTACTGTTCATCCGCTTGGTCATTCTTCAACTTAGAGGGATAAGGGATTCTTGTCATGAAAGGTGGGGGTGCCACCTCCTTCTCTTTACTTGTTCCCTGTTTAACCTCTATGACCTCGGGTGCGTGTTCATTGGGCTTCTCCCTCGGAAACCTGCCTTCAACCTCACGACCACTTCTCAAAGTGATAACCTTCACATGCTCTCTAGGATTGGTCTCGGTATTGCTTGGCAAGATTCCTTGTGATCTCTCCGATAGAGACTTCGTAATCTGCCCCACTTGATTCTCAAGGTTGTGCAAAGAAGCGGTGTGGTTGTGAAGTATAGCCACAACTGATTGAAACCTTGTATCCGATGATTACACAAATCTAGTCAAGGCTTTCTCCAAATCGGTCATTCGGGTCTCCAAACCGGAAACTCGGTTCTCCATGTTTGGGGCTTGTTGTTGTTGGAAACTTACAAGTTCCCCTTGCGTATATCCCGCAAGTGCACGGGTTTGTTGAAGTAATAATCCCGGGTGAGCGGGGTCGAATCCACAGGGAGTAGGGAGTAAAGACACTTAATTCGATTCTTAGCTATGTGGAGTATCAACAATGATAAGTGTGGTAATGATTCAATTCTCAGAAATTAAAAGCAACAAGTAAGAGAGCAAAAGTAAGGAGGAGGCAAGGCAATCGATAAAGATGGGGTACTCGGATGATGCTTCACCTAGGATAATCGCTTCAAGTGCAAGAACTCTCTATTATGCTTCCTAATCAATGCAATGGTGAGTCGTGGAAATCCTTACATACATAGTGCCAAATCTAAGGTCAACTATGCCTAACTATATACATGTCCCGGAGGAGAAATCAAACAATCTCAACAACTCGCACTCGCATAGAGTTGCAATGAGCTCTAGGGATTCCAAATGATAAATCTCTTGCTAGATTTAGACCTAACACTTTGGTCCCAGCGGAAGGTCCCTAGCAACAATTAAGCCCTAGATACTAAGATCATCTCAACGCTTCACTCCATTGCACGCGCAACGCGGAGGTTCATCCCTTAGATCATTCACTCTATTATGGCCGCAAAGAACTCGAGGAACGGAGGTAGAATCTATCATGTCAGAGGAGAAAGGAGACGCTCCTGTACCTCTCGACTCATCCTCTCAACCCTCTCCAACCTAGCTTTATCTAACGCTCGTGGTGTATCACTCACTCACAAGGTTACCAACAAGAACTCTCAACCCTAGTGTCACTCTAGGGGAAATGTTCATACAATCAAGCATTCAAGGTTGGAACTCATAATAAACATCAATTTATTGAAAGCATAATAAAAAAGTTCAAAGAAACGAATACATCCTAGGGTTCACAATCACCCAAGTACCCACTAGGGGTTTAGCTCTCCTTGGAGCTAAGTATAATCAAAGAAATTGAATGTAAAAGCAATGAATCCATAAAGAAACCCCCTTGATGGTCGTGTCAATGGTCTTGTGGAAAGTCCTCTACTCGTCGTCCAAGGATTCCTTCATCCGGAATAGGATACGCCTCGATCGAAGCTCCCCTACCAATATTCTTCCTAGTGGAATCATGATGTCAGAGCCGTAGAACCTCTCCAAAACCTTGGCCAATACGCCTCGAAACCCTAGCTAATGGTCTCTCGCAAGTTTGGGAAAAGATGAAGAAAAGAATACCAAAATCGGGGCTGAATCGGCTTTAAACCTGGCTGGAATTGGGCAACTCCATGGGCGTGGACGATACACGCGCTCATGCGGAATTTCCACACGGGCATGGATAATTTCCACACGCCCGTGTGGATTCTCTGTTTCTCTGATTTCTCGGCCGGCTGTGAACAGTGCTGCTAAAGTAATTGCTGCAGTGTCCTGCTACAGCCTTCGACCTGAATAACTTCCCAATTCCATACTTTCATCGAGGTAACGCAAACGGGTACACGTTCACGTCTTGAATCACTTGCTTCTTCAATGATATACATGTTGGTGGGGTTCTTGTTCTTATATGCATAGGTCAGAATGCTCTAGTGTGATTGCCTTTGTGCCCCTCCAAATGGATGTCCTCACTCGAATGCGAGGAGGTTGGCACACACTCTAGCATCTCACACCTGTCCTATGTCTTCGCGTTTGAACTTTAGCAAGATCTCCTCCAAAATAAGTGCATTATGATCCACATTGGCCTATTTCCTTCATACTCGGCCTCACAGCCCTACCTGCGTAAAAGTAACATAAAAACACACATATTAATGTAAAAACTTGAGAAAAGTAATGCTCAACATAAGGAATGAACGCTTCGCATTCATATCGCACAAGCACTTATCAAACTCTCCCACACTTAAGCTTTTGCTTGTCC
The DNA here is from genome assembly GCF_009730915.1 of Dioscorea cayenensis subsp. rotundata. Taxonomy (NCBI): domain Eukaryota; kingdom Viridiplantae; phylum Streptophyta; class Magnoliopsida; order Dioscoreales; family Dioscoreaceae; genus Dioscorea; species Dioscorea cayenensis. The sequence goes on along the minus strand of NC_052472.1, from coordinate 5,648,738 downwards.
TCAAGCAAACATTAAAACATTCTGTGCATCAATGAAGAAAATATTGAAAGTGCTTGGCCTTAGGTTCACCGAGGTATACAAAGAAAGTATTCTACAAGTAAGGAAAATTTCAACACTAAATACGAAAAATCAATGCTCTAGCTAAAAACTTGAATAAAAAAGGATAACAAACCCGAATTTCGTGTAAGTGTGTGAACTCACTCAAAACACCCCAAGTTTTACTCCTCAAAGTTCTAAGTACAAGGGGCTTATTTATCTACAAAGGTGATAAAAATTTTAAAAGATGGTAGTAGCTTCACACATCCTCTAAGGTAGCCCTTTCCAAAGCGGCCGCTAAGGTGGCTTTCACACTTTCGAGGTGGTAGCTCTTTCTACCCGAGTGGTAGCTTTCACTCATCCTATGAGATAGCTCTTTCTCTCATTAGGGCATAACTAGTATCCGACTTATGAGAGTAGCTTCATACTTCATAGGTGGTAGCTCTTTCCACCCAACGAACACAAATAAACAATAAAAACTATTTTGTTCCTTCTTTTTCATTTTCCATAATTTAGCAAAAAGAAGTAAACCCTAACTAGTCCCTTTAACATCAAACATGAGTTTCCAATAGAGTTCAAAGAGTGAGTAGTGCACTAAGTGTAAATCGGGCAAAAAAATTCCTAAAAAAATTCAAGCAAGAACTAAAAGCATGAAAACATTCAATGTTAATAATTCTCCTAGACTTAAGAATACAAACATTGCAACTAAGGTGAACCGCCAGTGGCTATGTGAGCATATAACAATCAAGAACAATAGAAAAGATTTGTGCACTATGAAACACCCCCCCCCCAACACACACACACAATGTACTCATGCAAGCTCACTTAAAATATATCATTCAAAAATAGATGTGGGAGAAGCAATCAAAACAATACTCCTCTGACTCCTAGTGTTGCGTTTGATGAAGCAAATTCCATGGGAGTAGTGTTCCAACAGGTTGTGAAGCTCACATGGCCAAGTGCCAAACACCTTGACCGTGCCTATGACTAAGTCTCAATTTCCAGGAAGACAAGACCATCTGTACGCATACACGAGGGGGTTCAGTGAACCTCAAGAAAAACAAAAATAACTCGAGTGTATAAAAGATGAAGCAATGAATACAACTCGATAATGCAAAATAACATAAACTTCGAAGGAAAATCCTTTCTGAGTGAACAAGTCTAAAAACAAGAAAATAAGAGAAACTAAAATGCATGAAAGTAAAAAAAAGGTCAAGTGTCGGAGTCGCTCTCGGGCTCCCCTGCTGCTGCTGCTGAAGTGGAAGCATATAGTGGCTCCTCCGCTGCTGGGGTCGAGGATGGAGGTGCTGGAGAAACTAAGGATCTGGGTCTCAGGAGGGTCCTCGGCTGCAGGACAAATGATGTGGCAACATCTCGCTCTAGGATCTGCTGTAATATGTCGAAAAGTGCCATGAACTCTGTATACTTAGTGGCCTGCGTAGCCCGAATCTCGGCAATCTCTGTTCGAGCTTCAGCCACCTCTGTCCGTATCACTCCCAAGGCGCTCTAGAGCCTTTGAAAATGATCATGGGCTCGAGATGGTGGAACTATACGCAGGGGGGTGGTTCCTCTGCTGTTGGAGGTGACTCAGTCTCCATCGGTGTTAGTTGTGGCTCGGGAGCGGACTGAGATGCCCCATCTTCATCTTCGAATGGTATGTTCGAAAGACATAGACACCATTTGAATATTTTCAGATCAACCCTATGAGCCTCATGGTCTCTAACCCAAGTGGTGCTGGTATTATCGCTTTCTCGGTTCCGCTGATTTTGTATCGCAAACCCATCCCCACAATGAGTCTGGTAATATATGGTCCCGAGAAGATGACACCCAATTGAGGATATTTTCCTTGATGCTTCAAATACTCTGCTAAAATGTGTCCCAGATGGACCGGTTCATTCCGAACCATGGAGTACAAGTACAGAAGCTCTTGCTTGTTGATGACTACCGTACTATCACCACGCCCATTCACTGACCTGCTTATGATGGCGTGAAGATATCTGTAACTGGGTCGAGATAAACATGAGGCCTTAGAAACTCCTGGTTCATAACGCCCCTTTCCACATAATAATGAATACGCCTTAATGGGAGATAAACCCGTCATGTCAATTGGGAGATTCTCATACGCCTTCAATGCCACCTCTCTATTTCACTTCCATATCGTCTTAGAAACAAATTATAATCAGTTTAGCAAGAAAACGATGCGTATTGACCATTTCAATCGCAAATAATCAGTTAGAGTACAACGAAATCGAAGAAGAGCGGAAATCAAGGCTTACCGATGAACTGCACTTAAACACTCCTACAATCCACACAATGCTCTATCAATCGACTTGAAGACGACAGTAGCAGGGGACAAGAATGTCAGAAAAATGCTCTTTGGGTGGTTTAGGGTTATTTGAGAAGAATGGTGTGACTCTTGTATTGGAAGAGCAGATGGTCCTTTAAATCCTAAAGAACCACACGGGCGTGCGGGAGTCGTCCACGCCCGTGCGCCCTCAAATGACGGGTTCACAGGGGCAGACGCACGCCTCTGTGGCCTTACTGGATATCTGAGAGAAATGTATACACGCCCGTGCGGAAATTCTGCACGGTCGTGGATATTCACATGCCTAACTCACAGGAGGCAGCCGCACACCACTGTGTTTTCTCGGGATGGAGGAAGCAACCTGCAGAGTTTCGCACGGGCGTGCAGAAATTACCCACCCCCGTGTGTGGTTCACAAGGTCACCCACAGGGGCGAGTCCACGCCCTCGTGTGTTCTCGGAAAAATCTGCCCAACTCTGCAGGAAGGCACACGCCCATGCGAAAATTACCCACGGGCGTGCGCCAGTCGCATGGTCATCCATAGGGGTAGCCGCACGCCCCTGTGCCTCTCTGGATGAGTTCACAGAGACATCCACCGGGCGCATGGAAATTTCCCCACGCCCTGCGTGTTTTCTCCGGATGACTTAGAAAAACCTGCAGTGCTCGCAGAAATATTCTCGAACATGTTGACACACTCGGAGCTTGCCCCTATTATGCAAAAATTTACCGATAAAAAAACACAAAATAGAACTCAAATGACCAAACTTCGCCAATTCACAACAAAACACACAATGAATTCTTTTTAAAAACTCACAATAAAATCACAGCACAAACGCTCAAAAATTAAAACACCAACACTTAACAATTTATTCATGCAAACAAACTAAACTAAAAGGTATGAAAACAGTAAACACTTGGGGTGCCTCCCAAGAAGCGCTTGTTTAACGTCACTAAGCTTGACGTATCTTTCTTACCTCACGAGGGTTTATGGAGGAAAAATACTTCTCTATTATCACTGCAAATTTCTCCGCCATGGTATGGTTTCACCCTATGTCCATTCACCTTGAATGTGTCCTTCTCTGAATGACTGATCTCAATGGCTCCATGAGGTGAAACTTCGGTTACGGTATATGGGCCAGACCATCTTCATTTAAGTTTCCCCGGGAATAAACGTAGACGGGAGTAGAATAGTAGCACCTGATCACCGACTTTGCAGAATATGCTTGTCATGCCACTTCCAAATTCTTTCCTTATATATCCTTGCATTCTCATATACCTTCATCCTCCATTCATCTAGCTCATTGAGATGTAATATTCGTTGCTCTCCAGATTTGCACAAGTCAAAATTCATCAATTTAATTGCCCAATACGCTTTGTGCACTAACTCCACCGGTAAATGGCAAGATTTTCCATACACTAAATTATAAGGAGTGGTCCCTATTAGTGTTTTGTATGCTGTTCTATGAGCCCAAAGCGTGTCGTCCAACCTTTCAGACCAATCTCATTTACCTTGTTCCACTGTTTTAGTTAAGATTCTCTTGAACTCTCTGTTTGTAACCTCCACTTGCCCACTTGTTTGTTGATGGTAAGGTGTCGCAAGACAATGATGAACCCCATAACGCTTTAACACTTTCGCTAATTGTGTGTTACAAAAATGTGTTCCCCGATCGCTAATGATAATTCTTGGAGTTCCGAATCGAGCAAATAACTTCTTAAGAAATTTCACCACAGTTCTTGAATCATTAGTTGGAAGAGCCTGGGCTTCCACCCACTTGGAAACATAGTCAACTGCTACTAAAATGTATTGATTGCCATTGGACTTTGGAAATGGTCCCATGAAATCAATTCCCCATACATCAAACACCTCGCAAAATTGCATAGGATTTTGAGGCATCTCATCCCTTCGTGATAAGTTTCCAGCCCTTTGACAACTATCACATCGTAAAACGAATTGATGAACATCTTGGAATAAAGTCGGCCAGTAAAACCCAGCAGCTAGAACCTTCTCTGCAGTTTGACTTGATGCATAGTGCCCCCCCACTGGGCCTGAGTGACAATGCGCAATGATGTTCCACCCTTCCTCCCTAGAAACACACCTTCGTACCACCTGATCTGTGCAAATACGGAACAGGGGTTTAGCTCTCCATGGAGCTAAGTACAATCAAAGAAATCGAATGTAAAAGCAATGAATCCATAAAGAAACCCCATCGATGGTCATGTCGATGGTCTTGTGGAGAGTTCTCTACTCATCACAAGGGATCCTTTGTCCGGCCAAGGATACACCTCGCCGGATCGATGCCGATGAAAGCTCTCCCAATAACCTTCTTCCAATCGATGCGCAATGTTGGAGCCGTATAACCTCTCCAAAACCCTAGCCAATACCCCTCAAAACCCTAGCCGAATCCCTCTCTCGAGTTGGGGAAAAGATGGAGAAAAGAATACAAAAATCGGGGCTGAATCGGCTTTAAATAGGGCTGGAATCGGGCGACTACACGGGCGTGTATGCTACACGCACCCGTGCGGAATTTCCACACGGGAGTGGATAATTTCCACACGCCCGTGTGGATTCTCTGTTTCTCTGGATAATTTCCACATGCCTTTGTGCACCTCCAAATGGATGTGCCCACTCGAATATGAGGAGGTTGGCACACACTCTAGCATCTCACACCTGACCTATGTCTTCGCGTTTGAACTTTAGCAAGATTTCCTCCAAAATTGGTGCATTATGATCCACATTGGCCTATTTCCTTCATACTCGGCCTCACAACCCTACCTGCATAAAAGTAACATAAAAACACACATATTAGTGTAAAAGCCCAAGAAAGGTAATGCTCAACATAAGGAAAGAATTCTTCGCATTCATATCACACAAGCACTTATCACTTCATGACATCTTCGTGTGGTCTCCATATTTTGGACGCAGACATCGTATGCTTCAATAAAGTTAGCTAATACTCTTTGTAACTGAAATGCATCCTCTCCAAGTATCTCACCCGTTTGACATTCCTCTTGAGTTGCCTCCCAATGTTGTTCACCAATATCCCATAATACGTTTGGGTAGCCCACTTCAATTGGATGATATGCGTTGTAACATGGAATGTTTTGTTGTCTTGAAGTAATAATTCTATCAAGTTTTTTACTGAGAGCTTCGACCAGCAAATATAGAGCAACGACTGGGTCAATCATCATTTAAAATCCTTGCAAGAAAAAGTAAAACATGACAAAAGAAAACAAATGAGAATGATGGGAGAATAAGACAAGTGTGAAATATAAGAACAAATCAAAACGGTGATAGAGAAGAGATATGAAATAGAATGAAGGGTAAATAGCTAAGAAAGCAAAGTGCAAAGTATCTCTAAACGCCTACTCCTCGGCAACGGCGCCAAAAACTTGACAAGATCCCCTTGCGTATATCCCGCAAGTGCACGGGTTTGTCGAAGTAATAATCCTGGGTGAGCGGGTATCGAATCCACACGGAGTAGGGAGTAAAGACACTTAATTCGATTCTTAGCTATGTGGAATATCAACAATGATAATTGTGACAATGATTCGATTCACAATAATTAAAAGCAACAAGTAAAGAGCAAAAGTAAGGAGGAGGTAAGGCAATCGATAAAGATGGGGTACTCAGATGATGCTTCACCTAGGATAATCGCTTCAAGTGCAAGAACTCTCTATTATGCTTCCTAATCAATGCAATGGGGAGTCATGGAAATCCTTACATACATAGTCCCAAATCTAAGGTCAACTATGCCTACTCTATTCATGTCCCGGAGGAGAGATTAAATAACCTCTCAACCTCGCACTCGAATAAAGTTGCAATGAGCTCTAGGGATTCAAGGTGATAAATCTCTTCCTAATTATAGACCTAACCCTTTGGTCCAGGCGGAAGGTCCCTAACCACAATTAAGCCCTAGATACTAAGATCCCCTCAACGCTTCACTCCGTTGCACGCGCAACTAAGCCACAGCGGATATTCATCCCTTAGACCATTCACTCTATTATTGCCGCAAAGAACTCAAGGAACGGAGTTAGAATCTATCACGTCTGAGGGGAAAGGGGACGCTCCTGTACCTCTCGACTCACCCTCTCAACCCTCTCCAACCTAGCTTTGTCTAACGCTCGTGGTGTGTCACTCACTCCCATGGTTACCAACAAGAACTCTCAACCCTAGTGTCATTCTAGGGGAAATGTTCATATAATCAAGCATTTAAGGTTGGAACTCACAATAAACATCAATTTATTGAAAGCGTAATAAAGAAGTTCAATGAAACGAATACATCCTAGGGTTCACAATCACCGAAGTACCCACTAAGGGTTTAGCTCTCCATGGAGCTAAGTACAATCAAATAAATCGAATGTAAAAGCAATGAATCCATAAAGAAACCCCATCGATGGTCGTGTCGATGGTCTTGTGGAGAGTCCTCTACTCGTCGCAAGGGATCCTTTGTCCGGCCTAGGATACACCTCGCCGGATCGATGCCGACGAAAGCTCTCCCAATAACCTTCTTCCAAACGATGCGCGATGTTGGAGCCGTAGAACCTCTCCAAAACTTTAGCCAATACCCCTCAAAACCCTAGCCGAAGCCCTCTCTCAAGTTAGGGAAAAGATGGAGAAAAAAATACAAAAATCGGGGCTGAGTCGGCTTTAAATAGGGCTGGATTCGGGCGACTACACCGGCGTGGATGCTTCATGTGCCCGTGCGGAATTTCCACACGAGCGTGGGTAATTTCCACACGCCCGTGTGGATTCTCTGAAACTGTCATTTTCGGCCGGCTGTGAACAGTAACTTCTTTAATGTTTGCTATAGTACCTGCTACAATACTATGCCAAAAATACTCCCGAATCCACTTTTCATCGAGGTAACATAAACGGGCACACGTTTATGTCATGGATCACTTTGCTTCTTCAATGACGGGTAAGTTAATAGAGATCTTGTTCTATGTGCATAAGTCAGAATGCTTGAGTGTGACTGCCCTTGTGCCCCTCCAAATGGTTGTGCAAACTCAAATACGGGGAGGTTGACACACACTCTAGCATCTCGCACCCGACTTATATCTTTGCGTTTGAACCTTAGCAAGATTTCCTCCAAAATCGGTGCATTGTGATCCAGATTGGCTTCTTTCCTTCATAATTGGTTTCACAACCCTACCTGCATAAAAGTAACATAAAAACACACATATTAATGTAAAAACCCGAGAAAAGTAATGCTCAACATAAGGAAAGAATGCTTCACATTCATATCACACAAGCCCTTATCACATATCTAAGGTCAACCATGCCTAACTCTATAAATGTCCCGGAGTAGAGATTGAATAACCTCTCAACCTCGCACTCGCATAGAATTGCAATGAGCTCTAGGGATTTCAAGTGATAAACCTTATTCCTATGTATAGACCTAACCCTTTGGTCAAGGTGGAAGATCCCTAGCCACAATTAAGCCCTAGGTGCTAAAACCACTTCAGCGCTTCACTCCGTTGCACTCGCAACTAAGCCCCAGCGGAAGGTCATCCCTTAGCCCATTCACTCTACTATGGCCGCAAAGAACTCTTGCAACATGGAGGTAGGATAGATCACACCGGAGGGGAAATGGGATGCTCCGCTACCTCTCTACTCACCCTCTCAACCCTCTCCAATCTAGCTTTGTCTAACTCTCATGGTGTGTCACTCACTCATAAGAGTTACCAAGAAGAACTCTCAACCGTAGTGTCACTCTAGGGGAGTATTCATACAATCAAGTCTCCAAGGCTGGAACTCACAACAAATATCAATTAGTTGAAAGCATAATAAAGAGATTCAATGAAACGAATACATCCTAGGGTTCACAAATACCCAAGTACCCACTAGGGGTTTAGCTCTCAATGGTGCTAGATACAATCAATGAAATTGAATGTAAAAACAAAGCATCCATAGAAAACCCCCTCGTTAGTCGTGGTGATGGTCTTGTGGAAAGTCCTCTACTCGTCGCAAGGGTCCCTTTGTCTGGCCAAGGATACACCTCACTAGATCGGTGCCGGCGAAAGCTCTCCCATTAACCTTCTTCCAAATGTTGCGGGATGTCGGACCCGTAGAACATCTCCAAAGCCCTAGCCAATACATCTCAAAACCCTAGCCACCGACCTCTCTCAAGTTGGGGAAAAGATCGAGAAAATAATGCTGAAATTGGGGGTGAAATCCACTTTTAAAGGGCTAGAATCGGGAATCCACACGCCAATGTGGGCGCCCCTGTGGATTTTTCACAAGGGCATGTGGAATTTCCACACGCCCGTGTGGATTCTCTGTTTTCCTGTTTCCTCGGCCGGTTGTAAACAGTGCTGCTGTGGTATTTTTGCTACAGTGTTTTCTATAATACCCTGCTACAGAACCGGCCTGAAATACTTCTGAATCCATACTTTTATCGATGTAACGCAAACGGGCAAACATTTACGTCGTGGATCACCTTGCTTCTTTAATAATGGATATGTTGGTGGAGATCTTGTTCTATATGCACAAGTCAGAATGCTTGAATGTGACTGCCCTTGTGCCCCTCCAAATAGTTGTACTAACTCGAGTACGAGGAAATTGGCACACATTCCTATATCTAGAACCCGACCTATGTCTTCGCGTTTGAACCTTAGCAAGATTTCCTCCAAATTAGTGCATGACAAGGTCCCTTGCGTATATCCCGCAAGTGCACGGGTTTGTCGGAGTAATAATCCCGGATGAGCGGGTATCAAATCCACAGGGAGTAGGGAATAAAAACACTTAATCTGCTTCTTAGCTATGTGAAAGATCAATAGTGATAAGTGTGACAATGATTCAATTCTCAAAAGCAAAATCAACGAGTAAGAGAGCACGAGTAAAGGAGAAGGTAAGGCAATCGATAAAGATGGGGTACTCGGATAATGCTCCGCCTAGGACGATCACTTCAAGTGCAAGAACCCTCTATTATGCTTCCTAATCAATACATTACTGAGTCATTGAAATCCTTCATTACATAGTCCCAAATCTAAGGTCAACTATGCTTAACTCCATATATGTCCCGGAGGAGAAATCGAACAATCTCAACACCTCGCACTCGCATAGAGTTGCAATGAGCTCTAGGGATTCCAAGTGATAAATCTCTTCCTAATTATAGACCTAACCATTTGGTCCAGGTGTAAGGTCCCTAACCACGATTAAGCCCTAGATACTAAGATCATCTCAACGCTTCACTCCATTGCACTCGCAACTAAGCCCCAGCGGAGGGTCATCCCTTAGACCATTCACTCTATTATGGCCGCAAAGAACTCGAGGAATGGAGGTAGAATCTATCACGTTGGAGGGGAAAGGGGATGCTCCTGTACCTCTCGATTCACCCTCTCAACCTTCTCCAACCTAGCTTTATCTAACACTCGTGGTGTGTCACTCACTCACAAGGTTACCAACAAGAACTCTCGACCCTAGTGTCACTCTAGGGGAAATGTTCATACAATCAAGCATTCATGGTTGGAACTCACAATAAACATCAATTAATTGAAAGCATAATAAAGAGATTCAATGAAACGAATACATCCTAGGGTTCACAAATACCCAAGTACCCACTAGGGGTTCAGCTCTCCACGGAGCTAAGTACAATCAAAGAAATAGAATGTAAAAGCAATGAATCCATAGAAAAACCCCCTCGATGGTCGTGTCGATGGCCTTGTGGAGAGTCCTCTACTCGTCGTCCAAGGATTCCCTTGTCCGGTATAGGATAAGCCTCGACGGAAGCTCCCCTACCAACCTTCTTCCTAAGGAATGACGATGTCGGAGCCGTAGGACCTCTCCAAAACCCTAGCTAATACCCCTCGAAACCCTAGCCGAACCCCTCTCTCAAGTTGGGGAAAAGATGGAGAAGAGAATGCTGAAATCGGGGCTGAATCGGCTTTAAATAGGGCTGGAATCGGGCGACCACAAGGGCCTGTGGCTTTTACACACGCCCATGTGGAATCCCACACGGGCATGTATAATTTCCACACGCCCGTGTGGATTCTCTGAATTCCTGGTTTCTCGGCCGGTTGTGAACAGTAACTGCTACAGTAATTGCTGCAGTACCTACTGCAGTACTCTGCCGAAAAAAATACTCCCGAATTAACTTTTCATCGAGGTTACATAAACGGGCACACGTTTATGCCGTGGATCGCTTTGCTTCTTCAATGATGGATAAGGTGATGTAGATCTTGTTCTATGTGCATAAGTCTGAATGCTTGAGTGTGACTGCCCTTGTGCCCTCCAAATGGTTGTGCTAACTCAAATACGGGTTAGGTTGGCACACACTCTAGCATCTCGCACCCGACTCATATCTTCGCGTTTGAACTTTAGCAAGATTTCCTCCAAAATTTGTGCATTGTGATCCAGATTGGCTTCTTTCCCTCATAATTGGTTTCACAACCCAACCTGCATAAAAGTAACATAAAAACACACATATTAGTGTAAAAACCCGAGAAAAGTAATGCTCAACATAAGGAAAGAACACTTCACATTCATATTGCACAAGCACTTATTAGTGCATTAAACCCGAGAAAAGTAATGCTCAACATAAGGAAAGAACACTTCGCATTCCTATCGCACAAGCACTTATCAAACTCCCCCACACTTAAGCTTTTCCGTATCCTCAAGCAAAAATTAAAACATTATGTGCATGGATGAAGAAAATATTGGAAGTGCTTGGCCTTAGGTTCACCAAAGCATACAAAGAGGGCATTATACAAGTAAGGGAAATTTCCACACTAAATACGAAAAATCAATGCTATAGCTAAAAACTTGAATCAAATAGGGACAACAAACGCGAACCCGTGTAAGTGTGTGAACTCACTCAAAACAACTCAAAGTATACTCCTCAGTGTTCTAAGTACAAGGGACTTATTTATCTACAAAATGTAACAAAAATTTTAAAAATGGTAGTAGCTTCACACATCCTCTAAGGTAGTCCTTTTCAAAGTGGCCACTAAGGTGGCTTTCACACTTTCGAAGTGGTAGCTCTTTCTACCAGAGTGGTAGCTTTGACTCATCCTATGAGATAGCTTTTTCTCTCATTAGGGTATAACTAACATCCGACTTATGAGAGTAGCTTCATACTTCATAGGTGGTAGCTCTTTCCAACCAGCAAGCACAAATAAACAATAAAACTATTTTGTTCCTTCTTTCATTTTTTCCATTTTTTTCAAAATTAACACAAGAAAAAACTATAACTTGTCCCTTATACAACAAACATGAGTTTCCAAAAGAGTTCAAAGAGTGAGTAGTGCAACGAGTGTCAATCGGGCAAAAAAATTCCTAGAAATTTAAGCAAAAAAACTAGAGCATGAAAACATTCAATGTTAAAAAATCTCCTAAACTCAAGAATACAATCAATGCAACTAAGGTGAACTGCCATTGGTTATGTGAGCATGTATATCAATCAAAACTACTATAAAAGAGATGCGTGCACTATGAAACTTCCCCCCACACACTTAAGTTGTACATTGTCCCCAATGTACACATGCAAACTCATTCATAATATAAATTAATTAAATTCAGATGTGGGAGAAGCAATCAAAACAATACTCCCCTTACTCCTAGTGTTGCATTTTATGGAGCTAAGTCCTTGGGAGTGTTGTTCCAACGGGTTGTGAAGCTTACACGGCCAAGTGCTGAAACACCTTGGTCGTGCCCATGACAAAGTCTCAATTCCTATGATGACAAGACCATCTACACGCATACACGAGGGGGTTCAGTGAAGCTCAATAAAAACAAACATAACCCGAGTATATAAAAGATAAGACAATGAATACAACTCGAGATACAAAATGAAAATAAACTCAGAAGGAAAGTCCTTTCTGAGTATACCAATCCAAAATAAAATGCAGAAGTAAAAAATGAGGAAAATAAAATCAAGTGTCGATGTCGTCCTCTGGATCTACTGCTGCTGCTACTGGTGATGAAGTACATGGTGGGTCAACCGGTGCTGGAATAGGGGATGGAGGTGCCGGAGATGCCGGGAGAGTTCTCTGCCGTAGGACAAATGATGAGCCAACGTCTCTCTCTAAGATCTATTGTAACGTGTCGAAATATGACATGAATTCGGTATACTGCGCGGTCTACGCAGCCCAAATATCGGCAATCTCTGCTCAGGCCTCTACTACCTCTGTTCGTATCAACCTCACAGCGCTCTCGGGCCTCTCAAAGCGATCATGGGCTCGAGATGGTAGAAATATGCACATGGGGGGGTGGGTCCTCTGTCATCAGAGGTGCCTTGGTCTCCATAGGTGCAGACTGAGGCCCAGGAGCAGGATGGAAAGCCTCGACATCATCACCCTCCTCCTCAGCTATCTCAGGGACCAGTAGAACCAGAGCAGGGGCGCATTAATCTCATCATCTCTAGGCACAAGGGCGTAGGTATACTCATCTTCTCGGCCCAGCGAATCACGCCCAAGAGACCCATACCCAGAACTAATCTCGTAATGTATAGACCCGAGAAGATCACTACTAATCTGGCATACTGGTACTGATATCAAATATACTCAGTGACGATGTACCATAGATGGATCAGTATGCGCTGCATCATCAAATACAATTATAGAAGCTCCCGCCGGCTCAGAACGCCAGTGCTATCACCACGGCCATTAACCGACCTGCTTATGATGGCCTGTAAATATCTGTACATAGGTCGAGAAAGGCACGTGGCCTTGGACATCCCCAGCTCGTATTGCCCTGACCACACAATGCTTTGTAAGCTCTCTGTGGAGTCAAAGCTCTAGGATAATCAATCGGTAACTGAGAATACTCAGTATCTGTGAATGCCTCATCGTATAAGCCAAGCAGGACTGAAAAATGCATGATACTCATACTCTGGTGATGTCCAAGTGCTCTGAACTGAATGACGTCGAGGCTGTCGAATCTCGAATAGCATCTGTCGAACTTGAATGACGACAAGGCCTCCAGTGTAAGCTCACGGATGGCTGACTCTCTAATTGACAACAACTGCCTCTAACCATCCACCAACATGAGATCCTCAACCTCATCTACAAACTCGTCTCCCTGATATAAATCTCTCAGTATGGTCGTGTTTAGAAATTGAGTATGTCCGAACCGAAGCCTCGACAAACGTTTGAACGGGCTTGATGCTCGAGTATAGTGAATCTCATACCCTCGGACTCAGGAGATACCTCACGCGAGCGCTTATCAGCTTGCTTCTTTGACCTGGGTGCCATAATCTGCAAAATTTGAAAGAAAACGGATCAAACAAGTCAATTAAGCAATGCTGCAGAAAAAGTTACGGCCTCAGCTAAAAAATAAAAAAATACACTGTTAAATCGCTTTTAACTTTATTCTAAACATGCATACTCATTCTAATTATACAAACAAAGCATTATTCACCAGTTTCATCGATAAAAATCAAGAGCAAAAGATAGGGCTTACCTACGAGTTGAAGTGGAAAACCTCGGAGCGACGGGAAACCAACGCAAAAAACCCTCCAAATACGGCAGTGTAAAGTCGGGAAGAAGTGTGAGGGTGCTCGCAGGCGAAGAGGGAGTGTGGGAACGAGAAAAAACGATGATCCTTTAAATGGACTCGCATCTCTTGGCGTTCGGTACATCCGCACGGGCGTGCGAAAATTACCCACGCCCGTGCGTATCCAGAGGAAAGCCTCACAGGGGCAAATGGACTCCCATTTGCGATCTCGGGAAACACTGATAGCCTATGAATGCTCTTCTGTTCCCCTGTGGCTGCTCTGGACATTCGAGAAAAATTGCTAAGTGTTCCGCATATTCACTAGCCCAACTCACAAGGGCAAGCGCACGCCCCTGTTTCTTCTCGGGATGGAGAGAGCTCCTCTGCAGAGATTCGCACGGGCGTACAGAAATTACCCACGCCCGTGCAATTTTCACAATATCGCCCACAGGGTCGAGTCCACGCCCCTGTGTGCTCTCAGGACAATCTGCGAATCTCTATAGTAATTCACATGCCCATGTGGAAATTACCCACGGGCGTGCGAGAATCGCATGGTCATTCACATGGGCGAGTCCACACCCCTGTGACTTCTCTGTATGAACTCGCAATGCAAATTCACTGGCGAGTGGAAATTTCACATGCCCGTGCGTTTTCTCTGGATGCCTTAGAAAATTCTGCAGGCTCTACAGAAAATTTCTGAACATGTTTACACACTCAGAGCCTGTCCTAATATACAAATTTTACTAGTGAAAAACATGAGAAATGGCTCCAACAGCCTTGGAGAGTTTTCGGTGGCGTCTCCTAGCCCATTTCAATTTCCGGAGCACCTTCTTCAAGATCCCCGGTGTAGATGGTACTTCTTCCTTCGAACCAAGCATGATTACTTCTTCATTATCCTCCTCTTGGCTGAACAAACCCTCATACGGGTCTTGATTGAACATTTCCTATATGTATTCATCTACAATCTCATCAGTAGTGTCTAGAAAATACAAAGTATCATTGAAATCAAGAGAATGCCGCATGGCTTCAGTAAGGCGGTATATGAGCTTGTCATCTCCAACTCTCAAAGTTAGCTCTCCGCCGTCCATGTCAAACAATGCCTTGGAAGTCCGTAAGAACGGCCTCCCAAGTATCAAGGGTACATCCGCATCCTCATCGATGTCTAGCACCACAAAGTTGATAGGAAATATATACTTGTCCACCTTGACAAGAACATCTTTGATGATACCCCTCGGATGTCTTGCCGTTCGGTCAGCCAATTACAAAGTCATCTTAGTGTGTCTAGGCTCACCCAATCCTAACTTTTGAAAGAAGGTGTATGGTATGACGTTGATACTGACCCCTGAGTCCGCCAATGTCATTTCTTCACCTAGATTGCCAATATTACACAGAATGATGAAGCTTCCGGGTCTTTCTTCTTGTTCGACATGTTCTTTTCCAAAACCGCCGAGCAAGATGCATCTAAAATCACTGAAGCACTCTCCTGTAATTTCCTCTTATTGGTCAACAAGTCTTTCAAGAATTTTGCATACTTAGGCATTTGGGCCAATGACTCAACAAAAGGAATATTGATGTGGAGTTGTTTGAACAAACTCAGGAACTTCTTATACTATTCATCCCCTTGGTCATTCTTCAATCTAGAGAGATAAGGGTTCTTGGCTTCAAACGTGGGGGTGCCACCTCCTTCTCTTTGCTTGTTCCCTTCTCAACCTCTATAACCTCGGGTGCATGTTCATTGGGCTTCTCACTCAAAAGCTTACACTCAACCTTACGAACACTTCTCAAAGTGATCGCCTTCACATGCTCTATAGGGTTGGTCTCGGTGTTACTCGGCAAGCTCCCTTGTGGCCTTTCAGATAAGGACTTCGCAATCTGCCCTACTTGACTTTCAAGATTATGCAAAGAGGCGGTGTGGTTGCGAAGTGTAGCCTCAATTGATTTGAACCTTGTATCAGATGATTGCACTAACCTAGTTAAGGCCTTCTCCAAATTGTTCATTCGGGTCTACAACCCTGAAACTCAGTTCTCCATATTTGGGGCTTGTTGTTGGAAACTCGGTAGCCATATGGCCTTTTGTCAACCCTTGTTGCTCCACGAGAAATTGGGATGACTCTTCCAACCCGGATTGTAGGTATTGTTGTATGGGTTTCATTGATTCCTCAAACCATTACCCACAAAATTGATATTCTCAACCAAAGATGCATCACCAATTGAGATCGGGCAATCGGAGGGAGCATTTCCTCCACCACACCAGGTGAAAGTAGTCACGGCTGGCACTCTAATCGAAGTTAGGAGATCTAACTTCTTACTCAATGATTCCACTTGAGCCGCCAATGAGGTTACATCATCTATCTTATAGAGGTCTGCCACCATTTTGTTCTCCCTGGCATTGCATTGGTAGCTATTTAACCCCATTTCTTCAATTAATTGACATGCCTCATCGACGGTCTTGCTACCTAAGGTACCTCCTGCTACAACATCCAAGAGTTACCTTGTACTCGGATTCAGACCATTATAAAAAGTCTGAACAATCATCCACTCCGGGAATCCATGTTGCGGGCACTTTCTCAGGAGCTCTTTGAACTTTTCCCACGTCTTAAATAGAGACTCCAATTCCAACTGTACAAAAGACGAGATCTCATTCCTAAGTTTTACGGATTTTCTGAGAAGGAAATATCGGGCAAGAAAAGCTTCTACCATCTCCTCCCATGTGGTAATCGAGGGTCTAGGTAATGAGTGTAGCCACTTCTTCGCTATCACCTTTAAGGAAAATGGGAAGGCTCTCAGCTTGATGGCATCATCCGTTACCCCGTTTATCTTCAGCATATCACACACCTCGAGAATGTTTTCTATATGATTGTTTGGATCTTCACATGCCAAACCATTGAACTGTGCAGTTTGCTGCAACATGTGGATGAATGCCGGCTTCGGCTCGAAGTTCTGAGCTGTAATCCGGGGACGCACAATGCTTGATTGTGTCACCAACACTGAAGGTCTGGCATAATTGGATAATGTCCATTGTTGCTCATTCTGCTCTGTCATGTTTTCAGACTCTTCCACTCCCAAATCAGCTAAATTAGACTGTTCTTGCATAGGTACTTTCCCTTTTCTTCCAGTGTACGTTCAAGTTCGGGATCTCCTTTAATCAGTATTGAGGGGTGATAAGTGCTTGTGCGATATGAATGTGAAGCGTTCATTCCTTATGTTGAGCATTACTTTTCTCAGATTTTACACTAATATGTGTGTTTTTATGTTACTTTTTATGCGGTAGGGGTTGTGAGGTCGAGTATGAAGGAAATAGGGCCAATGTGGATCATAATGCACCAATTTTTGGAGGAAATCTTGCTAAGGTTCAAACGCGAAGACATAGGGTCGTGTGAGATGCTAGAGTGTGTGCCAACCTCCTCGATTCTGGGTGGGCACATCCATTTGGAGGGCACAAAGGCGTCACATTTTAGCATTCCGACTTATGCACTTAGAACAAGAGCTCCACCAACGTGTACACCATTGAAGAAGCAAGTGATCCACGATGTGAACATGTGCCCGTTGCGTTACCCCGATGAAAGTATGGAATTAGGAAGCTATTCAGGTCGAATACTGTAGAAGAGCAATGCAGCAACACTGTAGCATATATTGTAGCAGCACTGCTCACAGTCACCCGAGAAATAAAAGAAATAGAGAATCCACACGGGCGTATGGAAATTATCCACGGCCGTGTGGAAATTCTGCACGGGCGCGTGGAGCATCCACGCTCGTGTAGTCACCCGATTCGAGCCCTATTTAAAGCCAATTTAGCCCCAATTTTGGTATTCTTTTCTCCATCTTTTCCCCAACTTGAGAGAGGGCTTCGGCTAGGGTTTCGAGGGGTATTGGCCATGATTTTAGAGAGGTTCTACGGCTCTGACATCGTCATTCCTTAGGAAGAAGGTTGGTAGGGGAGCTTCCGTCGAGGCGTATCCTATACCGGACGAGGGAATCCTTGGATGATGAGTAGACGACGTTCCACAAGACCATCGACATGACTATCGAGGGGGTTTCTTTATGGATTCATTGCTTTTACATTCTATTTCTTTGATTGTACTTAGCTCCATGGAGAGCTAAACCCCTAGTGGGTACTCGGGTATTGTGAACCCTAGGATGTATTTGTTTCTTTGAACCTCTTTATTATATGCTTTCAATAAATTGATGTTTATTGTGAGTTCCAATCTTGAATGCTTGATTGTATGAATATTTCCCCTAGAGTGACACTAGGGTTGAGAGTTCTTGTTGGTAACCTTGTGAGTGAGTGACACACCACGAGCGTTAGACAAAGTTATGTTGGAGAGGGTTGAGAGGGTGAGTTGAGAGGTACAGGAGCGTCCCCTTTCCCCTCCGGCGTGATAGATTCTACCTCCGTTCCTCGAGTTCTTTGCGGCGATAATAGAGTGAATGGTCTAAGGGATGAACTTCCACTTGGGCTTAGTTACGCGTGCAACGAAGTGAAGAGTTGAGGTGATCTTAGTATCTAGATCTCAATTGTGGTTAAGGACCTTCCACCTGGACCAAAGGGTTAGGTCTATAATTAGGAAGAGATTTATCACTTGGAATCCCTATAGCTTATTGGAATTCTATGCGAGTGCGAGTTGTTGAGATTGTTCGATTTCTCCTCCGGGACATGTATAGAGTTAGGCATAGTTGACCTTAGATTTGGGACTATGTAATTAAGGATTTCCACAACTCATCATTGCATTGATTAGGAAGCATAATAGAGGGTCCTTGCACTTGAAATAATTATCCTAGGTGGAGCATTATCCGGGTACCCCATCTTTATCGATTGCCTTACCCCTTTCTTTACTTTTGCGGTCTTACTTGTTGCTTTTACTGTTGAGAATTGAATCATTGTCACACTCATTATCATTGATCTTTTACATAGCTAAGAATCGAATTAAGTATTTTTTTATTCCCTACTCCCTATCGATTGGATACCCACTCACCCGGGATTATTACTTCGACAAACCCGTGCACTTGCGGGATATACGCAAGGGGACCTTGTCAAGGGGTTCCCTCGGGTCATAACCTGGAGCTACACCCAAAAAGAAATAAAAAAAGATCAGAACGATGATAGAATAAGAAAATATGAAATAGAATGAATAAATGAATAGCTAAGAAAACAAACTGCAAAATATCTTTAAACGCCTACTCCCCAGCAACGGCGCCAAAAACTTGACACATCCATATATGCGTATAAACCGCAAGTGCACGGGTGTCGAAGTAATAATCCTAGGTGAGTGGGTATCGTATCCACAGAGAGTAGGGAATAAAGACACTTAAGTTATTTCTTAACTAACGTGGAAGATGAATAGTGATAACTGTGACAAAATATGAAATAATTAAAATAAAAAAAAAAAAGATAGAGGGCACAAGTAAAGGAGAAGGTAAGGCAATTGATAAAGATGGGGTACCCGGATATTGATCCGCCTAGGACAATCATTTCAAGTGCAAGAACCCTCTATTATACTTCCTACTTGATGCAATAATGAGTCGTGGAAATCCTTAATTACATGATCCCAAATCTAAGGTCAACCATCCCTAACTCTATACATGTCCCGGAGGAGAGATTGAATAACCTTTCAACCTCGCACTCACATAGAATTGCAATGAGCTCTAGGGATTCCAAGTGATAAACCCTATTCCTATGTATATACCTAACCCTTTGGTCCAGGTGGAAGATCCCTAGCCATAATTAAGCCATAGGTGCTAAAATCACTTCGTCGCTTCACTCAGTTGCACTCGCAACTAAGCCCCAGCGGAAGGTCATCCCTTAGCCCATTCATTCTACTATGGCCAAAAGAACTCTTGGAACATGGAGGTAGGATAGATCACACTGGAGGGGAAAGGGGATGCTCCGCTACCTCTCGATTCACCCTCTCAACCCTCTTTAATCTAGCTTTGTCTAACTCTCATGGTGTGTCACTCACTCACAAGAGTTACCAAGAAGAACTCTCAACCCTAGTGTCACTCTAAGGGAGCATTCATACAATCAAGTCTCTAAGATTGGAACTCATAATAAACATCAATTAATTGAAAGTATAATAAAGTGATTCAATGAAACAAAAACTTCGTAGGATTCACAAATACCAAAGTACCCACTAGGGCTTTAGCTCTTCATCGAGCTAGATACAATCAATGACATCGAATGTAAAAACAAAGCATCCATAGAAAACCCCCTCATTAGTCGTGGTGATGGTCTTGTGGAGAGTCCTCTACTCGTCGCAGGGGTCCTTTGTCCAGCCTACTATACACCTCGCCGGATCGGTGCCAAGGAAAACTCTCCCACTAACCTTCTTCCAAACAGCGAACGATGTCGGATCCGTAGAACCTCTCCAAAGCCCTAGCCAATACCTCTCAAAACCCTAGCCGCCATCCTCTCTCAAGTTGGGCAAAAGATAGAGAAAAGAATGCTGAAATCGGGGCTGAAATCGCCTTATAAATGGCAGGAATCGGGAATCCACACGCCCATGTGGGCGCCCCTATGGATTTTGCACACTGGCGTGTGGAATTTCCACACGCCCGTGTGGATTCTCTGTTTTGTTTTTTTCTCGACTGGCCGTAAACAGTGCTGCTATGGTATTTTTGCTACAATGTTTTCTACAATACCCTGCTACAGTACCATTCTGAAATACTCCCAAATCTATACTTTCATCGAGGTAACGCAAACGGGCACACATTTAAGTTGTTGATCTCCTTGATTCTTTATTAACAGACATGTTGGTGGAGATCTTGTTCTATATGCACAAGTCGGAATACTTGAATGTGACTGCCCTTGTACCCCTCCAAATAGTTGTGTTAACTCGAGTATGAGGAGGTTGGCACACATTCCTGTATCTAGAACCCGACCTATGTCTTCGCGTTTGAGCTTTAGCAAGATTTCCACCAAATTAGTGCATTAAGACCCACATTGGCTTCTTTCTCTCATAATCAGCTTCACAACCCTACCTGCATAAAAGTAACATAAATACACCCATATCAGCGTTAAAATGTGAGAAAAGTAATGCTTAACATAAGGAAAGAACGATTCGCATTCCTATCGCACAAGCACTTATCAAAGACACAGGGGCATGGACATGCCCCTGTGGTTCACCCTTGAAAACATCAATTAATGAAAGCATAATCACAAGGTTTAATAAAATGAATACATCTTAGTGTTCACAATCCAAGTACCTATTGTGGGGTTTAGCTCTCAATGGAGCTAATTACAATCAATGAAATCGAATGTAAAAGCAATAAATCCATAGAAAACTCCCTTGATAGTTGTGATGATGGTCTTGTGGAGAGTCCTCTAATCATCCAAAGGTCCATTTGTCTGGCCTAGGATACACCTCGCCGGATCGCTGCCGACGAAAGCTGTCCCACTAACATTCTTCCAAAACGGAGAGTGATGTTAGAGCCATAGAACCTCTCCCAATCCCCAGCCAATATCTGTCAAAACCCTAGCCACAACCCTCTCTCAAGTTAGGGAAAAGATGGAGAAAAGAATGCTGAAATCGGCTTATAAAGGGCTGGAATCGGGAATCCACACGCCCCTGTGGATATTCCACATGGGCTTGTGGAATTAACACAAGGGTGTGTGGAATTACCAAAAACCTGTGTGGCTTCTTTGGACAACTCCTTATTCAGGCGGCGATGAACAGTATCAGCTATAGTATTTTGCTACAATGTTACTATAGTGCCATGCTACAGTACCGGTCCGAAATACTCCCGAAACCATGCTTACATCGAGGTAATGTAAACGGGCACACATTTACATCGTAGATTGCTTTGCTTCTTCAATGAACGACCACGTTGGTAGAGATCTTGTTACACATGCACAAGCTGGAATACTTAGAATGTGACTGCCTTTGTGCCCCTCCAAATAATTGTGCTAGCTTGAATACAAGGAGGTTGGCACACATTCTAGCATCTTGAACCCTACTTATGTCTTCACGTTTGAACCTCTCATTATTTCCTACAAATGGTGCACTCACGATCTACATTGGCTTCTTTCTCTAAGATTCGGTTTCACAAACCTATATGCATGAAAGTAACATAAATACATAAATATTAGTGTTAAAACTGGATAAAAGTAATGCTCATGATATGGAAAGAACACTTCGCATTTTTATCACACAAGCACTTATCAAACTCCCCCACACTTAAACATTTTCTTGCCCTCAAGCAAAAATTAAAACATTGTATGCATAGACGAAGGAAATATTGGAAGTGCTTGTTCTTAGGTTCACCAAATCATGCAAAGAGAGCATTCTACAAGGGAAATTTCAACACTAAATACAAAAAATCAATGTTCTAGCTAAAAACTTGAATAAAAAAGGACAACAAACCCGAAATTGTGTAAGTGTGTGAACTCACTCAAGTCAACCCAAAGTATACTCCTCAAAGTTCTACGTATAAGGGACTTATTTATCTATAAAAGGTAACAAAAATTCAAAAAGAGTAGTAGCTTGACGCATCCTCTAAGATAACCCTTTAAAAAGTGACCGCTAAGGTGGCTTTCACACTTTCGAGATGGTAGCTCTTTCTACCGGGGTGGTAGCTTTCACACATCCCATGAGATAGCTCTTTCTCTCATTAGGGCATAACTAGTATTCGATTATGAGAGTAGCTTCATACATCATAGGTAGTAGCTCTTTCCACCCAACAAGCACAACTAAACAACAAAACTATTTTGTTCTTTCTTTTCATTTTTCCATGTTTTTTCAGCAAAATAACATAATAAAGAAAACTAAAACTAGTTCCTTTAACATCAAACTTGAGTTTCCAAAAGAATTTAAAGAGTGAGTAGTGCACAAGTGTCAATCGGGCAAACATTCCTAAAAAGTCAAGCAATAACTAGAACATGAGAACATTCAATGTTAAAAATTCTCCTATACTCAAGAATAGAATCATTGCAACTAACGTGAATAGCCATTGGCTAGGTGAGCATGTATAACAATCAAAACTAATATAAAAGATATGTGCACTATGAAACTCCCGCCCGCCCCCAACACACTTAAGTTGTACATTGTCCCCAATGTGCACATGCAAGCTCACTCGTGATGTATATAAATCAAGAATAAATGTAGGAGAAATAATCAAAACAATACTCCCCTGACTCCTTGTGTTGCATTTGATGAAGCTAATTCGTTGGGAGTAGTGTTGCAACAGGTTGTGAAGCATACACGACCAAATGTCGAAGCACCTTGTCTGTGTCTATGACAAGTTCTCAATTCCCATGATGATAAGACCATCTGCACGCATACACGAGGGGGTTTAGTAAAGCTCAATAAAAAAAAGTAACTCGAGTAAATAAAAGATAGAGAAATGAATACAACTCTAGATAACAATAAAAGATAAACTCAGAAGGAAGATCCATTCTAAGAAGTACAAGTTCAAAATAAAATATGGAAATGAAATAAGAACAAATGAAAGTAAAGACGCATCAAGCGTCGGTGTTTTGCTCGAGCTCTACTGCTGATGATGATGATGATTCTGGTGCTACAAAATGAACGAAGATTGGGCGAAGAAAAGAGAAAGAGAAGCTTACTAACGAAATGAGAGTGAAAGACTAGAAAACGGCCGGACAACTCGAGTGAAAACCCTCTAAATCGATGGCGTGAAATCGGGAAGGTGCAAGGATGTGTACTCTAAATGTTATGGAGTAAAAGTATGAAGAAACACAAATAAGTTTTATAGAAAAACCAGCATTCTGGACATCCACACGGGTGTGTGGAAATTATCCACGTCCGTGTGCCCGACCCACAAGAGCAAACGCACGCCCTTGTGGCTTCTCTGTCCAATCCAAAAAAAAATTCCCTAAGTGTTTCACGCGCACATGCGGAAATTCCACACGGGCGTGGATCATTACTGGGCAGTTCACAAGGGCATACGCACACCCTGTGTTTTCTCGGGATGGAGGAAAACCTCTCTGCAGATATCAACAAGGGCGAGTCCATGCCTCTGTGTCTTGTCGGCAAAAATTTTTGAGTCTCTGCAAGGAAACACACGCTCGTGCGGAAATGTCGCACCGTCGTGGACCATCTTAATGTCATTCACGGGGGCGAGTCCATGCCCCTGTGCCGTCTCTGGATGAGCTCTGAACAAAAACACACGCCCGTGTGAAAATTCCACACGGGCGTGTGTTTTCTTTGGACACTTAGAAACACTGCAGGCTCTGCGGAAAATTTATGAACACAACTATACACTCAAAGCGTGCCTTACAAGGCAGCTTTAACCATAGAAAACACGAAAAATAAGCTCAAACGACCAAATTCTTCGCCACAATAATAAAGCATATGATAACACCAATTAATCCAAAAGAAAATCACAACAAAGGCATTTAAAAATCAAAACACCAACACTCATGCTTTATTCATGCAAACACTAAACTAAAAACTAGGAAAACATTAATTGCTTGGGTTGCCTCCCAAGAAGTGCTTGTTTTACGTCACTTAGCTTGACGTACCTCTTCCTTACCTTATGGGGGCTTGAAAAGAGTGTGTTCCTCCCAACTAGACATTGCATAGCTACTTCCATTTAACCAATAATCTACTTGCCAGGATGGAATATTTGTTGGAGAGTCCAACCATCTTACCTTTGATCTCCAAGGAAACAATTTGGGTTGGGAATTGTCCAAGATTAGCACAGGTGGGTCATTAGATGGCTTCAATCTCCTACCCACATCTTCTTCCAAACCCAAAATCTCTTTCTTACAATTTATGATTTGATCAATCCCAAAGAGAGATGCTTGTTCCATTACCTTAGGGTTTGCTTCTTCTTAAATTTCAACTTAAAAGCAATCTGTCTTCGCCGACCCTTCTTGCATCATTTCTTGCTCGCAAACATACTATCCATTCAAACAATCCTCACATTAAATGAAAGGTTCTTCTTGCATCCCCTTAATCTCGACAACATCATACTCATTCCGCTCCACTTCTTCATTGTCATTCACTACCACATCATCTCTATAAGGAACTTGAATTGCTTGCTCAAATACTTGTTGTTCCTTGGAGAGTGTGTCAAGTATCGCTCCTAATTAAAGTTAGCTAATACTTTTTGTAACTGAAGTGCATCCTCATCAAGTATCTCACCCTTTTGACATTCCTCTTGAGGTGCTTCCCAATATTGTCCATTACTATTCCATAAGAAGTTTGGGTAGCTCCTTTCGATTGGATGATATGTGCTGCAACATAGATTTCTTTGTTGTTGTTAAGTAACAATTCTATCAATTTTTTTACTGAGATCTTTGACCTGAACATATAAAGCAATGAGTGGATCAATCATCATTTAAGCTCCTTACAAGATAAAGTAAGACACGACAAAAGAAAACAAATGAGAATAATGGAAGAATAAGAAAATGTGAAATAGAATGAATGGTAAATAGCTAAGAAAACAAAGTGCAAAGTATCTCTAAACGCCTACTCCCGGGCAACGACGCCAAAAACTTGACAACGCCGCTTGCGTATGTCCCGTAAGTGCATGTGTTTGTCAAAGTAATAAAATCCGAGGTGAGTGGGTATCGTATCCACAGGGAGTAGAGAGTAAAAATACTTAAATTGTTTCTTAACTAAGCGAAATATGAATCGTGATTTGTGTGACAAGATGTAATGCAAACAAAAGTAAAGGAGACAAGAGAGAGAGAGCACAAGTAAAGGAGAGGTAAGGCAATCGATATAAATGGGGTACTCGGATATTTATCCGCCTAGGATAATCGTTTCAAGTGAAAAAACCCTCTATTATGCTTCCTAACTAACGCATTAATAAGTCATAGAGATCGTTTAATACATGGTCCCAAATCTAAGGTCAACCATGCTTAACCCTATACATGTCCCGGAGGAGAAATTGAATAATCCCTCAACCTCGCACTCGTATAGAATTGTAATAAGTTCTATGGATTCCAAATGATAAATCTTCTTTCTATATGTTGACCTAACACTTCGGTCCAGGTGGAAGGTCCCTAGCCACAATTAAGCCCTAGATGCTAAAATTACTTCAACACTTCACTCCATTACACTCGCAACTAAGCCCCAGCAGAAGGTCATCCCTTAGCCCATTCACTCTACTATGACCGCAACGACCTCGAGGAATTGGAGGTAGAATAAAACACACCGGAGGGGAAAGGGGACACTTCGCTACCTCTCGACTTACCCTCTCAACCCTTTCCAATCTAGTTTTGTTTAACTCTTATGGTGTGTCACTCACTCACAAGGGTTACCAACAGGAAGTCTCAACCCTAGTGTCACTCTAAGGAAGTATTTATACAATCAATGCATTCAAGATTGGAACTCAATAAAAATATCAATTAATGAAAGCATAATAACAATGTTCAATGAAACTAATACATCGTAGGGTTCATAATCCAAGTACCCACTAGGGGGTTTAGTTCTACATGGAGCTAATTACAATCAATGAAATCGAATGTAAAAGCAATAAATCCATAGGAAACCCCTCGATAGTCATGACGATGGTCTTGTGGCAAGTCCTCCACTCATCCAAACGTCCTTTTGTTCGGCGTAGGATACACCTCACTGGATCAGTGCCGACGAAATATCTCCCACTAACCTTCTTCCAATTGGAGCGCGATGTAGGAGCCATAGAACATTTCCTAATCCCTAGCCAATACCTCTCAAAACCCTTGCCGTAGCCCTCTCTCAAGTTGCAGAAAAGATGGAGAAAAGAATGCTAAAATCATGGTTGTAATAGACTTTTAAAGGGCTGGAATCGGGAATCCACATGCCCCTGTGGATATTTCACACGTCTTATTGAATTAACACACGGGCTTGTGGAATTTCCACACGCCCGTGTGGCTTCTCTGGCGAACTCCTTCTTAGGCCGGCTGTGAACAGTACCTGCTACAGTATTTTGCTACAATGCCCTTCTATAGTACCGGTCCAAAACACTCCTGAAACCATGCTTTCATTGAGGTAACGTAAATGAGCACATGTTTATGTCATAGATCGCTTTGCTTCTTCAATGAGCGGCCGCATTGGTGGAGATCTTGTTACACATGCACAAGCCATAATACTTAGAATGTGACTGCAAGGAGGTTGGCACACATTCTAGCATCTTGAACCCGACTTATGTCTCCGCGTTTGAACCTTCTCAAGATTTCCTCCAAATGGTACACTCACGATCTACATTGGCTTCTTTCTCTAAGATTTGGCTTCATAAATATACACATATTAGTGTTAAAACCCAATAAAAGTAATGCTCATCATAAGGAAAGAACGCTTCGCATTCTTATCCCACAAGCACTTATCAATTAAAATGGTGAGTACT
This sequence comes from Dioscorea cayenensis subsp. rotundata, assembly GCF_009730915.1. Taxonomy (NCBI): domain Eukaryota; kingdom Viridiplantae; phylum Streptophyta; class Magnoliopsida; order Dioscoreales; family Dioscoreaceae; genus Dioscorea; species Dioscorea cayenensis. The sequence goes on along the minus strand of NC_052472.1, from coordinate 5,621,674 downwards.
GCTTCGTTTCTATGCTATTATTGGTTGATCATGTTTAGGAAGAGTTAAGGCATGAGTTGATGATGTATTTTAGGGATTCTAACATGTGCTCGTGCGGTTTTCACACCCCGTGGATCCACACGGGCGTGTAGAATTTCCACATGACAGTGTGGATTTCTGTAGTATTATTTTGTGAGCTTCTTTGATCGTTTCTTCTTTAATTCTTACAAATATGAGACCTTGTTTGAAGAAACAAGAGGATAAGTGCACTAGGGATACGTCACCTGAATTGGAACATATTGAGTTTTCGAACCAAGTGCATCAGACTCGATTTGAGTGGTTGTCGAGACTATGGTTTGGATAGTCTCATTTTATGGACTTGAGTGTGTTGAGAGAATGATAAGTGCTTGTGTGATATGAATGCGAAGCATTCTTTCCTTATGTTGAGCATTACTTTTTTCAGGTTTTTACATTAATATGTGTGTTTTTATGTTACTTTTATGCAGGTATGGTTGTGAGGCTGAGTATGAAGGAAATAGGCCAATGTGGATCATAATGCACCTATTTTGGAAGAGATCTTGCTAAGGTTCAAACGCGGAGACATAAGACAGGTGTGAGATGATAGAGTGTGTGCCAACCTCCTCGCATTCGAGTGAGCACATCCATTTGGAGGGGCACAAAGGCAGTCACACACGAGCATTCCGTCTTATGCATATAAGAATAGGAGCTTCACCAACATATATATCATTGAAGAAGTAAGTGATTCACGACGGGAACGTGTGCCCGTTTGCGTTACCCCGATGAAAGTATGGAATCAGGAAGTGACAAGTGCTTGTGCGATATGAATGCGAAGCATTCATTCCTTATTTTGAGCATTACTTTTCTCAGTTTTTTACATTAATATCTGTGTTTTTATGTCACTTTTATGCAAGTAGGGTTGTCAGGCCGAGTATGAAGGAAATGGGCCAATGTGGATAATAATGTACCTATTTTGGAGGAGATCTTGCTAAGGTTCAAATGCGTAGATATAGGACAGGTGTGAGATGCTAGAGTGTGTGCCAACCTCCTCGCATTCGAGTGAGTATATCCATTTGGAGGGGCACAAAGGCAGGCACACACGAGCATTCCGTCTTATGCATACAAGAACAAGAACCCCACCAACATATATATCATTAAAGAAGCAAGTGATTCACGATGTGAACATGTGCCCGTTTGCGTTACCCTGATGAAAGTACGGAATTGGGAAGTTATTCAAGTCAAAGACTATAGCAGAGCAATATAGCAATTACTATAGCAGCACTGTTCACAGCTGGCCTAGAAATCAAAGAAACAGAGAATCCACACGGGCATGTGGAAATTATCCACGCCCATGTGGAAATACCTCACGGGTGTGTGTATCATCCACGCCCGTGTAGTTGCACGATTCTAGCCTTATTTAAAGCCGATTCAGCCCCAATTTTGGTATTCTTTTCTCCATCTTTTCCCCAACTTGCGAGAGGGCTTCGGCTATGGTTTCAAGGGGTATTGGCCAAGTTTTTGGAGAGGTTCTATGGCTCTGACATCGTGATTCCATTAGGAAGAAGGTTGGTATGGGAGCTTCGATGGAGGCGTATCCTATACCGGACGAAGGAATCCTTGGACGACGAGTAGAGGACTTTCCACAAGACCATCGACACGACCATCAAGGGGGTTTCTTTATGGATTCATTGCTTTTACATTCGATTTCTTTGATTGTACTTAGCTCCATGGAGAGCTAAACCCCTAGTGCGTACTTGGGTGATTGTGAACCCTAGGATGTATTCGTTTCATTGAATTTCTTTATTATCCTTTCAATAAATTGATGCTTATTGTGAGTTCCAACCTTGAATGCTTGATTGTATGAACATTTCCCCTAGAGTGACACTAGGGTTGAGAGTTCTTATTGGTAACCTTGACAGTGAGTGACACACCACGAGCATTAGACAAAGCTAGGTTGGAGAGGGTTGAGAGGGTGAGTCGAGAGGTACAGGAGCGTCCCCTTTCCCCTCCAACGTGATAGATTCTACCTCCGTTCCTCTAGTTCTTTGCGTCCATAATAGAGTGAATGGTCTAAGGGATGAACCTCCGCTGGGGCCTAGTTGCGCGTGCAATGGAGTGAAGCGTTGAGGTGATCTTAGTATCTAGGGCTTAATTGTGGCGAGGGACCTTCCGCCTGGACCAAAGGGTTAGGTCTAAATCTAGGAATAGATTTATCACTTGGAATCCCTAGAGCTCATTGCAACTCTATACGAATGCGAGGTGTTGAGATTGTTCGATTTCTCCTCCGGGACTTGTATAGAGTTAGGCATAGTTGACCTTAGATTTGGGACTATGTATGTAAGGATTTCCATGACTCACCATTGCATTGATGAGGAAGCATAATAGAGAGTTCTTGCACTTGAAGTGATTATCCTAGGTGAATCATCATCCGAGTACCCCATCTTTATCGATTGCCTTGTCTCCTCCTTACTTTTGCTCTCTTACTTGTTGCTTTTAATTTCTGAGAATTGAATCATTACCACACTTATCATTGTTGATACTACACATAGCTAAGAATCGAATTAAGTGTCTTTACTCCCTACTCCCTGTGGATTCGACCCAGCTCACCCGGGATTATTACTTCGACAAACCCATGCACTTGCGGGATATAAGCAAGGGGATCTTGTCAGGAAGTTTTTCAGGTCGAAGACTGTAGAAGAGCACTGTAGCAAGTACTTTAGCCGCACTGTTCATAGCCGGCCGAGAAATCATAGAAACAGAGAATCCACACGGGCGTGTGGAAATTATCCACGCCAGTGTGGAAATTCCGCACGGGCGCGTGTAGCATCCACGGCTGTGGAGTTGCCCGATTCCAGCCCTATTTAAAGCCGATTCAGCCCCGATTTTGGTATTCTTTTCTCCATCTTTTCCCCAACTTGAGAGAGGGCTTCGGCTAGGGTTTTGAGGGGTATTGGCCAAGGTTTTGGAGAGGTTCTATGGCTCCGACATCATCATTCCTGAGGAAAAAGCTTGGTAGGGGAGCTTCTGTCGAGGCGTATCCTATACCGAACGAGGGAATCCTTGGACGACGAGTAGAGGACTCTCCGCAAGACCATCGACACGACCATCAAGGGGGTTTCTTTATGGATTCATTGCGTTTACATTCAATTTCTTTGATTGTACTTAGCTCGATGGAGAGCTAAACCCCTCGTGGGTACTTGGGTGATTGTGAACCCTAGGATGTATTCGTTTCTTTGAACTTTTTTATTATGCTTTCAATAAATTGATGTTTATTGTGAGTTCCAATCTTTAATGCTTTATTGTATGAACATTTTCCCTAGAGTGACACTAGGGTTGAGAGTTTTTGTTGGTAACCTTGTGAGTGAGTGACACACCATGAGCGTTAGACAGAGCTAGGTTGGAGAGGGTTGAGAGGGTGAGTCAAGAGGTACAGGAGCATCCCCTTTCCCCTCCGACGTGATAGATTCTACCTCCGTTCCTTGAGTGCTTTATGGCCATAATAGAGTGAATGGTCTAAGGGATGAATCTCCGCTGGGGCCTAGTTGCGCGTGCAATGGAGTGAAGCGTTGACGAGATCTTAGTATCTAGGGCTTAATTGTGGCTATGGACCTTCGGCCTGGACCAAACGGTTAGGTCTATAATTAGGAAGCGATTTATCACTTGGAATCCCTAGAGCTCATTGCAACTTTATTCGAGTGCGAGGTTGAGAGGTTATTTAATCTCTCCTCCGGGACATGAATAGAGTTAGGCATAGTTGACCTTAGATTTGGGACTATGTATGTAAGGATTTCCATGACTCACCATTGCATTGATTAGGAAGCATAATAGAGAGTTCTTGCACTTGAAGCGATTATCCTAGGTGAGGCATCATCCGAGTACCCCATCTTTATCGATTGCCTTATCTCCTCCTTACTTTTGCTCTCTTACTTGTTGCTTTTAATTGTTGAGAATTGAATCATTTTCACACTTATCACTATTGACCTTCCACATAGCTAAGAGTCAAATTAAGTGTTTTTACTCCCTACTCCCTGTGGATTCGACCCGCTCAACACGGATTATTATTTCGACAAACCCGTGCACTTGCGGGATATATGCAAGGGGACCTTGTCAGAGAGGTTCAGCGAGGCAATGAGTTGGCTGATAGGATTGATGAGCTGTTGGCTGTAGGAAGCTGGAAGAGATTATTATAGATCTGAGAGGCAGCCATCCGCACATTGACGCTAGAGGGATTGGCATCCTTCGAGTTCGATCAGACATATATAGGAGATTCGATAGTATTAATGTCATACAGTTCAGAGCATTTGAACATCAGTTCAGTATGAGTGTCATTGAGTTTTCAGTCTGTATGGGCTTGTATGACAAGACATACACAGAAATAGAGGAGTATGGGCACTTTCCAACAGATTATCCTGGCACCCTTACTGATTAGTGTCTAAATGTAGATGTTTTCATGTATATACCGTATTCACTTTGCATGTATTTTGTGAGGTTTGATGCCCATTTTGCACTTAATCATCTACTATTTGCTTTGTAGGGCATAACGAAGCCATGGAGGACAAGAATAAATCATTTAGGCGAAAAGAGAAGAAAACAAGAACTTTATACCACCCCCATAATACCCAGTATGGAGGCTGTATGCACTGTAGTAGCGGAATTCCATACTACCCAGTATGGAGGCTGTCTGCCGAGAATTCCATACTACCCAGTATAAGGGATCGTATGGAGGATGTATGTACCCCATATAAAATGTGAATCTAGGGTTTTTAAGTGCTATACGACGCCCATACGACCCCCATATGACCCGTATGACTTGGGGGGTGTATATATGCTGACTTTTAGGGCATATTTTGAGAGACGACTTGAGAGGCTTGGGGCGACCTTGGGAAGGAGAAGAAGGGCAAGGAAGCTAGAACATCATACAAGGCCAAGGTCCAAGACTCTCAAGGCATGAAGTCAACATCATTCAAGGGGAGATCTACCACGATTTGAAGAAAGGAGACCCGCGGCTAGAGGAAGCGTCATTTGGCACTCCTTTGGTGGGGGAAGCATCATTCGGCACATTCTTTACCTCCTCCTCCACCATTTCATCTAGAGAGTGTCATTTATGCTTTTGTTTCATGTTTTGCTTGTTTTTATTGCTTGTTGTGGGATGATAACACAATAGACCTCCAAGGCCACCGAGTGTTGGTGAACCTTGGAGTGGTTCATCATGTATTTTGGATAATTACTTGTTAATTCCATTCTTGGATAATTTTGAGATTTAATCCATTGTTTTCATGCTAAGTGCTACACTAAGGAGAAATCCGTAGCTCTTTTATGAGTGATGCATGTAGATGTGACTTCCTCGCATGTATTAGATCATGAATGGATTAGAAGGGGATACTTGTATCGTCACCCCGAGAAATCGGGGGTTTGGTAGCCCTCCATGTAGGGTTAATCTGAAGAAGAGTAGGTTTACTCCTATGTGAGATTTCCTCATTTTTAATGCAATCGTAGGAATGTGGATTTGGAAGAAATTCCTATCTACGTTCGTATGGGATTAGGGTTCAATCGCCGAGAAATTAGGGTTGTTTTAATCTTAGAATCTCATAGTCCATTTTAAACTTGCATCTTTTAATCATCATCCATGTCTCATGATAACCCCTCAAGGGGATCCACATCCATAGGCCTTTGCATTACATTGAATTTCTTGCTTGCTTATTGTTTATTCTCTCTAATTTGTTCATAATCTTGTTTAAGGTTTAATTATATGTAGTAGAGTAAATTCCATCACTTAAGATTTTCGGCTAGATAATAGCTTGAGAAGGAGTAATAGGAGATTCTTAGCACCGTGGAATATGATCCTCGTGTTCTCACACGAGGTATTACTTGGTGATTCCATACACTTGCGGGGAACCAATCAAGCTTTTGGCGCCATTGCCAGAAAACTTTAAGGAATTCAAGGAAACTTTTAGATTATTACTCTAGCCATTTCATTCTTTACTCATTTTTTATCGTTATTTTGTTTTCCATTGATCTTAATAACTGAATTCATTCTGTATTCCTTTCTGTGTGGTTCATCTTGTGAGTGCACCATAACGAATCCGAACATCAAGTTGGACAGCTACGTACACAAATTTGATGGCTGGATTGATTGGCAAACTCAGCAACAGTTTTCACACCCACCAGACAACTATTTATACATATTTATGCTATCAGGGGATTCTAGCATATCTTATGACAATGGGAGCTGGCACACAGTGTCTGAGACCTTTATTGAAATTGGAACACCATCAGTGAATGGAGGAAGCAAATCATCAATTGAACAGTTCATTTTAACTACAGAGGGCCAACAGTCTACTAGCATTAATCCCGCTATGGAGGACAGTGCTGAAATGGGCCGGGTGTCAGCAAAGGTACAAGAGTCTAACTTGGAGCATCAGTATTGGCAGCATGACAATCCAGAAAATGATGATGAATGATTTGAGCTTCGTGTCCATGGTACAGACAACAGTTCCGATGAGAGTGCTGGGTCTGCAGAAGAAACAGAATCCGAATAGGATGATTGGCTATGAAACAGAGGTTTGATGGCGTCAACTGAGGAAGCACCAAATTTGGAGTTGAAAACACTACCTGAGCACCTTGAGTATGTCTTTTTGGAAAAGGGTACACAGGTTCCAGTCATCATCTCTTCGAACCTAACAGTTGAGCAAAAGAAAGGGTTGGTGGATGTGCTAAAGAGGCACAAGAGAACGATTGCTTAGAAATTTGCTGACATAAAAGGGATAAATCCATCTGTTTGCACTCACAAGATTCTAATGATGGATGACCACAGACCCAGAGCCTTGCCACAAAGAAGACTCAATCCAAATATGTAGGAAGTAGTACGGGCAGAAATCATCAAGCTTCTCGATGCGGGTATTGTGTATCCGATATCAGACAGTGAGTGGGTAAGCCACGTGCAAGTGGTTCCAAAGAAAGGGGGAATGACTGTGATCACCAATGAGAAGAATGAGTTAATCCCAACTCGTACAACTACCGGGTGGAGAGTATGCATCGACTATAGAAAATTGAATGATGCCACCCTAAAAGATCATTTTCTCCTACCATTCATTGACCAGATAATGGAGCGACTAGCTGGATATGCCTACTATTGCTTTTCAGATGGGTTTTCTGGTTATTACCAAATTCCCATCGCCCCTGACAATCAGGAGAAGACTACATTCATTTGTCCGTATGGCACATTTGCTTATCGCTGCATGCCTTTCGGGCTATGTAACACCCCGGCGACCTTTCAGAGATGCATGATGGCCATTTTTGAGGACATGGTAGAAGATTTTATGGAAGTGTTTTTGGATGAGTTTTCCATCTTTGGTGATTCCTTCGATCTGTGCCTCAAGAACCTTGAGCGGGTCCTCATTCGATGTGAAGAGACTAATCTAATGCTAAGTTGGGAGAAATGCCATATCATGGTCCAAGAGGGGATAGTCTTGGGTCACAAAATTTCGAACGAAGGAATTAAGGTCGACAAGGCAAAGATTTCCACCATCAAAAAATTACCACCTCCAAATTCTTTGAAGGCCATAAGCAGTTTTTTACGACATGCCAGATTCTCTAGAGGATTCATCAAAGACTTCTCTAAAATTGCTAGGCCCATGATAAGGTTGTTGAAAAAGGATGTCGCATTTGAGTTCGATAATGATTGCATGTCGACCTTTATTGCACTCAAGGAGAAACTAATTCAAGTGCCCATCATGGTAGCTCTAGATTGGGACTCCCCATTCGAATTGATGTGTGATGCGAGTGACTTTGCAGTTGGGGTAGTGCTTGCTCAGCGGAGAGACAAACATTTCCATCCCATTTACTACGCAAGTAAGACTCTAACGGGAGCACAAGAGAATTACACCACAACCGAAATAGAACTACTTGCCATGGTATTTGCCTTTGACAAATTCCGGTCATATTTGGTTCTTTCTAAAGTGGTGGTGTACACCGATCATTCAGCTTTGAGATACTTACTTAGCAAATCAGATGCCAAACCACGTTTGATAAGGTGGGTCTTATTACTTCAAGAATTTGACCTTAAGATTAAGGATAAGCGGGGAGCAGAGCATCTTGCAGCTGATCATTTGTCCCGTTTAGAGGGCTCTGGCACAGAAACTAAAGAGAAAAGGACATTAATGACTCATTCCCTGAAGAACACTTGTATAATATCCAGGTAGTAGAAGAGAAGGAACCACCCTGGTTTGTCGATTTTACTAATTACTTGGTTTGTGTGGTCATCCCAAAATGGTTTATATATCAACAAAGGAAGAAATTCCTTTCAGACCTTAAGCACTACATATGGGAAGATCCATACCTATTCAGACATTATTCCGATCATTTTGCTCGAAGATGTGTTTTTAAGGCAGAGAGTCTAAGCATTTTGAGGCATTGCCATTCAGGACCCACTGGTGGCCATTATGATGCAACTAGAACAACAAAGAAGATTGTTGATGCAGGTTTCTATTGGCCATCGATGTTCCAAGACACCCAGAAATTCATTCAAGCTTGTGATAGATGTCAGCGGGCTGGCAACATATCTCGCAGGGATGAGATGCCCCAAAATTGGAACCAACCTGTGAAGTTTTTGATGTGTGGGGGATTGATTTTATGGGACCTTTTCCAAGCTCCCATGGATACAAGTTCATACTCGTGGCAGTCGATTACGTGTCTAAATGGGTCGAGGCTCAGGCACTACAAAAAAATGATGCGAGGATTGTCGTGAAATTCTTAAAGAAATTATTCTCCAGGTTCGGCGCACCATGTGCTATCATTAGTGACAGGGGCACTCATTTCTGTAATGCCCAATTTGCAAAAATTTTGAAGTGCTATGGAGGCTCACATAAAATGGCAATAGCATACCATCCTCAAACTAGCGGGCAAGTAGAAGTGTCCAACAGGGACTTAAAGCAAATCTTGGAGAAAATTGTATCTTAGAAATGAAGAGATTGGGTAGAACATCTAGATGACGCACTTTGGGCCTACAGAATTGCTTACAAGATTCTAATTGGAATCACTCCGTATAGGCTAGTCTATGAAAAAGCTTGCCATTTAGCATAAAGCTTATTGGGCTATTAAGTTTCTAAATCTCAATTCTTCTCTTGTAGCTTGCAAGAGAAAACTCCAACTAAATGAACTTGATGAGTGGCGCTCCACGGCATATGAGAGTTCGAAGCTCTATAAAGAAAAAGTAAAAGAGTACCACGACAGATGCATCAAGCACCCTAAACAATTTCACGAGGGAGATCAAGTTCTATTGTTCAACTCCAGGTTGAAATTATTTCCGGGGAAGCTAACATCACGTTGGTCAGGTCCATACACGGTCACTCAAGTCTTCCGACATGGGGCGGTTGAGGTAACCCACCAGGAAAATGGCACTTTTAAGGTAAATGGGCATCGATTGAAATTATACTTCAATAACAACGCTACAAGGGAAACCGGGGGTGGCTTCAAACTCTTTGAAGCCCCATGAGGTAAGGAATGAGATACATCAGGCTCGAGACGTTAAACAAGCGCTTCTTGGGAGGCAACCCAAGCATTCGGGGTGTTTTTCTTGCATTTTTAATATTTTAGGTCTTAGTTCATTTCAATTTTCGTATTTCTTAGACTTGTTTGTTTTTAAATAAGTTCATGTTCACACACTTGGCACATTGCTCTCATCCATTTAATTGTGGTGTATTTGTGCAACTTCTTGAGAAACTGATGTTTAGGCGGCATTTCAAGTGCTAGATCGTCCTTTTATTCATTTCATTCATTTTTGGAGAAGTCTTCGAACTTGCTTTATCAATTTTTACATCATTTGGGGCAGGTTTTTGAAGTTTTGGATGGTCTTAAAGGGTATACGGCCTTACTGGGCTATATGGAGGCCGTCTGAGACGAACACATAGCCAAACCTGGGCTCTGTGTCGTCTCAGACGGCCCCCTAAACAGCCCCTTATGGGGGCCGTCTGAGTTGGCTGGAATTTTCTGCCAAGAGAGGCCTCTCGGCCCCATACGGCCCCCCATACGGGGCCGTATGGGCGGCGTATGAGGCGGGCCTTCCCCCTATAGCCCCCCCCTCTCTCTCTCTCTCTCTTCCACTCTCTCTTTTCTCTCATCTTTCCACCAAATTTTTCTCTTCTTTCTTACACATTTCTTCGCCAAATCTTCTCATTCTTTTCTCCTAAAACTTCTCCCAATCCGTTTGAGACTTCGATCTAGTGGTTTTCCCCGAGTTTAAGGCTTGTTTTCTCAAGATTTTGTCGGTATGCTTTTTATATGCCCTAGTTTTATCTTTTTCATTTCTTGGACACTCTTGGAGATTTTGTGTGGAATTTCTTTAGAATTTTACTTGGTTTGAATGATGTTAATGTCATGGATGAATTTTTCTTCAAATTTATGCAAAACTTTTTCTAAGCTATGAATATAGGGGTGACTCTTGCCGCATGAATAGTACCATACGGCCCCCATACGGCCGTATGACCTCAAAAATTCGATTTTTCATTTGTTTCCTCTATCTCTAGCTTTTTATTTTGATTTATCTTGTATCTCTATGAGCTTGAACATGATTTGTTTTCATTGTAGGGATGCCTAATACTAAAAGACTCGCCTCCAAACGCCGAAGAACCACCGGACCCTCATCTACACCCGATGAACCCGTCATCAAGATGCCCCATCATCAAGAGAGATATGATAGATTGAAGACAAAACCATTTGGGACATTGTGCTACCTTGATTGGGGACTTGTGGAAAACCTTGGGATAGCAAATCAAGTAAAGGAGTGTTATAAGTGCTTGAGTAGATATATTTTTATATATGTTTTACATGCATTGAGCATCATTTTTACCATGGTTTATGTCTCATATTGTGTATTTGGTGTTCTTTTATGCATATAGGTTGTGAATGCCTTGAAGAGTAAAAAGGAAGCAAAGATAGGCTATAAAGACACAATGTTGGGAGTTCTTGTTCAATTCAAGGACCAAGACACGAGAGGAGTTTATAAACATGGAGATGTGTGCCAACTTCCAAGAAGATTCAAGTCAATTCACTAGTTGGAAGGGCAGAAAGGTAGCCACATCTTCATGTTCCTTCTCTTTGTGAAGATCGCAAGACCTCTCAAAGATATGTCAATGAAGAAAAGTTTTATAACCTACCACATGGACGTGTGCCCGGACATGTGGCCTCAAGAGAGGAGTGTTCGGATCGCGTTTTGTCAAAAGTACTACATCAATAGTATTATAGCAATTTCACTGTAACAGTATTGTAGTAAAATTACTATTCACACGTCCGCGTGGAAGTTCCTGCAGCCCATGCGGCCGCATGGAAAATCCACACGAGCGCGTGAGAGCACGTGACAGGCGCGGTTTTGGGCTTTAAATAAACTGTTTGCCCTATTTTGGAGGGACTTTTGGCGAGGGTTTTCGCGAGCAATTTGAAGGAAGGTGGCTAGGATTTTGGAGGAGGTCTTTGGGGATATTGGGGGGGTGTCCATCACCAACTTTGATCGATCTTCTCTCGGTCATAGCATAGAGGGAATCTTCGGTGACCTAGCTTCGGAGAAGGATTCTTCAAGACGTTGAGCGACCCATCAAGGCCATCATCACGAATTTAAGGGGGTTTTACTTCAAGGTTTTCATTGGTTTTCATTGTAATAATCATTCTTTTGTTACTTGCTCCATGGAGGGCTAAACCTTAGTAGGTATTTGGGCATGCGAACCCTGATCTATGTTTTTATAACGATTTGCTTTATGTTTCTATTCAATCCGAGTTGATTTGAGTTTTAATCTTGTATTCCCATTGCTTTCTTGTTTAATTAATCCTTGTGATTGATTGGATTCACATGATGTGTTACTTTGATGTGAAAGAGGTCTCCATTAGAGTTAGAACTTCAAGGTGAAAGAGGGTTGAGAGGGTGAGTCATGAGATAGTGGAGTGTCCCCTTTCCCTACCGATTGAGTGTTTCCTATCTCTGTATTCCCTAAACTCTATGCAACCATATTTGGTGTGAGGCGTGAGATTGAGAGATTTCTCCACCGAGGCCTTGTAGGGGGTTAGAGATCCTTCGCCGTGAATTAGGGTTGGATCTATCTTTAGGAATCGGTTTCACTCTTAGGTGTCCCTAGAGCGTATTGCGGTCATATGGGGTGTGAGGTGTTGAGATTGAGTGATTTCTTAGCCGGGACCTTGTAGGGGACTAGTACCGGTAGCTTGGTGGTAAGGGCCGGTTGTTCTTGCATTACCTAGACTCATTAGACTCGGTTTAGAAGCATTTAGTGAATCATGAGCTTCATGTTAGATCCTAGGAGGAGCATTGTCCTGTTACCTCATCTTTATTGATTGAGATCTCCTTTACTTGTTTTCTTGCTCGTTTGCTTGCTTATTAATTCTCTTGCAATTAGTTCATTTCATCATATCTATTGATTCTGACTAGATAACTAAGAAGTGGTTAATACTAATACTTTTGTTCCCTGTGGATTCGACTACCCACTCACCGGGGTAATTATTACTTCGACATCCATGCACTTGTGGTTTACAAGCATATTCTGACGTGTCATAGTGGTTATCACATAATTGTTGGGACAAGCTTTTTGCCATAAATGAGCCAACCTTTTGCCAATCAAAATTGGAGGTTTTGAGTACATTTGAGGCACGACAAGATGGAGAATCCATGTGGGATAGGAAAATTATCACCATCCATTTTCAAGCTTTTGGAAGGAAGCATACTATGCACCACCTGGACTTTGCCAAGTACTTGGGGATCTATGATGATGAGTTTATAAACTCCATGCCCGGTAAATGTCTTAAGCTTGATTTCCCAAGTGAGGTGGGTAGGAGCAACTATTGGGCAACCTTCGCAGGTGATGATCAGACCCGCAAGACCTCACGCATGATTGACCCGGCACATAGATTCATTCATGCTTTGATTACTCGTTCTATTTGGGGTCGGGCCGATAGCAAGGGGGTTGTCACTCAAGCCGATATTTACATGATGTATGGTATTTTTGAGCGGCGCCCTACTCATCTTGGCCACCTTGTTGCAGATGCATTTATTCACCAGGGCTCGTATACACGTTTGGGAGCTATATTTATTGGGCCCTATGTGACTAGATTGATCCGTGGCATGGGTTTATTTGAGCAGACACAAGGTATGACCGTTGTAGGAGGTACAACACCCCTCGGGCAGGCCCACATATGGGCGATAGGCTTGGTGGTGAGCGTGCGTGCGAGTGGCAGACCCACACGTCACCGGGCCACTGGTGAGTCCAGTCAGAGACAGACAGAGCACACAGAGTCAGAGCCTAAGGACGCACTTGCTCCCACCCCCTGCATTACATCATTACCTGACTTTGACATAAGATTCAGGTCCCTTGAGGGAGAGGTTCAGGCTGTGCTTCAGGAGCAGCGTGAGATTCATGGCCAGCTTCACTAGATCATTGAGGGACAGCGCCAGCTCGAGGCAAATTTTCACCGTTTCCTCACCTCATAGTATGGTTCATCCTCGCACACTAGGACCACTTCTTCTGCCGCCATGCCACCACCACCAGCACCAGATTGTGATGAGTAGCAGCTCGTTTGAGCATGGACACTTTTTATCTACTCTAGTTTGCTTTGTTTGTGTTTTTGTATTTTGTTGAGTTGGCATGGGTCTTACGCTACCGACTTGTATTGTCAAACTTTATGCTATTTTCATCTTTGTGTTTTGTTGACTACTCACTAGTTTCTCCCTTGTGCTTGTCTTCTTAAATTTTTGTGGAATGATGATGTCCCCTTTTAGCCTTGCAGGGCATTGAGGGAATTTGGTGAGCTTTCCTAGTTTTTAATGGAGGGTGGACAAGACATGTATTGCTCACCACACCTTTTGTCGAGTCATACCTCACGACAAACACAAGATGAACCGGGGAAGTTCGTTTTTCACCCTCCTCTATTGTTTTCATTGCTTCATCTAACATACTTATCATGATTAGTGTACATTGAGGGCAATGTACAACACTAAGTGTGGGGATGGGTGTATTTCATGTATTAGGACCATTGTTTACATGCTAGTGTTACCTATGATGGCTTTATTCATTCATGTAAGATTCTTCTAGCTTGGACTAATGATTGATGTGAGTTACTTGTTTTTATGCTTTATTGAATTTTGTTTCACCCCTAGTATTGTCATGTGCACTGAATTTTTTTTTTGTCGATGCCCTGGGAATAGCCAATGTGACTACTCTAACTCTTTTGTATGCTTAACACACTACTTTGAGTACTTGGCCTTAGAACACTAAGTTCTATCCTTCAATGTTCTCTTAAGAACTTCTAAGTCTTGTTGAGCTAATCCTAGTCTTGTGTCATGTAGAGTACTCTGAAGATATGATCTAGGGTGAGTGTGAAAAAAAAATGAAATGAATGAAAAAAAAAGAGAAAAAGAAAAACAAATTGAGTCTTTGTCAGTATTCCTCTGCTATTGAAGCATGAATGCATCTATGTAGACTGTAATCGAGTAGTTGGGTGGCTCTTGTGGCTAACCAGCATGTGCACCCTCCAGAAAGATTTCAAAATGATGTTTGTGAAGTCTACGTTAGTCGGACTCAGAAAAAAAATGAATATGAAAATGAAAATGAAAAAAAAATTAATGAGGCGATGAAAATAAAAACCCTAGTGATCTTTTTTATTACCTACAAAAGGTTTTGAGAAGAAAGAGGATTTAGTTTCGAGCTTCGGAATTAGAAGGATCTTACTTGGACATTGAAGTAGCACTTAGTAGTTTAAGACTTAATATTCTTTGTAAGTGTAGTGATTAGCATCTAGAGCTGTACTGATTGAAGTCCTTAGATTAGACCGGATCAAGGCAAATGAGATATAAGATTCACTTACACGGCACAGAGGTATAAGGTGTGAGACAGGATATTTTTATTATGCTTATTTACTATGACTCAACATCTATGTATCATTGTCCATTGCTTTGGAGTCTTATATTTACGTGATGCCAGAGGTAATGCATTTAGCCACTTTTCAATCTCTTTGTGTTTTCATGAGTTGTTTGCTTGGGGACAAGCAACGTTTAAGTGTGGGGATATTTGATAAGTGTCTAAATGTAGATGTTTTCATGTATACATACCGTATTCACTTTACATGTATTTTGTGAGGTTTGATGCCCGTTTTACGCTTAATCATCTACTATTTGCTTTGTAGGGCATAAGGAAGCCATGGAGGACATGAAAATATCATTTGCGCTAAAAGAGAAGAAAACAGGAACATCATACCACCCCCCATACTACCCAGTATGGGGGTCATATGCAGTGTAGTAGCGGAATGATTTGTAGTGTCTGCCGAGATTTCCATCCTACCCTGAATACGGGGATGTATGGAGGCCGCATGCACCCTGTATGTAATGCAAATCTAGGGTTTTTGAGTGCTATACGACCCCCATACGACCCGTATGACTCGGGGGGATATATATACTGACTTTTAGGTCAGAAAAGGGACTTTTTCTGGGCATATTTTGAGAGACAACTTGAGAGGCTTGGGGCGACCTTGGGAAGGAGAAGAAGGGCAAGGAAGCTAAAAGATCATCCAAGGCCAAGGTCCAAGACTCTCAAGGCAAGAAAGAAACATCATTCAAGGGGAGATCTACCACGATTTGAAGGAAGGAAACCCGCGGCTAGAGGAAGCATCATTTGACACTCCTTTGGCGGGGGGAGCATCATTCGGCACATTCTTTACCTCCTCCTCCACCATTTCATCTAGGGAGTATCATTTATACTTTTGTTTCATATTTTTCTTGTTTGTATTGCTTGTTGTGGGATGATGACACACTAGACCCCCAAGGCCACAGAGTGTTGGTGAACCATGGAGGGGTTTATCATGTATTTTGGATTATTACTTGTTAATTCCATTCTTGGGTAATTTTGAGATTTAATCCATTGTTTTCATGCTAAGTGCTACACTAAGGATAAATCTGTAGCTCTTTTATGAATGATGCATGTAGATGTGACTTGCTTGCATGTATTAGATCATGAATCGATTAGAAGGGGATAGTTGTACCATCACACCGAGAAATCGGGTGTTTGGTAGCCCTCCATGTAGGTTTAATCCAAGAAGAGTAGGTTTACTCCTAAGTGAGATTTCATTGTTTTTAATGCAATCGTATGAATGTGGATTTAGAAGAAAATCCTATCTATGTTCGTATGGGATTGGGGTTCAATCACCGAGAAATTGGGGTTGTTCTAATCTTGGAATCTCATGGTCCATTTTACCCTTGCATCTTTTAATCATCATCCATGTCTCATGATAACCCCTCGAGGGGATCCACATCAATAGGCCTTTGCATTACATTGAATTTCTTGCTTGCTTATTGCTTGTTCTCTCTAACTTGTTCATAATCTTGTTTAAGGTTGAATTATATCTAGTAGAGTAAATTCCATCACTTGAGATCTTAGGCTAGATAATAGCTCGAGAAGGAGTAATAGGAGATCCTTAGCCCCGTGGAATATGATCCTCGTGTTCTCACATGAGGTATTACTTGGCGATCCCGTACACTTACGGGGAAGCAATCAAGTTTTTCGCGCCGTTGCCGGGGAACTTTAAGGAATTCTAGGAAACTTTTAGATTATTACTCTAGCCATTTCATTCTTTACTCATTTTTTATTGTTATTTTTCTTTTCCTTTGATCTTAATAACTGAATTCATTCTTTATTCCTTTTTGTGTAGTTCATCTTGTGAGTGCACCATGGCGAATCCGAACATCAAGTTGGACAGCTACGTACACAGATTTGATGGCTGGATTGATTGGCAAACTCAGCAGCAGTTTTGACATCCTCCAAACAATTATTTACACACATTTATGCTATCAGGGATTCTAGCATATCTTATAACTGTGGCAGCTGGCACACAATGTTTGAGACCTTTATGGAACGTGGAACGCCATCAGTGAATGGAGGAAGAAAATCACCAATTGAACAGTTTGTTTTGACTATCGAGGGCCAACAGTCTGCTACCATAAATCCCGCTCTGGAGGACCGTGCTGAAATGGGCCGGGTGTCAGCCAAGGTACAGGAGTCTAACTTGGAGCATTAGTATAGGCGGCATGATGATCCAGAAAATGATACCCAATGCTTTGAGCTTCATGTCCATTGTACAGACAACAGTTCCGATGAGAGTGCTCGGTCTACAAAAGAAACAGAGTCTGAATAGGGTGATGGGCTATGGAACTGAGGTTTGATGCAGTCAACTGAGGAAGCACCAAATTTGGAGTTGAAAACACTACCTAAGCACCTTGAGTATGCCTTTTTGGGAGTGGGTACACAGCTTCCAGTCATCATCTCTTCGAACCTAACGATTGAGCAAAAGAAAGGATTGGTGGATGTGCTAAAGAGGCACAAGAGAGCGATTGCTTGGAAGATTGCTGACATAAAAGGGATAATCCATCTGTTTACACTCACAAGATTCTAATGACGTATGACTACAGACCCAAAGACTAGCTACAAAGAAGACTCAATCCAAATATGAAGGAAGTGGTACGGGAAGAAATCATCAAGCTTCTCGTTGCGGGTATTATCTACTCGATATCAGACAGTGAGTGGGTAAGCCCCGTGCAAGTGGTTCCAAAGAAAGGGGGAATGACTGTGATCACTAATGAGAAGAATGAGTTAATCCCAACTCATACAACTACCGGGTGGAGAGTATGCATCGACTATAGAAAATTGAATGATGCCACACGAAAAGATCATTTTCCCATACCATTCATTGACCAGATGCTGGAGCGACTAGCTGGACATGCCTACTATTGCTTTTTGAATGGGTTTTTTGGTTATTTCCAAATTCCCATCGCCCCCTAAGATCAGGAGAAGACTACGTTCACTTGTCCGTATGGCACATTTGCTTATCGCGGCATGCCTTTCGAGATATGTAACGCCCCGACGACCTTTCAGAGATGCATGATGGCCAATTTTGAGGACATGGTAGAAGATTTTATGGAAGTGTTTATGGATGACTTTTCTGTCTTTGGTGATTCTTTTGATGTGTGCCTCAAGAACCTTGAGCGGGTCCTCATTCAACTAGAATAGACTAATCTCGTGCTAAGTTGGGAGAAATACCATTTCATGGTCCAAGAGGGGATAGTCTTGGGTTACAAAATTTTGAAAGAATGAATTGAGGTCGACAAGGAAAAGATTTCCACCATCAAAAAATTACCACCTCCAAATTATGTGAAGGCCATAAGGAGTTTTTTGGGACATGCCGGATTCTATAGAAGATTCATCAAAGACTTCTCTAACATTGCTAGGCCCCTTGACAAAAGTTGTTGGAAAAGGATGTCCCATTCGAGTTTGATAATGATTGCATGTCAACCTTTACTGCACTCAAGGAGAAACTAATTCAAGCGCCCATCATGGTAGCTCTAGATTGGGACTCCCCATTCGAAATTGATGTGTGATGCGAGTGACTTTGCAGTTGGGTTAGTGCTTGGTCAGCGGAGAGACAAACATTTCCATCCCATTTACTACGCAAGTAAGACTCTAACGGGAGCACAAGCGAATTACACCACAACAGAAAAAGAACTACTTGCCGTGGTATTTGCCTTTGACAAATTCCAGTCATATTTGGTTCTTTCGAAAGTGGTGGTGTACACCGATCATTCAGCTTTAAGATACTTACTTAGCAAATCAGATGACAAACCACATTTGATAAGGTGGGTCTTATTACTTCAAGAATTTGAATTTAAGATTAAGGACAAGCGGGGAGCAGAGAATCTTGCAGCTGATCATTTATCCGGTTTAGAGGGCTCTGGCACAGAAACTACAAGAGAAAAGGACATTAATGACTCATTCCCTGAAGAACACTTGTATAATATCCAGTTAGTAGAAGAGAAGGAACCATCCTGGTTTGCCGATTTTACTAATTACTTGGTTTGTGTGGTCATCCCGAAATGGTTTACATATCAACAAAGGAGGAAATTCTTTTCAGACCTTAAGCACTACATATGGGAAGATCCATACCTATTCAGAGATTGTTCCGATCAGGTTGCTCAAAGATGTGTTTTTAAGGCAGAGAGTCTAAGCATTTTGAGGCATTGCCATTCAGGACCCACTGGTGGCCATTATGATGCAACTAGAACAACAAAGAAGATTCTTGATGCAGGTTTCTATTTGCCATCGATGTTCCAAGACACCCAGAAATTCATTCAAGCTTGTGATAGATGTCAGCGGGTCGGCAACATATCTTGCAGGGATGAGATGCCCCAAAATTGAAACCAGCCTGTGAAGTTTTTGATGTGTGGGGGATTGATTTTATTGGACCTTTTCCAAGCTCCCATGGATACAAGTTCATACTCGTGGCAGTCCATTACGTGTCTAAATGGGTGGAGGCTCAGGCCCTACAAACAAATGATGCGAGGGTGGTCATGAAATTCTTAAAGAAATTATTCTCCAGGTTCGGCGCACCATGTGCTATCATTAGTGACAGGGGCACTCATTTCTGTAATACCCAATTTGCAAAAATTTTGAAGTGCTATGGAGTCTCACATAAAATGGAAACAGCATACCAACCTCAAACTAGCGGGCAAGTAGAAGTGTCCAACAGGGACTTAAAGTAAATCTTGGAGAAAACTGTATCTCAGAACCGAAGAGATTGGGTAGAACATCTAGATGACGCCCTTTGGGCCTACAGAATAGCATACAAGATTCCAATTGGAATCACTCCGTATAGGCTAGTCTATGAAAAAGCTTGCCATTTACCCTTTGAGCTTGAGCATAAAGCTTATTGGGCTATTAAGTTTCTAAATCTCAATTCTTCTCTTGAAGCTTGCAAGAGAAAACTCCAACTAAATGACCTTGATGAGTGGCGCTCCACGGCATATGAGAGTTCTAAGCTCTATAAAGAAAAAGTAAAAGAGTACCACGACAGATGCATCAAGCATCCTAAACAATTTCACGTAGGAGATCAAGTCCTATTGTTCAACTCCAGGTTGAAATTATTTCCGGGGAAGCTAAGATCACGTTGGTCAGGTCCATACACGGTCACTCAAGTCTTCCGACATGGGGCGATTGAGGTAACACACTCGGAAAACGGCACTTTTAAGGTAAATAGGGAATCGATTGAAATTATACTTCAATAACAATGCTACAAGGGAAACCGGGGTGGCTTCAAACTCTTTGAACCCCCATGAGGTAAGGAATGAGGTACATCAGGCTCGAGATGTTAAACAAGCGATTCTTGGGAGGCAACCCAAAGCATTCGGGGTGTTTTTCTTGCATTTTTAGTATTTTAGGTCTTAGTTCATTTCAATTTTCGTTTTTCTTAGACTTGTTTGTTTTTGAATAAGTTCATGTTCACACACTTGGCACATTGCTCTCATCCATTTAATTGTGGTGTATTTGTGCAACTTCTTGAGAAACTCATGTTTAGGCGGCATTTCAAGTGCTAGATCGTCCTTTTATTCATTTCACTCATTTTTGGAGAAATCTTTGAACTTGCTTTATCAATTTTTACATCATTTGGGGCAGGTTTTCTAAGTTTTGGATGGTCTTAAAGGGTATACGGTCTTACTGGGCCATATGGAGGCCGTCTGAGACAAACACATAGCCAAACCTGGGCTCTATGCTGTCTCAGACGGCCCCCTAGACGGCCCCTTATGGGGGCCGTCTGAGTTGGCTGGAATTTTCTGCCGAGAGGGGCCTTTCGGCCCCATACGGCCCCCCATACGGGACCAGTATGGGGGGCGGTATGAGGCGGGCCTGCCCCATATAGCCCCCCTCTCTCTCTCTCTTCCACTCTCTCTTTTCTCTCATCTTTCCACCAAATTTCTCTATTCTTTCTCCCACATTTCATAGGCAAATCTTCTCATTTGTTTCTCCTAAAACTTCTCCCAATCCGTTGGAGACTTCGATCTAGTGGTTTTCCCAGAGTTTAAAGCTTGTTTTCTCAAGATTTCGTCGGTATGCTTTTTCTATGCCCTAGTTTTATCTTTTTCATTTCTTGGACACTCTTGGAGATTTTGTGTGGAATTTCTTTAGAATTTTGCTTGGTTTGAATGATGTGAATGTCATGGATGAATTTTCCTTCAAATTCATGTAAAACATTTTCGATGCTACGAATATAGGGGAGACTCTTGCTGTATGAATAGTGACCATACGGCCCCCATACGGCCGTATGACCTCAAAAATTCAATTTTTCATTTGTTTCTTCTATCTCTAGCAATTTTTTTTCATTTATATTGTATCCCTATGAGCTTGAACAAGATTTGTTTTCATTGTAGGGATGCCTAACACTAAAAGACTCGCCTCCAAACGCCCAAGAACCACCAGACCCTCTTCTACACCCGATGAGCCCGTCTTCAAGTTGGTCCATCATCGAGAGAGATATGCTAGATTGAAGACAAAACCATTTGGGATATTATGCTACCTTGATTGGGGACTTGTGGATGAGGTAGGTGTGCTTCGGACAAAGATCACCAAGGTCCAAGCTACACAGGTTGCACAGTATGCAAGGGTAATGGCACGTCTTGACACCATTCTATAGTTATTAGAACGAGATGCGTCCTCACCCTTCGTCCAGAGACAGAGGACACCTCAGGCCTCACCAGCATCACCATTGCCATCTCCATCGTCACCGTTCGATTTAGCACCAGTAGCAGCAGCAGGGCCAACCACGAATGACACCGACGCTTGAGGCGTCTTTTCTTTTCTTTATTTTATTTTCTCTTATTTTACTTTTGCATTATCTTTTGGACTTGTATACTCAAAAAGGATCTTCCTTCTGAGTTTATCTTCTATTTTGTCTCAAGTTGTATTCCATTGCTCTATCTTTTATATACTCGAGTTTATTTAGTTTTTGTTTATTGAGCTTCACTAAATCCCCTTGTGTATGCGAGCAGATGTTATTGTCAGTATGGGAATCAAGAACTAGTCATGAAAACGGTCAAGGTGTTTTACACTTGGCCGTGTGTGCTTCACAACCCATAGGAACTTCACTCCCATAATTTAGCTCCATCAAATGCAGCACTAGGAGTCATTGAAGTATTGTTTCAATTGCCACTCCCACATATTTGCTTTGTTGCTATATTTTCTATTATGCTAGCATGTGTACATTATGGGCAATGTACATCTTAAGTGTGGGAGGGAGTTCACTTTGCACATGTCCTTTAAATATGTTTTGATTGACATACATGCTCACGTAGCCATTGGCAGTCCACCTTAGTTGCAATGATTGTATTCTTGCGTTAGGAGAATTTTTAACATTGAATATTCTCATACTCTAGTTTTTTTCTTGAATTTCTAGGATTTTTTGCCCGACTGACACTTGTTGCACCACTAGCTCATAAAACTCTTTTGGACACTAAAGTTTGGTGTTTAAGGGACTAAGTAGTTTTATTTGCGATGTTTTCCATAATTGAAAAAAAAAGGATATATTGTTTAGTTGTGCATTTTGGGTGTAAAGAGCTACCACCTATGAAGTATTTAGCAACTCTCATAAGTTGGATACTAGTTATGCCCTAATGAGAAAAAGAGCTATCTCATGGGATTGAGTAAAAGCTACCGCCCGGTAGAAAGAGCTACCACCTCGAAAGTGGGAAAGCCACCTTAGCGGCCGCTTCGGAAAGGGCTACCTTAGATGATGTGTGAAGCTACTACCATATTTTTGTTTTGTTATGTTTTGTAGTTAAATAAGTCCTTATACTTGGATCATTGAGGAGTATACTTTAGGTTTACTTGAGTGAGTTTGCACACACAAGATTTCAGGTTTGTTGTCCTTTTTGGTTCAAGTTTTTAGCAAGAGTATTGGTTTTCATATTTAGTGTCAAAATTTCCCTTACTTGTAGAATGCTCTCCTTGCATATTTTGGTGAACCTAAGGCCAAACACTTTCAATGTTTCCTTCTTCTATACTTCAATGTTTTATTTTTTGCTCGAGGTCAAGCATAAGCTTAAGTGTGGGGGAGTTTGATAAGTGCTTGTATATTAGTAATACGAAGTATTCTTTTTCTTACGATCAGCATTACTTTTATCAGGTTTTAGCGCTAATACATGTGTATTTGTGATGCTTTCGTGCATATAGGTTTGTGAAGCTAAGTATTAAGAAAAGAAGCCCAAGTAGATAGTGAATGCACTATTTGGTGGAATCTTGGAAGGAACAAATGTGAAGACATAAGTTAGGTTCGAAGATACGTAAATGTGTGCCAACCTACATGCATTCAAACAATTACAATGAGTTGGAGGTGCATGAAGGCAGTTGCATTTGCGTATCCGGACTTGTACATTGATAGTAACATCTTCACCAATGAGGCTTTTTATTGAAGAAGCGTCACAATCTACGGCATAGACGTGAGCCCGTTTATGTTGCCCCAATGAAAAGTGTGGAATCGGGAATGGTTTGTTAGTCACTGTAGCAGGTTACTGTAACAAATCACTATAGAAATGTACTATAGTAGTTACTGTTCATAGCCAGTCGAAAATTAGGATTCCATAGAATCCACATGGGCGTATGGAAATTCCACATGCCCGTGTGGATACCCGATTCTAGCCCTATTTAATCCGCGATTCAGCCCGATTTTTGGGGCAATCTTCATCCTTCTCTCGAACTTTTCTAAATATTTAGGGAGGCCATCGGCTAGGGTTTAGAGAGCCTTTTGGCAAGTCTTTGGACTGGTCCTACAGATTCGACACCGCGCTTCTCTTGGAAGAAGGTTATTAGGGGAGCTTTCGTCGACATTAATCCGGCGAGGTGTGCCCTAGGCCACATAAAGGGACCTTTGGAGAAGAAGAGGCTACTCCACAAGACCATCGGCAAGAATACCAAGTGGTTTTCCTATGGATTACTTGTTATTTCATTATTAATTGTATCTTGCTCCATGTGGTTAAGTAGCAATCTTAGTATTTTGATTCCCTACTCCCTGTGGATAAGATACCCCACTCACCTATGATTTATTACTTCGACAAACTCGTGCACTTACGGATAATACACAAGGGATGCTATCACTCCTCAAAGTGATTTCCCCCGGATTAGTTTTGGTCCTGCTAGGTAAACTCCCTTGAGATCTCTCCGATAGAGACTTCATAATTTTCCACACTTAATTCTCTAGATTGTGCAATGAAGCGGTGTGGTTGCGAAGTGTAGCTTCAATCGATTAAAATCATGTATCCAATGATTGCACAAATCTGGTCAAAGCTTTCTCTAGATCAGTCATCCGGGTCTCCAAGCCTAAAACTTGATTCTCCATGTTTGGGACTTGTTGTTGTTGGAAACCCGGTGGTGCCTTGTCCTTTTGCTACCCTTGGGTACTCCATGAGAAATTAGGGTGGTTTCTCCACCCTTGGTTGTAGGTGTTGCTATAAGGATTGCCTTATACTCTTACCGAATTTCCCACAAAATCTACTTGTTCAGTTGGGGCTGAAGTAGCAATCGAAATAGGACAATCAGACGGCATATGTGAACCCCCATAACCATCAAAAATTGTGATAGTTGGTACCCTCAGTGAAGTCAATGTATCCAATTTCTTACTCAATGCCTTTACTTGGACTACCAAAGATGTAACCGTATCAATTTCATGGAGTCCGGCCACTTTCTTTTCTCTTTCAATACATTGGTAGCTATTCATTGCCATTTCTTCTACCAATTGTTAGGCTTCTTCAAGGGTCTTGTTCCCCATTGTACCTCCTGCGGCGGCATCTAGAAGTTATCTTGTACTTGGATTAAACCCATTGTAAAAAGTCTAAATGATCATGCACTCAATGAACCCATGTTATGGACACTTCCGCAAGAGGTCCTTCAATCGCTCCCAAGTCTCAAACAAGGATTTAAGTTCCATCTGAACAAATAAAGATATGTCATTGGGCAGCTTCGCTGACTTTCCCAGAGGGAAGTAACTTGCGATTAAGGCTTTGACCATTTTGTTCCATGTTGTGATAGAAGCTCTTGGCAATGAATAAAGCCACTGATTGGCTCTTCCTTTTAGAGAAAATTTGAAAGCCCTCAATCTTATAGCATCATCCATAATACCGTTCATCTTCAGCATGTCACTACTGACAACACCCCTTGCGTATGTCCCAGAAGTGCACGAGTTTGTCAAAGTAATAAAATCCCAGATGAGTGGGGTATCATATCCACAGGGAGTCGGGAATAAAAACACTTAAATTGTTTCTATACTAAGTGAAAGATGAATAATTATATGTGTGACAAGATGTGAAATAACAAAAGTAAAAGAACAAGAAAGAGAGCACAAGTAAAGGAGAAGGTAAGGCAATCGATATAAATGGGGTACCCGGATATTGTTCCGCCTAAGACAATTGTTTTAAGTGCAAGAACCCTCTATTATACTTTCTAACTAATGCAATAATGAGTCGTGGAGATCCTTAAATATATGGTCCTAAATCTAAGGTCAACCATGCCTAACTCTATACATGTATCGGAGGAGAAACTGAATAACCTCTCAACCTCACACTCGTATAGAATTGCAATGAGTTCTAGAAATTCGAAATGATAAATCATCTTCCTAGATGTAGGCCTAACCCTTTGGTCCAGGTGGAAGGTTCCTAGCCACAATTAAGCCCTATGAGCTAAAATCACTTCAACGCTTCACTCTGTTACACCCGCAACAAAGCCCCAGCGGGAGGTCATGCTTTAGCCCATTCACTCTACTATGATCACAAAGAACTTGAGGAAATGGAGGTAGAATAAATCATACAGGAGGGGAAAGGGGACGCTCGGCTACCTCTCGACTCACCCTCTCAACCCTCTCCAATCTATCTTTGTCTAACTCTCATGGTGTGTCACTCACTCACAAGGATTACCAATAAGAACTCTCAACCCTAGTGTCACTCTAAGGGAGTATTCATACAATCAAGCATTCAAGATTGGAACTCAAGTAAAACATCAATTAATTAAAGGCATAATAGAGAGGTTCAATGAAATGAATACATCCTAGGATTCACAAATACCCGAGTACCCACTAAGGGGTTTAGCTCTCCATGGAGCTAATTACAATCAATGAAATCAAATGTAAAAGAAAAGAATCCATAGAAACCCCCCTTGATAATTGTGCCAATGGTTTTGTGGAGAGTCCTCTACTCGTCCAAGGGTCCCTTTGTCCGGCCTAAGATACACGTCGCCTGATCGGTGCCGAGGAAAGCTCTCCCACTAACCTTCTTCCAAATGGAGCATGATGTTAGAGCTATAGAACCTCTCCAAATCCCTAGCCAATACCTCTCAAAACCCTAGCTTCTGCTCTCTCTTAGTTGGGGAAAAGATAGAGAAAAGAATCCTCAAATCGGTGCTGAAATTGGCCTTAAATAGGGCTAGAATCGAGAATACACACGCCCATATGGGCACTTCTGTAGATTTTTTACATGGTCGTTTGGAATTTCCACACGCCCGTGTGGATTCTCTGTTTTCATCCTTCTTCTGTCGGCTATGTTTTGCTGCAGTGTCCTGCTGCAGTACCGTCTCGAAATACTCCCAAATCCTTGCTTTCATCAAGGTAACATAAACGGGCACACGTTTACGTCATAGATCGCTTTGCTTCTTCAATAATAGACATGTTGTTGGAGATCTTGCTATACATACACAAGCCGAAATGCTTGAATGTGACTGCCCTTGTGCCCCTCCAAATCATTGTGCGAACTTGAATACGAGGAGGTTGGCGCACATTCCCGCATTTCAAACCCAACTTATGTCTTCGCGTTTCAACCTTCTCAAGATTTCCTCCGAATGGTGCATTTATGATCCACATTGTCTTCTATCTCTAATATTCAGCCTCACAACCCTATCTGCATGAAAGTAACATAAATACACATATATTAGTGCTAAAACCCGATAAAAGTAATTCTCATTATAAGGAAAGAACACTTTGCATTCTTATCGCACAAGAACTTATCAACAACCCTCCAAGAAGTTTTTAATGTGATTGTTTGGATCCTCATCAGCCAAACTATTAAACTACGCTAATGGCTGTATCATTTGGATGAATACTAGCTTTAGTTCAAAATTTGGACCTGTAATTAGTAGCCGCATGATACTTGACTGCGTGCCCATAACTGAGGATCTGGCATAGTCTGAAAGTGTTCTCTATTGTTCATTCTGCTCTGTCATATTTTCTAACCCTTCACCTTCTACTTCACTAGATTTGACGGTTCTTGCACTGAGTTCTTTATGCATTCTCATCGAGTGTATGTTCAAGTTCGGGATCTCCTTCAATAATTGTCGAAGGGTTTCCTGGGTCATAGCTTGAGCCGCATCAAAAGAAAGAAAAACAAATCTGAAAGATGATAGAATAAGAAAAGGTGAAATAGAATGAATGATAAATAGCTAAAATATCAAAGTATAAAGTATTTCCAAAATGGCTATTCCCCGGTAACGGCGCCAATACCTTGACAACCCCCCTTGCATGTGACCCACAAGTGCACGGGTTTGCCGAAGTAATAAATACCAAGTGAGTCGGGTATCGTATCCACAGGGAATAAGGAATAGAAACACCAAGATTGCTACTTAACTAAGTAGAAATGAAATAATGATGGTGTGGATAAAGATCAATGCAAACGAACTAAAGAAAATAAAAAAGAAAGGCACAATAAAATGAAAAGAAAGGTAATTGATAAAAGTGGGGTACTCAAATATTTTTCCTCCTAGGATTATTGCTTCAAGTGCAAAACTAACTATCGTGTTGAATGCCATAGAAACACTCCAAAATCCTAGCGAAAACCTTTCCAAGCCTTAGCCACACTCTCTCCTAAAGATCAAAAAAAGAATCCCCAAAACAATCCTTCGAAGAGGTATTTAAAAGGCCGGAATAGGGATTTCAAATGCCCCTGTGGAAATTCCACACTAGCGTGTTAATTTCCAAGCTCTTCATTTTTTGCATTCTATAAACAGTAACTGCTACAATAAATTACTACAGTGAGTTACTACACTACGCTGCTACAGTGCTCCTGAAATCATCTTCTTCCATTGAGTCCACATGGTTGGGCACACATCTATGCAGTAGATCATGTTGCATCTTCACTTTCAAACACATTGACGAAGCTCTTGAAACTACTACACAAGTTGAAGCATGTGTGTATGACTGCCTTAGTGCCCTTCCCAATTTGTGGGTTCACTTGCACACTTTTAAAGGTTGGCACACACCCATATGCATATGATCACAACTTGTGCCTTGGTCCTTGTTCGATGCAAGAGAATACTCAAAAATCGCGTTCATGATCTATTTTTGCTTTCTTTCTTGACAACTTGTCTTCACAATCCCAAATTCACAAAAGAACACAAATACACAAATACATAAGAAAGAGCCATAAAACCTGATAAAAGTGATACTCAATGTAAGAAAAGTATACTTAATAATACTTATACACGAGCATTTATCAATTGCTCAAAAGTCCTAAAAACCATTTTTAAAAGCACTCTCTGGTTAGAATCATGGCCTGGTTCATGGATGTGAAGGAACACGTTAGAGCCTCGGGATTTCTACCAAAAAATTCCATGAAGTGCTACAGTGAATGCTACAGTAAAATGCTTCTCTGAACTGTTAGATTGAACTTCTACAGTACTGCACATTCTTTAATTGGTTCATGGGTATCTTTACACCCGTTAGAAAACCAATCAACAATGCCAAAGACTTGACTGTTTCCTAACTCTTTCGTGATACAATGCATGTTATAGTGTTGCTACAGTACTCGGGCTCTAAAACATCATTTTTGGTGCTGATTTCTTTCTTAT
Source organism: Dioscorea cayenensis subsp. rotundata (assembly GCF_009730915.1). Lineage (NCBI taxonomy): Eukaryota > Viridiplantae > Streptophyta > Magnoliopsida > Dioscoreales > Dioscoreaceae > Dioscorea > Dioscorea cayenensis. Next base: position 5,592,992 of record NC_052472.1, on the reverse strand, counting down.
TTGTGTTGTCGAGCTCACTTGGGCATCCTTGAGGCATGTAACATGAATAAAACCAATTAAACCACAAAAACAACAACAATTCATCAATCAATACATAAATAAAATAATATATATACATATAGAATACACACATTTTGGCGTTTATTAGGAGATTTTAAGCTTAGAAGGAGTTTTCTTCTTCTTTTTATGCATTTTCATTCCTTGGTGTGTGTATGTATTCCTGTCTCATGAGGTACTAACTCATTGTTGGATTTGGACTTGGATGAACCCAAGGATTTGTATATTTGTATGATTTACTTTTCTTCCTCCTTAATTTGAGTTATTTGTTGAGTTTCATCCTTGTGTTTCTAATGTCATACAATCCACATCAGTGAGAGCTCAATTGTGTGTTTGATTGACTCTGGTGTTGAAAAAGATCACCACTATGATTAAATCTATCGAGGTTGAAGAAGGTTGAGAGGGTAAGCCATGAGGTAGCAGAGTGTCCCTTTTCCCTTCCAATTTGATTTCCCCTACCTTCGTATTCCACAAGCTCTTTACAATCTCATATGGTGTGAGGCATCGAGAGAACTCTTGGCTAGGACCTTGTTAGGATTAGGGATTGATAAGTGTCTAAATGTATTTATTTTCTTATATGTATTTTATACACATAGCTTGTATTTTATTAGAATTGATATTCGTTTTGTGCTTAATTATGTGTTATTACTTTCTAGGGCATGAAGAAGCCATGGAGAACATGAGGACACAACTAGGGCGTAAAAAAGAAGAAAACGTGGGAGTGCAGTGCTATAGCCGATTCAGTGTAGCAAAATCACTATAATACGGGTTACTGTAGCATAATTGCCGAGAAATTGGGGTTGATCTAATCTAGAAATCTCTCAGTCCAAATCACCTTGTTTTTTTCTTCTTCATCATTGTACCATGATGACCCCTCAAGGGGATCCACATCCATTGGCATTTACATATCATTGTTGTTCTTGTAATCTCATTGTTTGTTACTCAAATTTGTGTGGTAATCTTGCATATATTTTCTTGCATCTAGTGGAGAAATTTTCCTCACCTAAGATGTTGGGCTGGAAAATAGGTAACTTAAGCAACTAGAAAGATCACAGCTAGAGCCTTGTATGGGACTAGTCACCGGTGACCATGAGAAAGGGACATGTGTGTATTAGGATACTCACAACCCAACTTGTCTCAATTAGGAAGCATTAGTTAAGTCTCGTGCCATAGTGAAGTCCTAGGGGGATCACTTGTCCAAATGCACCTTTTTTTCTTGTGTAAAACTCCTTGTGTGATATTTGAATGTGATTTTAGTCAAGTCCCCAGTTGTGTTTGTTTAGCTTAATTGAATATTTTTATCTGGATAGATATCAAATGAATAGCTAGTACTATAACTCTTTACTCCCCGTGCATTCAACTACCTGACCTTCAAGTACACTTTATTACTTCGCACACTCATGGGCTTTTCAGAGTACACACTAAAGGGCGTACCAACATTTTGAACTAAGCTTGAAAATTTTGTCTAATTTATTTTTTTTAGTTGTTGTAATGTCCCTTCATATATCTAGATGCTTTTTCTTAAATTTCAAAGTCTGTACTTATATATCAAAGTTTCCTATGAATATACTAGGTTTCCATTTAAAATTCAATGCTTTTACATATTCTAATGTGTCCTCACTTATCCTCATTTTTTTCCTATTCATTATCCATTCTTTGTAATTATTTTTTTATTTCGTTGTGTCACCGGAGACTAGTAGGCCGATGGCCGGACCACTGGTGGACCGGTGGCGGGTCGTCGGAGGCCAGCCGTTAGGCGACTCGGACTCGGGCCACCGAGTGTGTTACTCGGAGGTTGGGCGATCGGTGGTCGCTGATGGAGGCCAAACGGACTGGTCACCTGTCATCGGAGGCCGTCGGGACCGCTGATGGACCCGGTGGGTCGGTGGGTCGGATCAAAAAAAGTGAGAGAGACCTTTTACAATAAAAAATATTCCACTCTTGGAAGAGTGGAATATTTTTTTATGTCATAATACTTATACTATGCAATAATTTTATACTCTAAAATAAGTACCTAAACAGCCAATATGGTATAATTCTCAGAAAATGTTAAATTATGGCATATTGTAAGAATTATGCCATAATTTTGGCCTATCCAAACAAGCCCTTAGTGTTTTAGCCAATTCTTTTTATTAATATATTATTATACTCATAAAATGTTGAAGACCTATTACCACTACTCTAGTCTAAAGGTGATTGTTCATGAATAGAGCTAATCCCATGGATTTAGTACAAGGAAGTAGCAAAGCTGAGAGAACCCTAACATTGTTGAGGAGACTCCGAAAGAGGCCAATTGTAGAAGCAGATAGCGCTAGTGAAAGCGTAAAATCTGCAACCATGGATGAACCAAGAAGAAAATAGTCGAAGTATGAGAGCCCATAATTTATAGGGAAATAATTTAGTGTGCAAGACCCAGTAGTAGCAACTAACAACTTCGAAATCAAAGATAGCACTATTGGGATAATTCATAACTCCTATCAGTTTGATGGCCTAACGGATGAAGACCCAAATGCCCATCTTTCAAAATTTTTACAGATTTGTTTGACATTCAACATAAGTACAGTGATGGATGGCGTGATCAAATTGTAACACTTTCTTTTTAGCTTGAGAGGCTCGGCATACCGGTGTCTTACTTCCCTAGCTCTTGCCTCGATCAAGATATGGAATGACTGACAAGGTCCCCTTCCGTATATCCCACAAGTGCACAGGTTTGTTGAAGTAATAATCCCGGGTGAGCGGGGTCGAATCCACAGGGAGTAGGGATTAAAGACACTTAATTCGATTCTTAGCTATGTGGAGTATCAACAATGATAAGTGTGATAATGATTCAATTCTCAACAATTAAAAGCAACAACTAAGAGAGCAAAAGTAAGGAGGAGGCAAGGCAATCGATAAAGATGGTGTACTCGGATGATGCTTCACCTAGGAAAATCGCTTCAAGTGCAAGAACTCTCTATTATCCTTCCTAATCAATGCAATGGTGAGTCGTGGAAATCCTTACATACATAGTCCTAAATCTAAGGTCAACTATGCCTAACTCTATTCATGTCCCGGAGGAGAGATTAAATAACTCTCAACCTCACACTCGAATAAAGTTGCAATGAGCTCTACGGATTCCAAGTGATAAATCGCTTCCTAATTATAGACCTAACCCTTTGGTCCAGGCGGAAGGTCCCTAGCCACAATTAAGCCCCAGCGGAGGTTCATCCCTTAGACCATTCACTCTATTATGGTCGTAAAGAACTCAAGGAACGGAGGTAGAATCTATCACATCGGAGGAGAAAGGGGACGCTCCTGTACCTCTCGACTCACCTTTTCAACCCTCTCCAACCTAGCTTTGTCTAACGCTCGTGGTGTGTCACTCACTCACAAGGTTACCAATAAGAACTCTCAACCCTGGTGTCACTCTAGCGGAAATGTTCATACAATCAAGCATTCAAGGTTGGAACTCACAATAAACATCAATTTATTGAAAGCATAATAAAGAAGTTCAATGAAACGAATACATCCTAGGGTTCAGAATCACCCAAGTACCCACTAGGGGTTTAGCTCTCCATGGAGCTAAGTACAATCAAAGAAATTGAATGTAAGAGCAATGAATCCATAAAGAAACCCCCTCGATGGTCATGTTGGTGGTCTTGCGGAGAGTCCTCTACTCGTCGTCCAAGGATTCCCTCGTCCGGTAAAGGATACGCCTCGACGGAAGCTCCCCTACCAACCTTCTTCCTCAGGAATGATGATGTCGGAGCCGTAGAACTTCTCCAAAACCTTGGCCAATACCCCTCAAAACCCTAGCCGAAGCCCTCTCTCAAGTTGGGGAAAAGATGGAGAAAAGAATACCAAAATCAGGGCTAAATCGGCTTTAAATAGGGCTGGAATCGGGCAACTCCACGGGCGTGGAGGCTACACACGCCCGTGCGGAATTTCCACATGGGCGTGGATAATTTCCACACGCCCGTGTGGATTCTCTGTTTCTCTGATTTCTCGGCCGGTTGTGAATAGTGCTTGCTGCAGTGCTCTGCTATAATCTTCCACCTGAATAACTTCCCAATTCCATACTTTCATCGGGGTAACGCAAACGGGCACACGTTCACGTCGTGAATCACCTTCTTCTTCAATGATATATATGTTGGTGGAGCTCCTGTTCTTATATGCATAAGACAGAATGCACGAGTGTGACTGCCTTTGTGCCCCTCCAAATGGATGTGCTCACTCGAATGCGAGGAGGTTGGCACACACTCTAGCATCTCACACCTGTCCTATGTCTTCGCGTTTGAACCTTAGCAAGATCTCCTCCAAAATAGGTGCATTATGATCCACATTGGCCTATTTCCTTCATACTCAGCCTCACAACCATACATGCATAAAAGTAACATAAAAACACACATATTAATGTAAAAACCTGAGAAAAGTAATGCTCAACATAAGGAAAGAATGCTTCGCATTCATATCACACAAGCACTTATCAGTACTATTATGTGTATTTTTGTTAAATGTGCAGAAATTGGGGCTCCATACATTTTGGAGTAAATTCAGGAAGAAAACAATAAGATATTCAAAAGGAGTTAAAGTACTCAAGCTTGACACAAGATGGACACTCTCGTGTGATACCCTCAGAAGTTCTCAGCCCAATGTTGATCAAGCAAGAATTCTGTGTAGAAGGAAACTTTCAAGCTTGACACGGTCAGGACACGACCGTGCCCATACCTCCGAAAATCCTACGTAAGGGTGATTTCAGTGAAGAAATATTGGCATGCGCTGGGTGCACCTGACATGATCGTGTCACAGCACTGCATGGTCAGGATAGGATCGTATCCCTTCCATGAAACTTTCTAAGAAGAGACACTCCTTTCACTCAACTTTCTCTCGACATGACACAGTCTGGACACAAGCGTGCACATACTGTGTCAAGCCTGAAACCCCTTTTTATAACTCCAGTTTTTAGGGTTTATTGATCATCTTTGTTTGAGGATCTTCTTCTCCACCGGGAGGACTTTGATGAGGGAGAAGATCAAGCTTATCCATACTATCTAAAGCAAAGAGGAGCGAGTTGGAGGCACAAGAGAAGTGGTGCTAGCACAAGCAGCTCGATATTGGAGATAAATGTCAAAGAGAAGGGAGTCATGTCTTCTTTTTCTAGATCTAGTTTTATCTACTCCATGTTGCACCCACCCATGAGGGACTAACCAGCCACGGTACCCCAGGGTGGGAACTTTGCAACTTTGTATGCTTAAACACTTTTACTCTTCATTATTTACACAGTATTTTTGATTCTTGTGTTAAATCTTGTGGTTGAATAACTTTATGTGTTCGATTTGTACATTGCTCCCCCTAGGACTACTGCTTCAAGTGCAAGACCAACTATTATACTCATAACTGATGCTTAATGAGTCATGGAAATCCTAAAAGACATGGTCCCAAACATAAGGTCACGGAAATCACTCAGTCTCAACATCTCACACTGTGTACAGTTGCAAGAAGCTCTATGGATTCCAAGTGATAAACCTTATTCTCTAATATAGGTTTAACCATTTAGTCCAGGCGAACAACCCCTAGTCATAATTAAATCCCAGCATTAAGGATTACTTCAACACTTCACTCTGTTGCTAGCGCAACTAAGCCCTAGCGGAGTTTCTCTCTTAGCACTTCACTCTATTATGACCACAAAAAACTCTTGGAACTCGAAGGTAGGATAAATCACACCGAAGGGGAAACATAACACTTTGCTACCTCTCAACCCTCTCCAATATTGCTTTGACTAACCCTCATGCTGTGTCACTCACTCACAAGCATTACCAATGTAAACTCTCAACTCTAGTGTCACTCTAAGGGAGAAATCATTCAACAAGCATTCAAGATTGGAACTCAATTAAAGACATCAATTAAGGAAAGCATAATAAAAGGTCAATAAAACAATAACATCCTAGGGTTTACAAGTCCAAGTACCCACTAGGTGTTTAGCTCCACAACCCTACAAATGTCTATGCCATCGATCGCAATCTACTTTGGCTTCCTTCCTCTATATTTGGCTCCACAACCCTACATGCACACAAGTAACACAAATATACATATATTAGCACTAAAATCTGATAAAAGTAATGCTCATCGTAAGAAAATAATACTTTGTATTACTAATACACAAGCACTTATCACATGCTTATATAATTACATAATTTACACACAAATAAGCCGTCCATCATTTGGCCAGTAGAATTCTAACTCCAAGACTTTTAAAGATGTCTTATTAGCACCATAATGTCCCCCTTACTAAACCTGCATGGTGATCTGCAATGATTATCCATCCTTCAGAATGTGAAACACATCTTCTAATGATTTGATTTGTATAAAATCAAAGAAAATATGGATCATTCATGATCTGATCACATTTTCTAATGTTTCCCTAACTAAACCTGCATGATTAAAAAAAGTCTTTTTTGGTGATATGTTACCCCTCTTGGGAGAACATTGGCAAGAAAGTAGTTAATGAAATCTACAAGCCAAGGTGCGTCTGAATTACTTGACTACCCCACTCTATATAGATGTTCTTCTGGAAATGTATCATTCATGATCTGATCACTCATGTTCTTCATGTCTAGATTCTCTATGCTAAACAAGTGATCCACACGTAGGTTTTTTGCTCCCTTCTTATCCTTGATTTCAAGAACAAACTCATACAATAGAAGCACCCATCATATTAACTGCGATTTAATATTAGCCTTACTCAATAAATATCATAAATCTAAATGATCTGTGTAAATAATCACCTTTGATATAATCAAGTATGACCTGAATTTATCAATAGCATACACCACTATAAGTAGCAACTTCTCATCCCCTGTGTAGTTTTCTTAAGCGTCATTTAGTACCTTGCTTATATAGTAAATAGGTTAGAAATATTTATCCCTCCTTTACCAAAGAACTACTCCTATTGCATAATTATTAGCATCACACATGAGTTTGAATAGTAAATTACAATCAGGTGAAATCTTTATTGGAGCATGAATGAGTTTGTCCTCTAGAATGTTAAATGAATCTATACATAAAATACTAAAATTGAATGGGGCATCTTTTTTAAGCAATTTAGTCAATGGTCGAGCTATCTTGGAGAACTCCTTAGGAAATTTTGTAGCATGCCCTAGAAAGCTTCTGATAGCTTTCCTAAAGCAAGTAGTGGGAATTTCTTGATGTCTTGAAATTTGGCTTTATCCAACTCGATGCTTTTGTGAGAAATTTGTGACCCAAGACTATCCCTTCTTGAACCATAAAATGGCACTATTCCAAATTCAAGACCAAATTTGTTTCTTCAAAACGGATCAAGACTCTTTCCAAATTTTTCAAACAAAGATCAAATGAATTCCCAAACACCGAAAAGCCATCCATAAATATCTACATGATGTCTTCTAATAGCTCATCAAAGATGACCGTCATACATCATGGAAAGGTAGCTGTTGCACTGCATAAACCAAATGGCATTCTTTGGTAGGCAAAACTACCATAAAGACATGTAAATGTAGTCTTCTCTTGGTCTTCCGATGCTATGAGAATCTAAAAGTATCCTGAAAATCTGTCAAGAAAGCAATAGTAAGCATGTTCAAAGAGTCGTTAAAACATCTAATCAATAAAAAACAATGGAAAGTAATCTTTCCTAGTGGCACGATTTATCCTTTTGTAATCAATGCACACTCTACATTTGGTAACCGTTTGATGATTTTTCTTGATAGTGTATGGTTCGTTGAATGATGATTGATTCACTCATATCTCTGTATATTCAAATTGAAGATCTCAATGGAAAATTGATAGAATTGTTACTGCACAACAATAAAGCAATCCATGTTATAGCACATATCATTCAAGTTAAAGGAACTAACCAAACCTCTTATGGAATATGGATGGACAATAATAGGAAGCACCTCAAGAAGAATTTTCTATGGATGAGAAACTCAAGGAGGATGTACTTTGGTTAGAAAGAGTGTTAGCTAAATTCATTGAAGCATCCGAAGCTAGTTTGCAAAATATTGAGGCCACACTATGATGTCATGAAATCTCAATCAAAAACCTCGAGCATCAAATAGAAGAGATACTTGACATACTCTCTAAAGAACAAGAAGAATTCAAGCAAGCAACACAAGTTCCTTATAGAAATAATATGACAGTGAACAATAATGATGAAGTAGGGTAGAATAAGTATGATGCTGCAAAGATTGAAAAGATGCAAGGAGAACCTTTTTTCATAATGAGCATTTCTTGAATAGAAAGTGTACTTATGAGCAGGAAACAATACAAGGAGGTTTGCTGGAGACATGTTGCTTTCAAGCTGAAAAGAAAGAAGAAGCAAACCCTAAAGTAATGTAACAAGCATCTCTCTTTGGGATTGATTAACACATGAATTGTAAGAAAGAGACTTTGGGAATGGGAGAAGATGTGGGTAGGATATTTAAACCATCCAAGGACCAACCTGTGCTATGCTTGGACAATTCCCAACCAAAATTGTTGCCTTAGAGGCCAAAAGTAAGATGGATCAAGTCTCCAATAAATACTCTACCCAGCCAAGTAAATTTTTGGTTTAAGGGCAATAACCATGCAATGTTTAGCCAGGAGGAGCACACTCTTTTCAAGCCTTCATAAGGTAAGGAAGAGGTATGTCAAGCTCATGAAATTAAACAAGCACTTCTTGGGAGGCAACCCAAGTTTTACATGTTTTCTAGTTAGTGTTTTCATATCTATAGAGATTTTGTGCATGTGTGTGTGTCATCTTTTATTTTTGGTAGTTTTGTGGATTTTCATGTCAAATTCGATTCCATGGTATATGTGCATGTTTTTGGTGTTGTTTAGAGTTATTTCAATGTGTTTGGTGGATTTTTGGTCCTTGAATTTAAAAATCTTGGGAAATTTTTACTGGTTATACACTCTACACTATGGTGTGTGAAAGGGCGTGTGGCTGGGTGTGTATCCCATAGTTTCGGATGAAAATATTTTTTAGAAAGTCACACACCCTCCGACACACCCGTGTGGATGGATGTGTGTCTCTCAATCTTTGCAGAAAATGTTCTTTCAGAACCCCACACACCCTCCCACACACAAGTGTGGCAGGGTGTGTGGATATTTTCCAGGTCACACAGGCACTCACACAAGTGTGTGAGTACCCTTGTGGGTTTCTGAAGTTTTATTGATCATCACAGAGGGTATGTGACCTTGTAAGTGAGAAGGCGTGTGACTGTCCCACACACCTGTGTGGATTTATTTGTAAAGAGATGAGAGTTCATCGATCTTCCACTTCATGCCCTCTCATTCCCACACACCCATAATCCAAAAGGCGCATTCCCAAGTCTTCAAAACCATTAATTCCACCATCATTTAAGGTTGGGAGGCTTTCTTGGGCATTTTCTCTCAAGTTTTTTATTCATTCTTTTTCAATGTAATCCTCCATTTTCTATACTTCACCATGAACTTTTCTCTTGTGATTTCTCATAGATCTAGTGTTTTTAGCTTGGTATTTTTATAGATCTAAAGTTTGTATGGCTATATTTCGAGTTTATGTACAAATTTTGTAAGTTTTTGGAGTACCCCCATGCCATTTTGGCATGGGCCGAGCTTCCACACGGCCATGTGGTCTAGGGCCCACAACTGTGTTGCACTTTGTTTTTGTCAGATTTGATGTTTTCATTCCCTTTTATTCAAATATGGCTCCTAGCACCAAGAAAGTAGCGCATAAGCATTACGAGCGACATAAGAGCCATTCCCTCCCGGAGATTTAGAATTTGAGGTGCCGGAGGCAGCACCACTAATCGATGATGCCACTACTTGAGTCATTTCATCCATGATTTAGTTATTTTACTTCTTTTTAAATTTTGTTGAGCTTTAATGAAACAATTTTTACCCAGTGCAGATTGTCTTCTTTGAGAATTTGTGTTTGATGGCCGAGTAATTGACACACCACTTGCGTGTGTGTACCACAAGTGCACGAATTATCGAAGTAATAAAGTACCCCACGGGTGGGTAGTCGAATCCATAGGGAATAGATATCTAGAAACAAGAAGTATTGCTACTTAGCTAAAGTGAACAGTAATTATTGATCATGATTGAAAATATCAATGAAAATACAGAGAGAAGAAAAGAGAGTAAGCAAGAGTAATTAGAAGAGGTACTTCAATAGTAAAGTGGGGTACTCAAACAATGCTCACCCTAGGACTATTGTTTCAAGTGCAAGACTAATATTACGCTTCCTAATTAAAGTTTAATGAGTTGTGGAAATCCAAAAGCACACGGTTCCAAACCTAAGGTCAGTCGTGACTAGCCCTCTACACTATGCCCCGATGGAAAAGGAATACTCTCAACATCTCATACTGTATGGGACTACTAGAGGCTCTAGGGGCTCCAAGTGATAAACCCTATTCCCTAATCTAGATCAAACCCTTTGGTCCTAGCAAAAGATCCCTAACCACAATTAAGCCCCAGCACTAAGGATGTCTCAACACTTCACTCTATCACTCACACAACTAAGCCCTAGCGGAGAAGATCGCTTAGCACTTCACTCTATCATGATTGCAAAGAACTCTTGGAACATGGATTTAGGATAAATCACGTCGGAGGGAAAAGAAGACGTTCTGCTACCTCTCGACTCACCCTCTCAACCCTTTCCAATCTTGCTAAGTCTAATCTTAATGAAGTGTCACTCATTCAAAAGGTTACCTAGAAGGATCCTCAACCCTAGTGTCACTCTAAGGAAAAATCAAACCAATAAGTACACAAGATTGAAACTCAATTAAAACATCAATTAAAAGAAACATCATAGAAGTTAATGTAACAAAATCATCATAGGGTTTACAAATCTTAGTACCCACTAGGGGTCTAGCTCTCCATGGAGCAATATAAAATCAAAGATGAAATCAAAAGTGAATGCAAAAACTCCGTAAAGATAACCCCCTTGCTTTCCACAGTGATGGCCTTGAAGAGCCGCTTTTACTTCTCCAAAGACTCCTCCGTCAAGCCTAGGGCATACCTCACTGAATCAATACCGTCAAAAGCTCCCCGAATAACTCTCCTTCGAAGAAAATCGATGTTAAATATCGTACAAACACTCCAAAATCCATCAAAAGCTGCAGTAATTTGCTATAAGAAACTGCTACAGTACTTCCGAAATCTTCTTCTTCCACTAAGGCCGCATGGTTGGGTACTCATCCATGCAGTAAATCATGTCACATCTTTACTTTCAAATACATTGATGAAGCTATTGACAATATTACACAGGTTGGAGCATATATGTGTGGCTGCCTTTGTGCCCCTCCAATTTGCAGATTCACTTGCACATTTTAGAGGTTGGCACACACCCATATGCCTATGATCACAACTTGTGCCTTTATGCTTGTTTGGTGCAAGAGATTACTCAAAAATCATGTTCATGATCTATTTTTGCTTCTTTTCTTCCAAACTTGTCTACACAACCCTAAATGCACAAAAGAACACAAATACACACTAATGATCCATACGGTTCAATCCCCTAATTGATTAGTGATGGTCAATGTAAGAAAATAATACTTAGTAATACTTATACACAAGCACTTATCAATAATATAGACGGCCATGTGAAGCACTTCCACGGCCGTGTCATCTTCATACGGCCACATAGTCAACTCCATCAAGCGAATCACGATGAATTTAGAGGAGTATTATTTTGATCATATTTTCTAGTGCTTTCAAACCCCGGACCAGACCAGCCGGTTGGATCAGGTTAACCCAGACCCCACCTTAAAACTAGTCCAGTTCAATATATAAAACTGGATTTTAACAAAACCGGGATTGAACCGGCAACCCGACCGATCGGTGACCCGGTGAACCGACCAAATCATCAACCAAGGTTTTCACAATTTTTTTTTTAATTCTTATTTTATTTTATAATATACTAATGTTGGGGGGTTATAATGTAAAATTATAAAAGCTAAGGAAGGGAGAGACCAAGGGAATATTTATATATTTTTTATGGATTTCTTAGTTGTGTATTTCCTTAGTGAATATTTTTATGTTTCTCAATTAATTTTGTATTAGTTTGTTTTTATGTTATTTGGTGTATTTCACATTTCTAATGTGGTGTTCTTCAATATTTATTTATGTAAAATACTTGATTAAATTTTTAAGGTCATGTTTTTATTTATTTATTTTTCTATTCTTCAATACTTGATTTTTTAATTATATATAACTAAAATTTAAATTATTTTTAATAAAAATAATTGACCCCGTTCAACACCGATTCAACTCGGTTATACCCCTCGATTCCTGACCCCTACCTTTCTCAAGGTCGAAGCCCAGTCTGGGTCTGAAAACCTTCATATTTTCTACATTATTTATTGTGCTTGCATGCATACATTGGGGACAATGTACATCTTAAGTGTGGAGGAGGATTCACATGTACATATACTCATCTTGACCTTTCATATACATGCTCATTACCGTCACTTGTTAAACTCCTCAGACACTCAAGTTTAGTAAAAGAGAGTTGAATTTGTGCATGGGTTCATTCAAAAATAAATAAATAAATTTGTGTGATTTTGGGGAGGGAAAGAACTACCACCCGTGATGTATGAAGCTACTCTCATAAAGTCAGATATTTTTTATGCCCTAATGAGAGAAAAAGCTATCTCATAAGATTTGTGAAAACTACCATCTTAGTTATTTTTTGGTAGAAAGAGATACCACCTCAGCTGCGTGAAAGCCCCTTTAGTGGCCGCTAAAGAAATGGCTACCTATGAGGACATGTGCAGCTACTACCGGTTTTTTCTTGATTCTTCATAATAAGTTTACAAATAAGTCTCTTGCAATAAAAATTTGAAGTAGTGGAGGAGGAGTTGACATAAGTTAGTTTTTTCACACACACACACATGCTTTTGGATTTTATTTTTCTTGAATTGATTTTTTCTTTTTTTTTCGCTAGAATTTTGTTGGCAGTAATTGGTGTTTTACAGACCTCTCCTAGATTGTAGAATCTCACTTTTGTATTCTCTTGTGAACAAAAGGCCAAGCACCTCTTTTTCATTTTCTTTGGTTGTATTACTAGTTTGCTTAAGGACAAGCAAACACTCAAGTGTGGGGGAATTTGATAAGATCTTGATTGATATATATTTGATCACATCTTTTATGCACTTTGAGCATGATTATGTTCAAATATTTCCATTAATAGCACGTGTTTTGTGTTCTTTTGTGCAATTAGGTGATGTGAAAGGAATCGATGAGGAAAGAAGCAAAGAAAGGGTTGTAGATGATTTTTCGACATTATTTTACAAGCCTCAAGGGTGATCACTTAAGTTGGCTTGTCTACACATGCATATGTGCCAACTCCTAAGATTTTATAAGAAAATTAACATGTCAAGAGGGCCTGAAAGCAATCATGCGTGCTGATGCGCTCTCCACAAGTGTACAGGTCACACACAAGTAATATAGTGGTACCCCGTGAGGGCTAGGGTTGTCGAACCACATGGACTGGACTTATAGTACTCACTCTTCTTCCGATGTCTAGTTAAACAAGAATTGGGTTGGTTTTAAGAACAAAAACAAACAAACAAAGGAAGGAACAGGTGGAGATAAAGATGGATTAAGAACGAGGTTTTCAGCAATAAGAGAGCAATGCCCCGGGATGATTCCTATAAGCTATAGCACGCTAACTTGCTTCTAAGGCCTACCAAGTAAGTTCTAAAGTTCAAGTGTGTGCTCCACAATCAATGTTGCATCTATGGTTCTCAAGTACGCTAAGTTTTGCCAAGATAACTGTGCATTTTAAACACATTAAGTTTTGCAATCACATAGGCAATCACAACTATGGTAATCCATACACTGAGTTTTACCAAAACAACTGTGCAAATCCAACACATCAACTTATGCAACACAAGATTAAACACATGAATCTGAAAGAACTCTGTAGATATTAAAAGCAAGTAGCCAAATCATACAAAGCATCATAGTTCACATCCCAAGGTACCTTGGATGGTTAGCCCCTCATAGACAGGTATAACAAGGAAGACAAAGAGAAATAGTTAAAGGAAAAAGACATGACTCCCTCCTTCTCAAGTTGATCTTCCTAGCCGAGCTCTGATATGCTAACCCCACTTCCCTTGTGCCTCCAACTAGTCCTTTATCCCCTTAGAAGGTTTGGTGAAGCCTGATCTTCTCTCAACTCAAAATCCTCCAAGTGGAGAGAAGAATCCCCGAACAAAGATGACAGTAAAACCTTAGAATTTGGAATTAAATAGGGTGATTTTGGGATCAACACGAGCTAAGCATGGTCATGCTTAGACTATATTTTCTCTGTTAGGGTTTTGAGTGAATCGGCTAAGTGTTTGCCTGGATTTTCTAGTGGGAGACAGCATGGTCATGCTCCACCTGTGCTTCACTTGAGCGCGACTGTTCTAGGAGCAAGTAAAGCAAGCTTCTCCTGTTGAGGAAAAAATACCTCAAGCCTGAGATAATCAGGGGGAGTAACACTCGTGTTCCGACCATGTTCAGCCTGAAAGCGTCTCCCTGCTCTGCCCGTGTTCAGCTTGAGCACTTAGTAAAAAAAATCTTCATTCCCTATTCGTTTTATCCCTTATTTTACTCCAAATTGTTTTGAACCCCAAAATCCTACACAACGAGCGACTATACCCCGAATAGCACCGAATAAACACAAAATTATGCTAAAGGACAAGTAAAATAATGAATTGATGGTTAATAAATCTGATATGTAATGCACACATCATGTGCATGTACCAGGTTGGTGGTAGTTTCAGGAATTATCTCAACTATGTGAATCGATATAATTTCACATGGCCATGTGGCCGGCAGTAGGGTTGAACAAAACTGGGTACCCTATCCGGCTTTTAAAACCGAATCTGGTACCCGGTTTCTTTGGATCGACAAAAACTCGACCAGTATCCGACTCAGTTTAAATCGGGTACCTAGTTTAAACCGGATCAAATATCAGACATCTGGATCCGAATTTAAGTTTTATCTACTCCATTGTTTTGTTTTATATAACAACATTACATAAAAAAGAAATATGAAAACCTTACAACTTAGCATTAAACTTTTATATTATTTACCACACAACAAAAGTCATAATAAAAGTAATAAAGAGTTTTATCAAAGCTTAGGCATTAAAAAAATCAAATAACTTCTAAAGCATAAAGCATCTCATCAATAATGATCATTAGTTGCTAGAAAGAAGAGATTTGAATGGAGGCTAGAGAGAAGAGTCGGGGTAATGCAGGGATTTGAAATTTTTTTTTTAATTTTAATCCCTTGTAGAATTTCTATTTATTTATATATATATATAACTATATGAGTATATTACTCTATAGGTTATTTGATTAGTCATTTGGATATTTTATTTTATTTTTAGCCCTTGTAAATTTAAAATTTATTAATGTATATAAATATAACTTTCAAAAGGTTAAGATGAGGGATTTGGATTTTTTTTTTCCCATTTTTACTTTTGAGACCATATAAAATTTAAAATTATATTTATATATAATATAATATAAAATTAAACGCCGGATCGAATTTAAATACCCAATTTTTAATTTCTCCCGACCAGGATCTGACCTGGTTTGTATCTAAAAAATTCGGATCGGGTACTCGACCCTTTTTTTCGAATCGGGTACCCAAAAAATTATGGTCAAAAAATTGGGTATCGGATCGGATCATCAGATCCGTATTTTTTTGCACACCCCTACACGATTGTGTGCCCTCACACTTGCATTCACTGAGTAGTGTAGTTTAATTACTATAGCAGCCCGACAGAAGTCCAGACACCTTTCCACATGGCTATGTGGGAAGCCATGTGGACCTCTGATTTTAAGTTATAAAAGGGCCGCTCAAGGTTTTGGAGAGGAGGTCTTTGCACTAAAGTGAGCACTTCTTCATGAGTTTTCATTGATTCCTTTGTCGTTATAGCCATCGGGTGAGCCACCGATGACTTTATTTGGAGGGATTTGCCCTAGCTTCGTCGAAGGAACTCTTGTAGAAGTTGAAACATCCCTTGAAAACCATCATCACCAATCTATAGGGGGTTTTCTTTATGGTTTTCGTGTGTTTTCATTTATTGATTGATTGAATATTATGTTGTTCCATGGAGAGCTAAACCCTAGTGGATATTTGGACATGTAAACCCTAGGATTCATTTTTTTCATCGACTTTTAATTTGTTTTCTTTTAATTGAGATTTAATTCAGAGTTTTAATATTATGTGCTTGTTGATCGCTATTCCTTTGAGTGACTTTGGTTGAGAGCTTAATCTAATCATCCTAATGATGAGAGAAATCACCACTATGATTAGATTTACCAAGGCTAAAGAGGGTTGAGAGGGTGAGCCATGAGGCAACGGAGTGTCCCCTTTCCCTTCTGACTTGATTTACCCTAGTGTTGATTTGAAAAACCCATTAGGGCTAGACCTACCATGGTTGGAGAGGGTTGAGAGGGTATAACCTTAGGTAGAGGAGTGTGATAAGTGTCTGTGTATAAGTATTACTAAGTATATTTTTCTTACATTGAGCATCAATTTTACACATTTTATGGCTCATTCTTGTGTATTTGTGTTCTTTTGTGCATTTAGGGTTGTGGGGACAAGTTCCACCAAAAGAAGCAAAAATAGATCATTAATGAGATTTTTGAGGATCCTCTTGCGTTGCAAAAGGATCAAGGCAGAACTTGTGATCATATGCATGTGGGTGTGTTCCAACCTCCAAAAGTGTGCAAGTGAACCTACAAATTGGTGGGGCACAAAGGCAGCCATACACACATGCTCTAACTTGTGTAGTATTTTCAAGAGCTTCGTCAACATGTTTGGAAGAGAAGATGCAACATTATCTAGCGCATGGTTGTGTGCCCAACCATATGGCCTCAATGGAAAAAGAAGATTTCGGGAGTACTATAGCAGTTTATTGTAGCAAACCACTGTTCACAAATTACTGTAGTAGTTACTGTTCACAGAGTGTAGAAAATGAGAAACCTGGAAATCCACATGCCCGTGTGAAAATTCCACATGGGCGTGTGAAATCCTGATTTCAGCCTTTTAAATAAAGCTTCGAAGAGTTATTGGGGGATATTTTTCCTATCTTTTGGGGAGAGCGCGGCTAGGGTTTGGAGAGGTTTTTGCTGGGATTTTGGAGCATGTCTATGGGATTCAACATCGATTTCCTTCGAAGGAGAGTTATTGGTGGTGCTTTTGACGGTATTGATTTGGCGAGGTTTCCCCTATGCTCGACGGAGGAGTCTTTGGAGAAGAAGAAGCGGTTCTTGAAGACCATCACCATGGATGACAAGGGGGTTATCTTTATGGAGTGTTTGCATTTGTTTTTTATTTTATCTTTGATTTTGTATCGCTCTATGGAGAGCTAAACCCCTAGTTGATACTTGAACATGTAAACCCTAAGATGATTTTGTTTCATTAACTTCTATTATGTTTCCATTAATTAATGTTTTAATTGAGTTTCAACCTTGTGTGCTTATTGGTTTTATTTTCCCTTAGAGTGACACTACGGTTGAGAATTCATCTAGTCATCTTTTTTTATGAGTGACCATCTCTATTAGGTTTGACTTAACAAGATTGAAGAGGGTTGAGAGGATGAGTGGAGAGGTAGCGAAACGTCCCCTTACCCCTCCGACGTGATTTATCCTACCTCCACATTCCAAGATTTCTTTCCAATCATGATAGAGTGAAGTGCTAAGAGATATTCTCCACTAGGGCTTAGTTACACGAGCAACAAAGTGAAGTGTTCAGAAATCTTTAGTGATGGGGCTTAGTTGTGATTAGGGATCTTTTGCCTGTACCAAAGGATTTGATCTAAATTAGGGAATAGGGTTTATCACTTGGTGTCCCTAGAACCTCAAGCAGTCCCACACAGTGTGAGGTGTTGAGAGTATCCCTTTCCGCCGCGGCATAATGTAGAGGGCTAGTCACGGTTGACCTTAGGTTTAGGACCGTGTGTCTTTGGACTTCAACGATTCATTATATCATAGTTAGGGAAACATAATATTAGTTTTTCAATTGAAACAATAGTCCTAGGGTGACCATTGTTTGAGTACCCCATTTCACCTTTGATTACCTCTTCCGATTATTCTTGTTTACTCTCTTTTCTCTTATTCTTATTTTTTTAATAGTTGAACACAATCATGGATTGATTTTCACTCTAGCTAAGTAGCAATACTTCTTGTTTCTAGACATCTACTCCTTGTGAATTCGACTACCCACCCTTTGGGTACTTTATTACTTTGACAACCAATGCACTTGCGGTACACACACACAAGGGGTATGTCAAGTTATTAGCAATCACACCACTTTCTTGTATAATTTGGAGAATCAAGTGGGACAAATAGCAAAGTTACTAGTGCAAAGACCTCTAGGAAGCTTACCAAGTAACACCGAGACTAACCCAAGAGAGCAAGTGAAGGCTATCACTTTGAGGAGTGGTCGAGAACTCCAAGAAAAGCTCATAGATGAGAAAAATTCTGAAATCCTTCAAGCTAAAACCCCCACTGGGAAGACTATTGAAATTCCACAAGAAAATCCAAGGGCTAAGTTACAAGACAAGGAGAAGGGGACAGCTGTGTCACCCCCTTCATATACTCCAAGAATTTCTTATCTGACACGTTTGAAGAAGGACCAAACTAATGAGCAAAATAGGAAATTTATGGATTTATTCAAGCAATTACACATCAACATACCATTTGTGCAGGCATTGTCACAAATGCCTCGGTATGAAAAGTTCTTGAAATAACTCTAGACCAATAAGAGGAAGATGGAGGAGAGTGTAGTTGTGTTTTTGGAAGGTAATTGCGAGGCAATGCTTCAAAAATTTGCCGAACAAGATGGAAGATCCGGGAAGCTTCATCATACCATGTGTAATCGAAGGTTTCGGGGAAGAAAAAACCTTAGCCGATTCGGGGGCCAGTATTAATGTCATGCCCAACACATCATTTCAGAAATTGGGGTTAGGAGAGCCAAGACCAACCCGCATGACATTCCATTAGGCTGATCGCTCAGTTTGTCAGCCTAGAGGTATAATTGAAGATGTCTTAGTGAAGGTTGACAAGTATATTTTTCATACAGATTTTGTAGTGCTTGATGTTGACAAAGATGTGTAGGTTCCGTTAATTCTACGAAGACCATTCCTATGAACTTCAAAGGCACTCATCAACATCGATGGAGGTGAGATGACACTACTGACATGACCGAATATTCCTGTAAACCGCAACTGCACGGATGTCAAAGTAATAAATCCCAGGTGAGTGGGTATCATATCCACAGGGTATAGTGAATAGAAACACAATGATTGCTATCTAACTATGATGAGAATAAATCAATGGTATGATGAATAAGATTTATATAAAAAGAGATAAAAGAAATAAGAGAGAGAGGCATAATAATTGAGAGGAAAAAGGCAATCGATGTAAATGGGGTACTCGGATATTGTTCCGCCAAGGATTATTTCTTCAAGTGCAAAACCAACTATTATGGCTCCTAACTAATGCATTAATGAGTCGTGGAGATCCTAAGATACATGGTCCCAAATCTATGGTCAACCATGACTAACTCTACACAAAGTCCCGGTGGAGAAATCGATCAATCACAACACCTTGCACTATGTACAGTTGCAAGACGCTCTAGGGATTCCAAGTGATAAACCCTATTCCTATGTGTAGATGATAAACGTCTAAAAGTACATATTTTGCATGTATTTGTTTTGTATTATTCTTTATATTTATATGTTGAATCGATGCCCTTTTGGTTTAAATTGTGTTATTTTTACGTTTCAGGCCCATTAGAAGCCCTGGGGGCTCGGCGACGTGATTGGGGATGAATTCGGCAACATAATGGTGTTTCCGGTCTGGGATTACTGTAGTACGACACTGTAGCATCACGGGCTTCTCAGCAGAAAACTAAAATTCCCGAGGGGTCAGCATACGGCCGGTATACTGACCCGTTTACCGATCGGGATCTGGGCATATATATGGCTTGTTAGGGCATCAATTAAGGGACTTTTGGCCACCACTCCCCACCATCATCCTATAGAGCTTCAAGGCTGCGGGAGAGAGCGGATCCGAGGGGCAAATCGAGAGGGAGAAGAAGGTTACACTCAAGGAAAAGCGATCTAGGAGCTCGCCGGTAGCGGATCCGAGCGAGTTCTCATCACCACCTTCTAGTCTTCATCTTAGGGGAGTTTGTTATGAACTTTTATTTGTATCTCTTATCTTCTACACTTGCTCTTTTGTTGATGACGAACTAGACTCCCAAGGTCACCGGGCATCCGGTGAAACTTGGGATGAACTTCTTGTATAGATGCTTTGATTTACATTTATGGCATTTGTGTGGTTTGTGATCCTTGCTTGGTGCTCTTTGATGTGTTGTTTTTGCATGAGAACTTTGTGATTCAACTTCTAGGTTGTGTTTGGTGCATGACCATCGCCCTTATACTAGACACACCTTGCTTGGAAGGGATACATGTATGAATACACCATGACCATTGGGTATTTCATACCCCTCCAACCATTAGGGCTGCACCTAGGTTGAGTTTCGACACTAATTTGAGATTCCCCTAATTGTAATGCGATCGTAGGAGGATTTGGTCGGAAGAGATTCCGAGCCAATACTCTTATTGGATTAGGAATTACCGCCGTGACCATCGGGGTGATCTATTTTTGGATGTCTCTTGGTCCAACCACCGTTGCCTTTGTAATTCTAGCATCCATCTAGCTTTAGTAGTCCCGAGGGGATCCTAGCTCAAAGACCTCGCACTTTCATTGTTACTTGCTTCCTTAATATGCTTGTGTGGTGACCCTTAGTCCATGTGTTTATAGTTTCTTTTCTTTTGTTATTTTCCTTATCTTGTTTTAATCCTATATTTGGTAGATAGTGCCGTCTAGGGGAGAGTAATAGCAGCTCTTGGGACCCCAAGGAATATGACCCCTGTGTCACTCACAGGGTATATTTGATGAATTTTTGTTGGTGTTGAACTTTACATGATAAATTATCGGTGATTTAAATTGATGTTCATGTGTGTGGCATGGTTTAGGTGGTAATTCATGTTTATAGTTGAAGAATTAGTGTTAATTTGAAGCTTGGAACCTTGCGTGGATTGTCTGTATAAATTTTGCAATTTACACGGTCGCGTGGAATTTCCACATGGTCATGTATAGTACCCATGCAGTGGTGTAGAATTTCCACACCCCCATGTGGCTTATAAGAACATGAAGGATCACTATTCATTATCTTCATCCCCAAAACCCCTTCATTTCCCATCTCTCCAGCTTCACAAAATTCTAACTTTTGGACTCCAAAACTAATTTTCTTCAACTCCTTGGAGATTTAGAAGTGTTTAACTGGGATTTTCATCGACTTACCTTCTGCGATTCACTCCGGTAAGCCCTCACTTCTCTTCATCTTCTCCATGCCCTTATTTTCAATTCCATGGTGATTTCTTGGTTTTTGGATGAAATTTCTTATGCTAAATCATGTGAAAATACTCTAGAATGCATGTAAGGCAATTTTTGGAAACGTTGGAGCCCCACCATGGCGTCTTGGAAATGGTTGGGCACCCATGCGTCCACGTGGGATTGCCGTCATGTGGCCACGCACCCACGTGAGTGCGTGTGCTTGCCAGCCGCCCGGCCATAAGCCACGCGCCGGCCTGACAAGGCCACGCTGCCATGTGGCACCCTGGCCGAGCCAAGAACGCTCCCAGGTGGGCGCGTGGCTCGCTCATGTGCCCGCGTGGGCTGAAAAAGTTCCCAATAAGGCCAACCATCTCATCAATCTCATCAGCTAGCTCGTCACCCCACTGAATATCTCTCAACACTTGCAAGTCTACAAAGCGAGTCTAACCAAAACCGAGAGCTAGTAATTTCTCAAATAGAGCCTGATGCTTGGGATTCGAGAATTCCATGTGTATTGGCTCTAGGGGTGTAATCGATCAAGTTTGAGCCGAGCAGTAGCGAGCTCGAGCTCGACTGAAAATTCGGTACTCGATACTCGGCTCGAGCTCGATCGAGTATTTATTTTATAGCTCGAGCTCGACTCGGTACACAAATCAAGCTACTCGAGCTCGCTCGATTAAGCTCCAAAAAACTGAAAATAACCATAAACATTATGCTCTAGCTCGAGCTCGAAAGTTTTTCCCCTTGATTTTTATCAAATAAATCTAATATTATATATATACATACATGCTTGATTAGGCTCGCTAGCACTCGAACCAAGTATCACAATACTCAAACTCGGCTCGCTCGACTACTCGAGCTACTCAAGCTCGAGCTCGACTCGACTGTGACCGAGCCGAATTCGAGTTTTCAGTGAGTCAAGCCCGAGTAGCTTGCGAGTAGAGGTGTATCATTTACACCCCTAATTGGCTCAGGCGGGGTATCTCGAAGATGTTTCGCTTCATGCGTCCTTGCTCGAGGTGCCATATCTGCAAAATTGGATGAGAAAATGATCAACAAGGCTTAGGAAAACATCCTGCAGAATTCCACACGGGGCTGTGGAAATTACCAACGCCCATGTGGATCTGCGGGGTCTGAAAACTGCATGGTTGCACAACAATCCTCTAAAAATACAACTCAAAACCACTGTTAAACGCTGTCCAAACATGCATAGACCATTTTAATCTGCTAAAAATAAGAATTAGCGAAGAAAAGAGGGTAAAAAGGTTTACTGATGAAATAGATGTGAACACTTCGAAAATCGGCGCGAAATGTTAAGAAAAATCCTCCAAAACAATGGTGAGGGGTCGGGAAGTTGATCAAGAGTGGTTTCTGGGTGATTGGAGATGAAGAGGAAAAGAATTCACAAGATTTTTTAAAGAAAAACTCACGTCTCTTGGAATTCTACGCATCCACATGGGCGTGTAGAAATTTTCCACGCCCGTGAGCCTCCACAGGAAAGCTTCACAGAGGCAGGTGCACGCCCTTCTGCGCTCTTGGGAAAACCCTCACTCTCTGAATGCTCTCGCACGGGCGTGTGGAAAATACCCACAAATGTGCGCCCAACCCACAGGGCCTGCCGCACGCCCCTGTGGCTTCTCTGTATAACCGAGAAAAATCGCTAAGTGTTCTACACGCCTATGCAGAAATTCTGTACGGGTATGGACATGCAAAGGCCCAACTCACAGGGGCACGTATGCGCCCCGTGTCTTCTCGGGATAGAGAGAGCTCTTCTGCACAGACCCGCATGGGCATGTGGAAAATACCCACGTCCGTGCGTTTGTCATAGGTTCACCCACAGGGGCGAGTCAACACGCCCCTCTGAGTTCTCGAGATAATTTGCTAAGTCCTTGTAGGAAGGCGCATGGCCATGCGGAAATTACCCACGGGCGTGGACCATCACAAGGTGGCACACAAGGGCGTGTCCACGCCCCTCTGCTGTCTCTAGATGAGCTCTAAACAAAAACACACACCCGTGCGGTAATTCCTACATGGCCATGTGTTTTCTCTGGACACTTAGGAAACTTTGCAAGCACTATAGAAAATTTCTGAACACAACTATACACTCAGAACTTGCTTTACAAGGCAATTTTAACTAGAGAAAGCACGGAAAAAAAAAAATAAGCTCAAACGACCTAAACTTCGCCAAATCCACATGAAAACACACGATGACATTAAAAACCCACAATAAAACACAACAAAAGCATCTAAAATCAAGACACCAACACTCAACAATTTATTCGCACAAAAACTAAACTACTAACTAAGAAAACAATAAACACTTGGGTTGCCTCCCAAGAAGTGCTTGTTTTACGTCACTAAGCTTGCCGTACCTTGTCTTACCTCATGGGTGTTCATAGATGAAGGTTTTCCTCTTACCCATAGCTTGAAAGCGTGATGAACAGAGTCTCTTAAAGGTAGAGGGGGAGTTGTCAGGCTTGGGACCACATAGCAATGGTACATCCAATTTGTTCGGTTCACGCCCATCTCCAACAGCCTTGGAACATTTCTGATGGCATTTCCTCGCCCTCTTCATCTTCCAAAGCACCTTCTTCAGGATCCCCGGAGTAGATGGTACTTCTTTAGCTGAACCAAGCATCATAACTTCTTCATTTTCTATCTCTTGGTTAAACAAGCCTTCGTATAGATCTGGATTGAACATTTCCTGCATGTATTCATCAAGAATCTCATCAGTAGTGTCTAGAAAATACAAAGCATCATCGAAATCAAGAGAATGCCGCATGGCTTCAGCTTGGCGGTATGTGAGCTTGTCATCTCCAACTCTCAATGTTAGCTCCCCGCCGCCCATGTCAACCAATGCCTTGGAAGTTTGCAATAATGGCCTCCCAAGTATTAAAGGTACATCCACATCCTTATCGATGTCTAGCACAACAAAATCTACCGAAAAAATGTACTTGTCCACCATGACAAGCACGTCTTCAATGATACCCCTCGGATATCTCACCGTTTGATCCGCTAATTGCAAAGTCATCCGAGTGGGCCTAGGCTCTCCCAAGCCTAGATTCTGAAATAAAGTGCATGGTATGATGTTGATACTAGCCCCTGAGTCCGCCAATGTCATTTCTTCACCCAAATTGCCAATATTACACGGAATGATGAAGCTTCCCGGGTCTTTCTTCTTGTTCGGCATGTTCTTTTACAACACCGCAGAGCAAGAAGCATCTAAGATCACTCAAGTACTCTCCTCCAACTTCCTCTTGTAAGTCAATAAGTCTTTCAAGAATTTTGCATACTTAGGCATTTGAGCCAAAGCCTCAACAAAAGGAATATTGATGTGAAGTTGCTTGAACAAACTCAGAAACTTCTTGTATTGTTCATCCCCTTGGTTATTCTTCAATCTAGAGGGATAAGGGATTCTTGGCTTGAAAGGTGGAGGTGCCACCTCCTTCTCTTTGCTTGTTCCCTCTTCATCCTCTATGACCTTGGGTGAGTGTTCATTGGGCTTCTCACTCGGAAGCCTACCTTCAACCTCTCGACCACTTCTCAAAGTGATTACCTTCACATGCCCTCTAGGATTCATCTCGGTATTACTCGGCAAGCTTCCTTGTGGCCTTTCCGATAGAGACTTTGCAATCTGCCCTACTTGATTTTTAAGATTGTGCAAAGAAGCAGTGTGGTTGCAAAGTATAGCCTCGACTGATTGAAACCTTCTATCTGACAATTGCACAAACCTAGTCAAGGCCTTCTCCAAATCGGTCATTCGTGTCTCCAAACCTAAAACTCGATTTTCTATGTTTGGGGCTTGTTGTTGGAAACCCGGTGGCCCCATGGCCTTTTGTGGACCTTGGTTGCTCCATGAAAAATTGGAATGATTCTTCCAACCCGGATTATAGGTGTTGCTATATGGATTCCCTTGGTTCCTCATTGCATTACCCACAAAATCGACATTCTCAACTGAAGATGCATCACCAATAGAGATCGAGCAATCGGAGGGAGCATATCCTTCATCACACCCGGTGCAAGTAGTCACGGATGCCACTCTATTCGAAGTTAGGAGATCTAACTTCTTACTTAATGATTCCACTTGAGCCGCCAATGAAGTTACTGCATCTATCTCATGGAGCCCGGCCACCTTTTTCTTCTCCCTAGCATTCCATTGGTAGCTATTTAACCCCATTTCTTCAATTAGTTGATGGGCCTCACCGTGGGTCTTGCTACCTAAGGTACCTCCTGCTACCACATCCAAGAGTTGCCTTATACTCGGATTCAACCAGTTGTAAAAGGTTTGAACAATCATCCACTCTGGGAATCTGTGTTGTGGGCACTTTCTCAGGTGCTCCTTGAACCTTTCTCATGTCTCAAATAGAGACTCCAATTCTGACTGTACGAAGGATGAGATCTCATTCCTAAGCTTTGTAGATTTTTCCAGGAGGGAAACAACAGGACAGAAAAGCTTCTACCTTCTCATCCCATGTCGTAATCGATGCTCTAGGTAATGAGTGTAGCCACTGCTTCGCTCTCCCCTTTAAGGAAAAAGGGAAGGCTCTCAACTTGATGGCATCATCCATCACCCCGTTTATCTTAAGCATATCACACACCTCGAGAAAGTTCTCTATATGACTGTTTGGATCCTCATTGGCCAAACCATTGAACTGTGAGGATTACTGCAACATGTGGATGAATGTCGGCTTTAGCTCGAAGTTCTGAGCTGGAACCGGGGGACGCACAATACTCGATTATGTCCCCAATACTGCAGGTCTAGCATAATCGGATAATATCAGCTATTGCTCATTCTGTTCTGCCATGTTTTTAGATTCTTCTACTTCCAAATTAGCTAGATTAGATGGTTCTTGCACAGGTTCTTTCCCTTTTCTTCTAAGTGTAGGTTCAAGCTCAAGATCTCCTTTAATCAATCTTGAGGGGTTCCCTCGGGTCATAACTTGTAGCTGCACCAAAAAGGAAGAAAAAGAAAATCAGAACATTGATAGAATAAGAAGAAATGAACTAGAATGAATGAAGGAATAGCTAAGAAAACAAAGTGCAAAGTATCTCTAAACACCTACTCCCCGGTAATGACGCCAAAAACTTAACAATGCCCTTTCCGTATGTCCCATAAGTGCACGGGTTTGTCGAAGTAATAAAATCCCAGATGAGTGGGGTATTGTATCCACAGGGAGTAGGGAATAAAAACACTTAAATTGTTTCTTAACTAAGTGAAAGATGAATAGTGATATGTGTGACAAGATGTGAAATAACAAAAGTAGAAGCACAAGAAAGAGAGCACAAGTAAAGGAGAAGGTAAGGTAATTGATATAAATGGGGTACCCGGATATTGTTCCGCCTAGGACAATCGTTTCAAGTATAAGAACCCTCTATTATACTTTCTAATTGATGCAATAATGAGTTGTGGAGATACTTAAATACATGGTCCCAAATCTAAGGTCAACCATGCCTAACTCTATACATATCCCAGAGGAGAAATTGAATAACCTCTCAACCTCGCACATGTATAGAAATGTATTGAGTTCTAGGAATTCCAAGTGATAAATCCTCTTCCTAGATGTAGACTTAACCCTTTGGTCCAGGTAGAAGGTCCCTAGCCACAATTAAGCCCTAGGTGCTAAAATCACTTTAACACTTCACTCTGTTACGCCAGTAACTAAGCCCCAGAAGAAGGTCATCCTTTAGCCCATTCACTCTACTATGACCACAAAGAACTTGAGGAAATGGAAATCTAATAAATCACACCAGAGGGAAAAGGGGAGCTTTCATCGAGGCGTATCATATACCAGACAAGGGAATCCTTGGACGACGAGTAGAGGACTTTCCACAAGACCATCGACATAACTATCGAGGGGGTTTCTCTATGGATTTATTGCTCTTACATTCTATTTCTTTGATTGTAATTAGCTCCATGGAGAGCTAAACCCCTAGTGGGTACTTGGGTATTTGTGAACCCTAGGATGTATTTGTTTCATTGAATCTCTTTATTATGCTTTCAATTAATTGATGTTTGTTGTGAGTTCCAACCTTAATGCTTGATTGTATGAACATTTCCCCTAGAGTGACACTAGGGTTGAGAGTTCTTGTTGGTAACCTTGTGAGTGACTGACACACCACGAGCGTTAGACAAAGCTAGGTTGGAGAGAGTTGAGAGGGTGAGTCGAGAGGTACAGGAGCGTCCCCTTTCTCCTCTGATGTGATAAATTCTATCTCCGTTTCTCGAGTTCTTTGCGGCCATAATAGAGTGAATGGTCTAAGGGATGACCGTCCGCTGGGGCTTAGTTACGCATGCAACGGAGTGAAGTGTTGAGGTGATATTAGTATTTAGGGCTTAATCGTGGTTAGGGACCTTCCACCTAGACCAAAGGGTTAGATCTATAATTAGGAAGAGATTTATCACTTGGAATCCCTAGAGCTCATTGCAACTCTATTCGAGTGCGAGGTTGAGAGGTTATTTAATCTCTCCTCCGGGACATGTATAGAGTTAGGCATAGTTGAACTTAGATTTGGGACTATGTATTTAAGGATTTCCACGACTTACCATTGCATTGATTAGGAAGCATAATAGAGGGTTCTTGCACTTGAAACGATTGTCCTAGGTGGAGCATTATCCGAGTACCCCATCTTTATCGATTACCTTACCTCATCCTTTACTTGTGCTTTCTTACTTGTTGTTTTTACTTTTGAGAATTGAATCATTGTCACACTTATCACTATTGATCTTTCACATAGCTAAGAAGCAGATTAAGTGTTTTTATTCCCTACTCCCTGTAGATTCGATACCCGCTCATCGGGATTATTACTTCGACAAACCCGTGCACTTGCGGGATATACGCATGGGGACATTCTCAAGTTTTTGGCGCCGTTGCTGGGGAACTAGGCGTTTAGAGATACTTTGCACTTTGTTTTCTTAGCTATTTCATGATACATTCTATTTCATATCTTCTTATTCTATCATTTTTCTGACTTTTCCTTATTTCTTTTTTATTGCAGAAAATGATTAGCATGTTTGAGTCATTTGACACTATCATGAGAATTGTTGAAAACATGGAGCAGAAAGTTCAAACAGTTGTATTGCATGACATACCGTGTTATTCTTATCATGAGCAGTATACAACTCAACAACCAGTAGAAGAATCACTTGAAGAGTACATCGCCAGGATTCAAGGGCAAAACTATGAATTAGATAATGTGATAAAGCAGTTTGAGAGATTCACATCGGTGTCAATGAGTGATCAGTTGGAGGAAAGTGTAGAAAGAATTCTTGCTCAGTTTGATTCTTCCCACCAAGACCAAATGCAAGAACTCTTTTCAGTGGGAGTTGCTATTTCAAAAGCAGAACTTTGTGGAATGGACACGTTGATATCCGTTATAGATTGTAAAGAAATAGGTACCCAAGTGGAAGAAGAGGAGAATAACTGTGAACATGAGGCAAATGATTTCGAGGAGATTGATAGATTGAAGGAGGGCAGCTTGCGCCCATCAATTGTTGAACCACCAGAACTTGAGCTTAAAACTCTTTCAGCACATTTGGAATATGCATTCTTAATGGAGGACTCTAAACTCCCTGTGATTGTAGCTTCAAAATTGTCTGCGGAGCAGAAGTATCAGCTTGTTAGCATGTTGAAAATGCACAAATCAGCTATTGCATGGATGATCTCCGACATTAAGGGTATAAACCATCATTCTGTACTCATAAGATTCTAATGGAGGATGACTACAAATCTGTGATCCAACCTCAGCGAAGATTGAATCCGAATATGAAAGAGGTTGTCAAAGCGAAGGTAATAAAACTTTTGGATGCAGGAATCATCTACCCCATATCCGACAGCAAGTGGGTGAGCCCGACCCAAGTTGTCTCGAAAAAAGGAGGAATGATAGTAGTAAAGAATGAAAAGAATGAGTTAATCCCAACTAGGACAGTTACTGGTTGGCGAGTTTTCATTGACTATAGAAGACTGAATGATGTCACTCGGAAAGATCATTTTCCTTTGCCATTTATTGACCAAATGTTGGAACGACTAGCGGGGCATCATTTCTACTGCTTCCTTGATGGCATGTCGGGATATTTTCAAATCCCAATAGCCCCAGAAGATCAGGAGAAAACCACATTTACTTGCCCTATGATACTTTTTCTTATTGAAGAATGCCTTTCGGGTTGTGTAACGCCCCTTCAACATTCCAGCGTTGCATGATGGCCATTTTGATGACTTTCTCGAAGATATTATGGAAGTTTTCATGGATGATTTTTCAGTGTTTGGGGACTCTTTCGATGCTTGCTTAAATAATTTGGAAAGAGTATTAGTGAGATGTGAAGAGACGAATCTCATCCTCAACTGGGAGAAGTGTCACTTTATGGTGCAAGAAGGCATTGTCCTTGGACATAAGATTTCCCAGGCAGGTATGGAGGTGGATAAGGCGAAGATTGAGGTAATTGAAAAACTTCCTCCACCTACGAATGTGAAAGGGATCCGCAGTTTCTTGGGTCATGCAAGTTTTTACAGAAGGTTCATTAAGGACTTTTCAAAGATCTCCTAACCGTTGACCAAACTCTTGGAGAAGGATACCCCTTTTGATTTCGGAAACAACTGTCTGAATGCATTTAATGTGCTGAAAGAAAAGTTAGTGCAAGAACCAATCCTGACAACACCAAAGTGGGATGAGCCGTTCGAAGTAATGTGTGATGCTAGTGATTATGCAGTGGGAGCGGTCTTGGGTCAGAGGAGAAATAAGCAATTTCAACCGATCTATTATGCTAGCAAGACTCTCACAAGTGCACAAGAGAATTACACCACTACTGAAAAGGAATTATTAGCAGTAGTGTTTGCTTTTGATAAATTCAGACCATATCTCATCCTATCTAATGTCATAGTGTTCACAGATCATTCTGCACTCCGTTATCTCATGAACAAGGCAGATGAGAATTTGATATGGAAATAAAAGATAAAAGGGGGACAGAGAATGTGGTTGCAGATTATCTGTCGAGATTAGAAGATTGTGAGGGGCAAGAACCGGCAAGCATGGAAATTAATGATTTCTTCCCTGAAGAGCATCTGTATGTGGTACAAAAATCATAATCAAAAGATATTCCATGGTTCGCAGATTTTGTGAATTATCTGTCGGGAAGGGTATTAAAGCAAGGTTTAAGCTTTCAACAGAAGAAGAAATTTTTCAGTGATCTTAAGAATTTTTTCTGGGAGGATCCTTACCTGTTCCGTATTTGTGCAGATCAGGTGGCACGAAGGTGTGTTTCTAGGGAGGAAGGTTGGAACATCATTGCACATTGTCATTCAGGCCCAGTGGGAGGGCATTATGCATCAAGTTGAACTGCAGAGAAGGTTTTAGCCACTGGGTTCTATTGGCCGACCTTATTCCAAGATGTTCATCAATTCGTTTTACGATGTGATAGTTGTCAACGGGCTGGAAACTTATCACAAAGGGATGAGATGCCTCAAAATCCTATGCAATTTTGCGAGGTGTTTGATGTATGGGGAATTGATTTCATGGGACCATTTCCAAAATCCAATGGCAATCAATACATTCTGGTAGCAGTTGATTATGTTTCCAAGTGGGTGGAAGCCCAAGCTCTTCTAACTAATGATGCAAGAACTGTGGTGAAGTTTTTGAAGAAGTTATTTACTTGATTTGGAACTCCAAGAATTATCATTAGCGATCGGGGAACCCATTTTTGTAACATACAATTGCCGAAAGTGTTAAAGCATTATGGAGTTCATCATCGTCTTGCTACTCCTTACTATCCGCAAACGAGTGGGCAAGTGGAGGTTACAAACAGAGAGCTCAAGAGAATCTTAACCAAATCAGTGGAACAAGGGAAACGAGATTGGTCTGAAAGGTTAGATGACGCACTTTCGGCTCATAGAACAGCATACAAAACCCCAATAGGGACCACTCCCTATAATTTAGTGTATGAGAAATCTTGCCATTTATCGGTGGAATTAGAGCACAAAGCATATTGGGCAATTAAAGTGATGAATTTTGACTTGCGTAAATTTGGAGAGCAACGAATATTACATCTCAACGAGTTAGACGAATGGAGGATGAAGGCATATGAGAATGCAAGTATATATAAGGAAAGAATTCGGAAGTGGCATGACAAGCATATTAAGATTCTGAAGGACTTCAAAGCAGGCGATCAGGTTTTATTATTCAACTCTCGCCTACGTTTATTCCCGGGGAAACTCAAATCAAGGTGGTCTGGCCCATATACCATAACCAAAGTTTCACCTCATGGAGCCATTGAGATTAACCATCCGGAGAAGGGCACATTCAAGGTGAAATGACATAGGCTGAAACCATACTATGGCGGAGAGATTTGTAGTGACAATAGAGAAGTATTTTTCCTCCATGAACCCCCTTGAGGTAAGGCAAGGTACGTCAAGCTTAGTGATGTTAAACAAGCGCTTCTTGGGAGGCAACCCAAGTGTTTACTGTTTTCTTATCTTCTAGTTTAGTTTGTTTGCATGAATAATTTGTTAAGTGTTGGTGTTTTGATTTTTAGATGCTTGTGCTGAGATTTTCCTATGGCCTTTGAGTATTCATCGCGTATTTTCATGTGGAATTGGCGAAGTTATGTCATTTGAGCTTTATTCCATGTTTTTCACTGGTAAAACTTGCATACTAGGGCAGGCTCTGAGTGTGTAAACATGTTCAGAAACTTTCTACAGAGCCTGCAGGTTTTTCTAACGTATCCAGTGAAGATACACGAGCGTGAGGAATTTCCGCACGCCCGTGAATTTGTATTGCGAGCTCATCCAGAGAAGGCATAGGGGAGTGCGGCTGACCCTGTGAACGACCATGCGAATATCGCACGCCCGTGGGTAATTTCCGCACAGGCGTGTGATTTTCTACAGAGTTTGTCAAATTATCCCGAGAGCACACAGGGGCATGAACTCGCCGCCGTGGGCGACCTTGTGAAACATGCACAGGCGTGGGTAATTTCCACACGCCCGTGCGAAACCTTACAAAAGAGTTCTCTCCATCCCGAGAATCCACAAGGGCGTGCGATCACCCCTGTGAGCTGGGCCTGTGAATGCCCACGGCGGTGGGGAATTTCGGCACGGGCGTGTAGAACACTTAGCGATTTTTCTCGGATATCCAGCGAAGCCACAGGGGCGTGCGTCTGCCCCTGTGAGACCTTCGTTTGAGGGCGCACGGGTGTGGGTGATTCCCGTACGCCCATGTGGATTCACAGGAAATAAAAGACTGTCTGCTCTCCCAATACATTGGTCACACCTTGTTCCTCAGCTAACCCTAAGCCGCCCAAAGAACATTTTTCGACATTCTCCTGTCCTCTTATTATTGTCTTTGAATCGATTGATTGTGTATTGTGCGGATTGTAGGGGTGTTTAGCTTCAACTCGTTGGTAAGCCTTTGTTTCCTCTCGTCACCGATTTCCTTTGAGTCTAGCTGATTACCTGCGATTAAAATGGATAATACACATCGGTTCCTTACTAAAATGGTTATGATTTATTTTTGAGAAGATCTGGAAGTGAGATAGGTGTGTAGCTGGAAGAATGGCTACAAGGGTCGTGCGTTTTTCACGCCCCGTGAAAGTGCACGGGCGTGTGGAATTTCCTCACGGCCGTGCGTTGTTATTTTTCAGCAGTTTGAATGAAACTTATTGATTTTCTTTTTCTAATACATGCAGGTATAGCCACCAGATCGAAGAAGACAGTTGCTAAACGTCCTAGAGGGCCTGCACCTGAGCCGGAAGTCATGGAATTCACACTTCCTACGCATCGAGCTCAATTTGAGCGGTTAGCGAAGCTTAAGTTTGATCAAACACGAATCCCGGATGTTGGGTCAATCTGGAAGGTGCAACTAGCAAATGACATGGCTGATGAGGTTGAGAAACTATTATTGGTATGTAGTTGGCAGAAGTTATTGAATATTCATGACCCTGCTATCCGCTCACTCACTTTAGAGGTGCTTGCTTCATTTGAGTTCGATCGCTCTTATGCTCATTTTGATAGTGTCGGGGCTATTCAGTTCAGAGCTTCTGGCAACATCATAGTATGAGCGTCACATAGTTCTCCACTATACTTGGTCTATATGATGAGGAGTATACTGAAACTGAGGAGTATGAGAGTCTTCCAATTGACATGTCGGGTTTATCTCCCAAGGAGGCATATAAAATAAGGCCTCATGATTATCTCGAACTAGTTATAGATATCTTCACGCCATCATAAGCAGGTCAGTGAATGGTTGCGATGATAGCACGGGAGTCATAAACAAGCAAGAACTTCTGTACTTATACTCCATGGTTTGGAACGAGCCGGTCCATCTGGGGCACATTTTAGCAGAGTATTTGAAGCATCAAGGACAGTATCCCAGAATAGGTGTCATTTTCTTAGGTCCATACATTACTAGACTCATTTTGGGGATAGGCCTACTAGACACAATCAGCGGAGCCGAGAAGACGATAATACCAGCACCACTTGGGTTAGAGACAATGAGGCTCATGGATTTGGTCAAAAAATATCCAAATGGTGTTTATATGCTGAATATACCATTCAAGGATACAGGTGACGAGCCTCAGTCAGTACCAATGGAGACTGAGGCACCTCCAGCGGCAGAGAACGTACCCCCATAAGTTTGTTTGCACCACCTCGAGCCCATGATCGCTTCGAGAGGCTCGAGAGTGCGGTGGGATTGATATGGACAGAGGTGGCTGAGGCTCGAGCAGAGATTGCCGAGATTAGAGCTACGCAGGTCACTCAGTATACAGAGTTTATGGCATGTTTCGACGTATTACAGCAGATCTTTGAGTGAGACATCGCCTCCTCATTTGTCTTGCGACCGAGGACTCCTCAGCCCCCCACGACATCTCCTGCACCCCCATCTCCTATACCAGCACCGGTGGATCCACCTTATGTTTCCCCACCACCAGCAGTAGCAAAGGAGCCGACAGAGTGTGACACCGACATTTGACTTTATTTTTCTGCATTTTCTTTATTTTGCATTTTATTTTAGACTTGTTCACTCAGAAAGGATTCTCCTTCTAAGTTTATTTTCATTTTGCATCTCGAGTTGTATTCATTGTCTATCTTTTATATATACTTGAGTTATTTTTGTTTCATTGAGCTTCACTGAACCCCCTCGTGTATGCGTGCAGATGGTCTTGTCATCATGAGAATTGAGACTCTGTCATGGGCACGGCCAAGGTGCTTCGGTACTTGCTCGTGTGAGCTTCATAACCCGTCAGAACATTACTCCCAAGGACTTAGCTCCATCAAACGCGACACTAGGAGTCAGGGGAGTATTGTTTTGATTGTTTCTCCCATATATATTCTTCATTGATATACATTATGAGTGAGCTTGCATGTGTACATTGGGGACAATGTACAACTTAAATGTTGGGGGAGGGGGGAGTTTCAATATACATGCTCACATAGCTAATGGCGGTTCACCTTAGTTACAATGATTGTATTTTTGAGTTTAAGAGAATTTTTAACATTGAATGTCTTCATGCTCTAGTTTTATTTGAATTTTTAGGAATTTTTACCTGATTTACACTCAGTGCACTGCTCACTCTTTAAACTCTATTGGAAACTTATGTTCGATGTTAAAGAGACTAGTTATAGTTATTTCTTGTGTTAAATTCTGGAAAAAAAAAATGGAAAATTAAAAGAAAGAACAAAATAGTTTTATTGTTTATTTGTGCTTGTTGGATGGAAAGAGCTACCACCTATGAAGTATGAAGCTACTCTCATAAGTCGGATACTAGCTATGCCCTAATAAGAGAAAGAACTATCTCATATGATGAGCGAAAGCTACCACTCCGGTAGAAAGAGCTACCACCTCGAAAGTGTGAAAGCCACCTTAGCGGCTTTGGAAAGGGCTACCTTAGAGGATGTGTGAAGCTACTAACATCTTTGAAATTGTTGTCACTTTTGTAGATAAATAAGTCCCTTGTACTTAGAACTTTGAGGAGTATACCTTGGGTTGTTATGAGTGAGTTCACACGCATTACATGATTTGGGTTTGTTGTCCTTTTTATTCAAGTTTTTAGCTAGAGCTTTGATTTTTGTATTTAATGTTGAAATTTCCTTACTTGTAGAATGCTATCTCCTGTACACTTTGGTGAACCTAAGGCCAAGCACTTCCAATATTTCCTTCATCTATACGACGAATGTTTAATTTTTGCTTGAGGACAAGCAAAAGCTTAGAATCTTGGGGGAGTTTGATAAGTGCTTGTGCAATATGAATGCGAAGCGTCCTTTCCTTATGTTGAGCATTACCTTTCTCGGGTTTTTACACTAATATGTGTGTTTTTATGTTACTTGCAAATGCGGAGTAGGGGTTGTGAGGCCGAGTATGAAGGAAAAGAAACAATGTGGATCATAATGTACGATTTTTGGAGAAAATCTTGCTAAGGTTCAAGCGAAGACATAGGGTCGGGTGTAAGATGCTAGAGTGTGTGCCAACCTCCTCGTATTTGAGTTAGCACAACCACTTGGAGGCACAAGGCGGTCACACTCAAGCATTCTGACTTATACACATAGAACAAGATCTCCACCAACTTGTCCGTCATTAAAGAAGCAAAATGATCCACGACGTGAACGTGTGCCCGTTTGCGTCACCTCAATGAAAGTATAGACTCGGGAAGTATTTTAGGCAAGGACTGTAGTAGAATCATTTGTAGTGAAAGTCTATGTAGCGACCTCGTTAATAGCTGGCGAGAAAACTAGAATTCAGGAGAATCCATACGGGCGTGTGGAAATTATACGCCGCGTGTGGAAAATTCCACATGGGCGTGTGTAAAATCCAGGGAGCCCGTGTGGTCGCCCGATTCCAGCCCTATTTAAAAGCGATTGCACCCGATTTCACCATTCTTTTCTCCATCTTTTCCCCAACTTGAGAGAGGGTTTCGGCTAGGGTTTTGAGAGGTTTTGGAGAGGTTCTACGACTCTGACATCATCATTCCTTAGGAAGAATATTGGTAGGGGGAGCTTCAGTCAGGCGTATCCTATACCGGGACAAGGGAATCCTTGACATGCAGTAGAGGACTTTCCACAAGACCATCGACATGACTATCGAGGGGGTTTCTCTATGGATTCATTGCTTTTACATTCTATTTTTTTATTGTACTTTGCTCCATGGAGAGCTAAACCCCTAGTGGGTACTTGGGTATTTGTGAACCCTAGGATGTATTTGTTTCATTGAATCTATTTATTATGCTTTCAATTAATTGATGTTTGTTGTGAGTTCCAACCTTGAATGCTTGATTGTATGAACATTTCCCCAAGAGTGACACTAGGGTTGAGAGTTCTTGTTGGTAACCTTGTGAGTGAGTGACACACCATGAGCGTTAGACAAAGCTAGGTTGGAGAGGGTTGAGCGGATGAGTCGAGAGGTACAGGAGCGTCCCCTTTCTCCTCTGACGTGATAGATTCTACCTCTGTTCCTCGACTTCTTTGCGGCCATAATAGAGTGAATAGTATAAGGGATGACCCTCCGCTGGGGCTTAGTTGCGCGTACAACGGAGTGAAGCGTTGAGGTGATCTTAGTATCTAGGGCTTAATCGAGGTTAGGGACTTTCCACCTAGACCAAAGGGTTAGGTCTATAATTAGGAAGAGATTTATCACTTGGAATCCCTAGAGCTCATTTCAACTCTATTTAAGTGCGAGGTTGAGAGGTTATTTAATCTCTCCTCCGGGACATGTATAGAGTTAGGCATAGTTGACCTTAGATTTGGGACTATGTATTTAAGGATTTCCACGACTTACCATTGCATTGATTAAGAAGCATAATAGAGGGTTCTTGCACTTAAAACGATTGTCCTAGGCGGAGCATTATCCGAGTACCCCATCTTTATCGATTGCCTTACCTCCTCCTTTACTCGTGCTTTCTTACTTGTTGTTTTTACTTTTGAGAATTGAATCATTGTCACACTTATCACTATTGATCTTTCACATAGCTAAGAAGCGGATTAAGGGATTGTTTGGATTGGCTTCTTAGAAGCCCAAAAGCACTTTTTCATAAGTTAAGCACTTTTGGACATAAGAAAAGATGTTTGTATTAGCTTTTCTGCAAAAGCAGAAGCTGTTAAAAAAGCCCAAATTCAGCTTTTTTCAAAAGCTGGTAAAGAGGTGCTTTTGAAAAAAGCACTTTTAAAAAGTTGTTTTGGGTTTTGTAAATTACCAGTTTACCGTCAACAATTAAACAAACTAATATGCTTAGTCCTAGCTTATTAAACAACAAAAAAAACTTGACTATAATAATAATAATTCTATAATAATAATAATTATTATTATTAATACATTATGTTATAATAATAATTATTATTATTAGTAATAATTATTATTATTATAATCATAACACATTAAGTTATAATAATTAATAATAATTTTAATTATAATTATAATTATAATTACAATACATTAAGTTATAATAATAATTATAATACATTAAGTTATTATTATTATTATCATTAATATTTTAATAATCACTATTAATAGCAATGTATAAAAATAACTCAATGAATGTCCACTTTAGTAATTTGACACCCTAAAAGCCCTTTTAAAAATCCATATCCAAACAACTTCACATATATATAAGTACTTTTACATTAGCTTACCCAAACATAAAACACTAAAAAGCACTTAACTTACTCTCAAAAGTACTTTTAAAATAAGTGCTTCTACAACTTGAAAAAAAAGCACTTTTTTTTAAAGCTAACCCAAACATGGCCTAAATGTTTTTATTCCCTACTCCCTGTGGATTCGATACCCGCTCATCCAGGATTATTATTTCGACAAACCCATGCACTTGCGGGATATACGCAAGGGGATCTTGTCAGTAAAATAATGTAGCATTTTACTATAGCAATACTATAGCAAAACCACTATTCACGTGACAGCGTAAAAATTCCACATGGTTGCGTGGCAATTTCCGCAGCTCACGCGGGTATGTGGAGGCACGTGTCAGTCGTGGTTTAGGCCTATAAGTAGCTCTTTTGCCCTATTCTTTGGACATCGTTTGTGTGGCTCTTGAGGGGTATAACGGCTAGTGTTTGGAGCGGAGGTCTTTTCATCTTAGGAAGCGCTTCTTCATTAACTTTGATCGATTCCTTCTCCGTTATAGCATCAAGGAAGCCACCGGTGACCCTAGCTTCAGAGTCTATCTTTCAAGACGTCAAAGTTATCTATCAAAGCCATCAGTTCATATATAGGGGGATTTATTTCTATGGCTTTTATATACTTTTTATTCATTGATGGTTTTTGTTTTGTATATTGCACCATGGAGAGCTAAACCCCTAGAAGGTATTTTTGGATTGTGAACCCTAAGATTCAAATCTTGTGTGGATTTTGCTTTGTGTTTCTATTTAATCCGAGTTTGGTTGAGTTTCAATCTTGTTTGCCTAATGCTTGTTTGCCTTATTGATCTTATCGTTGTTTGGTTTGCATAATTTATTCACCTTGGTGAGAGAGAGGTCTCCATTAGGGTTAGAACCTCAAGGTTGAAGAGGATTGATAGGGTGAGTTATGAAATTGTGGAGCGTCCCCTTTCCCCTTCGACTGGTGTATTCTATCTCCGTATTCCCTAAGCTTTATGCAACCATATTTGGTGTGAGATGTGAGATTGAGAGATTTCTCCGCCTGGACCTTGTAGGGGGTTAAGGACCTTGCACCTAGAAGTAGGGTTAGATCTATTCTTAGAAATCGGATACACATTTTGGAATCCCTAGAGTGTTTTGCAGTCAAATGTGGTGTGAGGTGTTAAGATTAAGCGATTTCTCCACCGGGACCTCGTAGGGGACCAGTATTGATGATCTGGAGGCAGGATCCAATTATCTTTGGATTTCCACGACTTGACCTACTCATTTTAGAAAAACTTTGTATACCTAGTACCTAATACCTGAATCCTAGGGCGAGCATTGCCTAAATACCCCACTTTTACTAATTGAGATCTCCCTCAATTTTACCCTTGCATATTCGTTTTCGGTATTCATTTCTTTTCACATTAGATCATCACATCATCCCATTTATCATTAGGCTAGATAGCAGAGAAGCAGTTAGTACTAGTAACCCTGTTCCCTGTAGATTTGACTACCCAATCACCGGGTATTTTATTACTTCGGCACCCGTGTACTTGCGGTACACACATATAAATCGATTGTGTTAATACGTGTGACCCAACTTGTCTCAATTAGGAAGCATTAGTTAAGTCTCATGCCTTAGTGAAGTCCTAGGGGGATTCCTTGTCCAAATGCACCATTTTCTTGTGTGATACTCCCTTGGGTGCTAATTGTGTGTGATGTCAACCCAAACCTCATCTATGTTAGTTTAGCTTCTTTTATTCACTATTTTTATCTTGTTAAATAGTAGAAGAATAGCTAGTACTAGTACTCTCTAGTCCTTGTGGATTTGACTATCCAACCTTCAGGTACTTTATTACTCCGACACCCATGCACTTGTGGTATACGCACGAAAAGGGATGTGTCAAGGAGAAATAGATACCTTAAGAGAATAGAGGAGTGCGGAAGATATTACAGAAAGACTGAGTTTATTTCAAGCTCTTAAGATCTTAGGATCTCTTAAGACCCCATGTTCCAAGCTTGCACTCTGAAGGAGCAAAGATCTCATAGAGAGCACGATCTATAGGAAGAAGACATGAAGCCTTGTACCCTTGTGTTGAGTTGAGTCAAGTCTTGTCAAGACAAGTCTTTCTATACTCCGTCTGTTTTTTATTATTATTATTATTGTTTTTTTATGGTGGTAAAGTTATAATTTTTAAAGTTTTCATTTTTTTCTTCTCTAAAAGAAAATAATAAGTCTCTTGACCACGGTCTTGATGAAACCATGGGTTAGGTTAGGGTTTTTTTGAGTCTAAGTCTCTTGATTGAAGTCTTGATGTACACCATAGGTTAGAGTACAGCAAGACCCAGTGGGTTTTGTGTTTG
Organism: Dioscorea cayenensis subsp. rotundata; assembly: GCF_009730915.1. NCBI lineage: Eukaryota > Viridiplantae > Streptophyta > Magnoliopsida > Dioscoreales > Dioscoreaceae > Dioscorea > Dioscorea cayenensis. The sequence continues at coordinate 5,552,611 of NC_052472.1, read as the reverse complement.
TGAGATCTTTAACACATGATCTTTATCTTCTTGGAGGCTATATAAGGCTTACATCATGCTTGTACGGGCAATATTCTGTACTGTATCAACCCACACCTGTCAATGGGCCTTTGTTTATGCCCGTGCATGGGTTCTCCTATCTTCCTCTGCTTACATAGAAGGTAGGAGACCCATGCGCTAGTATAAACAAAGGGCCACTGACAGGTGTAGGTTAATCTGCATTATGGGTTGACTACATGGGTAGCCATATCTGTATCTGTAATTATGTGGGTAAAATCATGCCATGTGTTTGAGTATTATTTTCCCCCTATATTATTTGAAAGTTCAAATAATACGGTAATATTAATGCCATTTATTAATCACTACAAGAAATTTACAATTTAAAAACAGAATATTAAAAACGGAATTTATTCTGTTTGCATTTGCAACAGATTAGCAATGGAATAACAATCGTTTTAAATATCATTTTAATAACAATGGCTTACAAACGGGCATTTAAAAATATGATTTATTAAAATTTTAAAAACTATCCGTTTTTAATAGAAAAGGACTAGAAACGGATTTAAAAAGTAATATATTATTTAAATATCATTAAATATTAAAACAAATCCGTTTCTAATCCCTTTCTATTAATATATTATTTAAATATCATTAAATATAAAAAAAAATATCCGTTTCTAATCCGTTTCTATTAGAAAGAGACTAGAAACGGATTTAAAAATTAATATATTATTTAAATATTATTAAATATTAAAAAAACATCTGTTTCAAAGCCGTTTCTAATAAAAAGAGACTAGAAACGGATTTAAAAATTAATATATTATTTAAATATCATTAAATATTAAAAATATCCATTTCTAATCCGTTTCTAGTAGAAAGGGACTAGAAACGGATTTAAAAATTAATATATTATTTAAATATCATTATATATTAAAAAATATATGTTTCTAATCTGTTTCTATTAAAAAGGGACTAGAAACGGATTTAAAAATTAATATATTATTTAAATATCATTAAATATAAAAAAAAAATATCCGTTTCTAATCAGTTTCTATTAGAAAGGGACTAGAAACAGATTTAAAATTAATATATTATTTAAATATTATTAAATATTTAAAAAAAAATCCGTTTCTAATCCGAATAAAAAGGGACTAGAAACAGATTTAAAAATTAATATATTATTGCTTGCTATTAATGTCATGTTATCATCTCAAATAATTAATATTTATTCCATAAGAAATTATTTATATCAAAGTATTGAAATATTTGAAATGATTATAATTAGTTTAGGCTAAAATTTATCATATTTGATAAACTTTGGTTTTTTCTTTCATAGAGTCTTATAAAATTATGTGCAAAATTATATATAAATAAATAAATTTTAAAAACGGCTTAATAAGCTAATCTTATATACGCTTGATAAGCTTGCTTCTTTTTCTTCATTTTTGCCTCTCTTCAATCGATCCCTCGAAGTACCCTTGCTGCCCGTGCCGCCCTACAGATCTCCCTCTCCTTGCTTATCTCCGCGTGTTCTTCTTTTGTCGGGTGCCATCCGGATCGTCTTCGCCATTGTCGTGCTCCTTCGCCCCCGAGGACACGCTTAGGAACTTTTAGGGTCAAGATCTAGCGTTGGTGGTGGTGCTTTGGGTTGGAGGATCGGCCGAAGGCTTGCGGGTTTCATTGGGGTGCAGACGGGGTTTGGATTGAAAACCTAATTAGATACCAGTTTCTCTGAGCTTAAATGGCATTTTTGCCCCCAACCTAATTAGATCCGGAGGTTTGCCTTTCTATAAACCCTAGGCTTGAATCCCTTTAATCTTTTGAAAAAATCTTGAAAGTAATCTGAAGAGATGGGAATTCATTTGGGTTGCGTTGTTTTCGGTGTGGTTGGTGGAGGATTTGGGCTGATTTTTGAAGCACGGGAGGGTGCATCTTTGCATCTTTAGTCGCCAATTTGGCAATTGTTCTTTCGGTTGCTATTGCGGTAAAATTTAGCTTGAAGTTTGTGTTTTTGATGCTAATTTTTTTATATTTATGTTGAGTTTTATATGAAATTGTATGATTGGTTACGTCAGTGTAAAAAATTCATGGGGTGATGAACTAGTCGAGCAAAGTATTAAGTTTCATTAGGGCATCAATGAAATACCTAGATTTTGGAATCATGTGAGTTATAAGCATTTACTTTGAGACCTATTGATAATTTTTTTCTAGATCGTTGCTCAAGCAACCACTTCTTCGATGAGTCTCTCTCTTTTTCCAGGTTGTTGGGTGATCCGCTTAAGCATTTGAATTGTTATTCCTTGAAAAAAAAAAAAGGAAAAGTTTTTGCCCCCTTGAGTATAGAATTAAGCATTTGAATTGTTGATAATTTTTCTAGATCAGTGCTCAAGCAACCACTTCTTCATTGGCTCTTTTTTTGGAATTTAAAGGGAGGAACGTGAAGCCGGTTGGAGAGAAGGTCGGGGAAGTGATAAGATGGTGAGTATAGATTCTTAAAGCGGGTTTAGTTCTTAAATTGAGGAAAGTTTGAGTTACTTGTTGAAGTTTTTCTTAATGGATTTTATCATTCCACAAACAATTACTCTTTTTTTCCCTGTTTGTATAGTTTTAGGATGTATTTTTATGTGGTTTGTTTTACTAACTGAAATTGGTGTAGTTGTATCTGTGTAAAATTCTTTTGGTTTGATCTTCTTCATGAATTTTTTAACTGTGTTTGCAATTCACTTTTTTGATTACCATTAAGTGTTATGTACAAAGAAATTTTCATTTTGGCATTAAATTGGCATGCTTTCTTGTTTTGATGTGTGGTATTAGTAGTCATTAGCATGACAAGTTAGTTTCAGAATATATATGCATTCACTACTATAGTTTTTGAGATTCTAGAATGATTATATCTTGCTTATCTGGTTTTTACTTGGTGATTGTGGCTTTGTGAAATTTTGATATGTATGCATCCTCTAATTGAAAAAGGCTTGCTTTGTTGTGAATTACTGATCTGGAAGTGTGCCCGAGTTATTGTGCGCAGTGATACTGTATGTGCACGTATAAGTTATAACTCTATTTCATCATATCTTATATATATATATATATATATATAATTATTGCACAAAAAATGTATGTGATCAAAAAAACCAATTCGTGCACGTAAAATGTCAATCTACGTGTGATTTTTACTTTTTCCTTATTCGTCAATTAGTGTTAGCATTTACGGAGTTAATTCTCACTTAATTGGCCTCTTTTTCTTTTATTGATCCCTGCTTTTATGCATTGATACTCAGTGCCAATGATTTGTAAATAATTTTAAATAATCAATTTTTTATTATAATCCATATATTGAATTGGTTTTGAATTGTTAAAAGAACTAAAACTAGAAAGCATGTAAAGAAAATGGATTGATCACACATGAAGCTTGGGTTAGGATTTGTTATCCTTGTTTGACATTACTATTCATTTTTCTTATTTTAGAAAATGGATATATTTTGTCGCTTTTGGGAATGGACCATGTACATAAAGCTGATGCTAATTTAATTGATTGATGGATATTGTGCTTGCCGCTTGGTGTCATCATTGAGGTTCTAGATTCCTAAGTTGTGAAATTGATCTATGTTGTGCCAAAATCATTTTATTATCATTATTTGAGATGGCTTGGGATTTTTTTAAACTATCTACTTTGTATCTCTACTTGTATAATGTACTATTATAACCAGGAAGTTAGTTTCGACTCTTTTGAAAGCGGGAAAATCCTATTATATCCTTTCCAGTAACTAATAGTTCTGACATGGAAGAAAATGCTTATCTACCGATTACCAATTACCAAAATACCAAATACCAAAAATGGTTTTTGTAATATGTATAGCATTCCTAGTATTCCATCCCGATATGAATGGTCATTGACTCTTGGGAAAGGGTAGAAGAGATTGGACATATTATGAGACATACACTGCAATACAAACGTATGATCATTATGCTTCAAGCTAGTTATTCTAGAAAATAAGTACATACACCTTCAAATAGTATTGAAGCACTTGTTTATGTCAAGTAGTGCATCTGTTTCACTCTCCCTTTCTCTTGCCTTGTATGGTAATAATGTTCAAACTGACCATTGATAATAGTTAACTCTCTGATTGTGGATTAATAATTTATTATTTTGATTTGTTAGTGGCCATTCTGCTTCCTAATACATGGATTATTTCTTTATATAGATAAAGTAGAACATGTAATAGACGTATAACTGTGATTAATAGAAATTAAATAGCTAAAGTTTCATGTGTATAATCTCTTTGTTGTTAAAATGTTAAATAATTTAAAACTAGTCAACCATGGAGAAATACAGAAAAAGCAAGTTATCAGACTTATTCTCCCCACCCCGAGGGTGTTGTTTCTTCCATTTTAACACCAGTCACCCGGACATAGATGAGCGACTTTTGTGAGATGTTAAAAGCGTTACTGCTAAAGAAAGAAAAACAAATCAAACAATCTACACATGTCACGGTCTATTACACGATTTTCTTTTCCAAAACCTACAACTAAACTTGCATGATCATTTTTAAATATTCTGTATGGAATTGGTTTGTAAAAAGTTACAATATTTATATGTAAAACAAATTTATGTGTATATCAAAGAATAGAGTTGATAGGTAAAACCAGCTACTATCATGGAGCATGTGATTCTGCTAATTTCCCATCTGGTGGCAGAGATTATTTTATCGAACTTCCTTTAGTGTGCTTGTCTTGTTATTGTATGGCATAATGATCATGATTGCCATTTGGTGTTACTATCTTTTTCGCTTGAATGATTATTTTGTTGGTGTACATTCAATTGTTGTCACATTTGATGGTCTAAATTTAGTAGGTTTAGAATACGTAGAGCTTTTCTTGTTATTGTATGGCATAGTGATCATGATTAGCATTTAGCATTACTATCTTTCTCACTTGAATGATTATTTTGTTGGTGTACATTTTATTGTTGTCGCATTTGATGCTCTAAAGTTAGTAGGTTTAGAACACGTAATGCCAGTTATATACAATAGCTCTTTTGTTTTCCTAAAGTTTTTAATGATTAGTTTAGAACCATAACTGGGTTATATATCAGATTTCTACTTTTTATTTTTACCTAAATTTGAAGACATGGGAATGATTTGATTCCAGTAGTTACTGGTTAGTACCATTATAAAATTTTAACTATATGAGTTAAGCATTGTGACAGGCTTTTTCCTGTGGTTTCTGTCATAATAAAACCTTCATTATGTCCATTAAGCTTTGTGGCTAGTTTGTTTATTTATTTATTTTGTTTGTGCCTGTGGGTATAAAACGTTCATTATTTCGGTTAATTGTATGTGAACCAGATATTTTTCTTTTTCTGTACTGTGTTACTCTCAGTGAAAAATTTGTCTTTTGCCTGCTTTGGAAATTGTCGGCCATTTATGTTTGTGAAATATAATTTTTTTGAGGGCAAGTTGAAGTAAAAATATATACTGCATGGTAGCTTTTGAATCTTTGTTTGATTAATTTCCTTTTTTTTCTTTCTTAGATCATACGGATTTCATCTGGTAGCTTTTGAAAGTAGGTAATGTGACTTGCTGAAACAATATTGACTTTCTGAATTTAGTTTTAGAGCTGGGATCACATTTATTATGGATTTTGGAAATATTGTATTTGACTTCTTTGAAATGTTTTGGTATTGTGGGATATTAGTTAAATTGATTGTGTTTGAGTTGTCATGCTATTAAGCACTAGGCTCAGGTTGTTATAGTGAACGTCTTCGAAAGTTCTGTTGTCTAGGGAAATTAGTTAACTATTCCCTTATTTAATTTGATTTTATATATTTGATGGATTCATTTATGGCATTTTACACTTTACACTTCTCATTATCGCTTTAGAGTGATAGCCAGATAGGATTTTTCCCATGTGTTGCTTGTTTGTTTTTCTGCTTTTCCCTTGTTGTTATGTGAATTTGCTTATGGCAAATGGAAGGCTTAGTAACAGCTTGAAAGAATGACAAGATGTTCTTTGTCTAGGGTCTCCTTTTTGGATTTCCATGCCGATCTGTAGGGATTGCATTTGCTCGCTTCAATGTGCAAAGGATTTACTCGCAATAGTCACCATATATTTTTCTAGGTGTCTTTCCGATCTCTGGAGAATTGTTAGTCCGTTGAAGGAAATTGAAGTCCGCTTCTTTTGCTTTATCGTAGACCGAGCAGATCCCATTACTTTAGTCTTTGTTGTCAAACAGTGTTCTTGCATGGTTTTTGTGAGTAGCATATCCTACTATTATGAGGTATATCAAAAGCGCATGGTGAGTTTACCGGACCTAGGTACTAAAATAGCTAAATTAATGTATGTATAGGTTATTGAAACTATCTATCAAAATAGATAAATTAACAGCTTATAGAAGCTAACCATAAAAAATAGTTAAATTAAATAAAAAATACAATCTATAGAAAGTAAATATAAAAAGGTAGTTAAGCTTATATGATCAGGTTAGAGAAGCTAAATATCAAAAGTAGTTGAATTAACATGGATCATATTAGCAAGGTTGCTCAAAAATCTGCATATGAACTTGCACATGGTATTTTTCTTGGCTTGTGACCTTATGCCTAAAATTTTTGCATTGTGCTAGTCTATCAGGAATCAAGTATATCTACTTGATTGCTACTTTTTTTTGTTCCAGAAATTATACTGACTATCACAATCCGTGAGATTTAACCAGGCTGCTCCTTTTGGAGAGGGCCATTCATATTGGTTGATCTACTTCAACACCTTGATATGGTTGTAACTTCTTCTTTGTTTTGATGTTAGAGATTTGCGTCAAACTCTTAGTCAAGTCCAAGATCGTGAGGAGAGGCTTCAACAAACACTTGACCAAGTCCAAGATCGTGAGGAGAGGCTCAAGCAGGCCGCTGAGTACAAAATAATAACAGGAGCTTCAACAAAGTTTGCTTCAAATGAAAGAGGAGAGGGACCAATATCGTGCGGAGATGATGTGTCAAATGAAGGACATGATGATGAGTTTTGAGAGGAGGATTCTTGGCAGATACGATTTACCACACGAGGCTCACAACCGATTCATCGGCGATCGTGATGTTGGCTTATAGTTGTATTTGTCGTATACTTATTATTTTGTGTTGAACATATATACTTAAATATATTTTTTTGTATGAATTGATGAGTTTATCTTATTTGTTGGTGTTCTAGGTTAAAAAAATTTATGTAGTGAGTTTTTAAAAATTTAGGGATATAATTTTTATTTTTATTTTATTGACTTAAATGTTAGAAAAGCAGATTAGAAACAGTTTTATTTGTTTGAATATTATAATTTTTAAAAACTTTAGGAGCAGTTAGGAACAAAAGCTATTGTTTCTAATAGGGGAACAAAAATAAAATAGAAAATATTCCGTTTGGAATCCGTTTCTATTTTTGTAACTTAGAACGGATTAGCAACACATCTTATTCCTTTTTAATTTTTCAAAAATTAAAAATATAATGCTTTCCGTTTCCAATCCGTTTCTAAATTTAGAAACGGAATATTTTTCCGTTTCTATTCAAATTAGAAACAAGGGTATTCAAAACAGATAAATTCAATTTCTGATCTGTTGCTAATTCACTTTAGGAACGGATTAGAAATAGAAATTACTGTTTCTAAACAGTAATTTTCTTGTAGTGAATATTTTTGAAACTTCTTATAACTGAAAGTAACTAGAGTGAATCATATCAAAACATGTGGAAAGAATACGTTTACATGTGCCAAGGTGATAAACTCGTTTACATGCTTAATTTGAGAAAATACGTTTTGGTTTTGATAGATACATCAAATTAAATATAAATTAGACAGCAAGATATAGTGTTGCAAATTCATATAGTGCAATACATTCAAATACCATGGCATTGGTGACTTGTGAGCTATTATGGCTTAAACAGCTTTTATTTGACTTGGGAGTTGAACATTCTAAGCTTGAGAGATTTTATTGTGATGATCAATTGGACTAGTCTCCAACCAGGTACTTAATGAATGCATTAAGCAAGATATTGATAGTCATATAGTGTGTAACCAATTAAGCCATCTATTATTTATGTTCCAGGTTTTAATGAGGTTGATGCGATCTTTAACAAAATACTTCTACATGATAAACTTGAGAGAGAATGTTAAATTCCATTCTTGGATTGATTGATGAAGCTTACTATTCTCATTCTTTCCATTATTGCTGAATTGATTGGTTAGAGTCACTGTTACATATGACACATACCTTCAATGTATTCATGTTATTTCTATATTTAAATTACTAAGGTTCATTGAATGAGCATTTTTTTAAAATGACTTAAAGCAGCTTTGTATTTATAAAAATTAATTATATTTATTCAAAAAAATTAATTATTCTTCTGTATTGTTGCTTTTTTGCATTTCTCATCGGAAAAAATCAAAGTTTTTTTTTCCCCAACTCCTGATCAAGCTCCATTTGTGATAAGATATATTTATTGCGTCATTTGGATTTTTCGTTAAAGTCAAAGAAATTAACTATGGAGATGGGGCATCTTTTTCTTTCTAGGAATATAACTTTGCTCGATTCAATTTTTTACAACTTATATATCATCACTACAAATATTGAAACAAGACAAACAATTAAAACACTTGCATATATATATTATGCCTAATTGGTAGACTAATTAAATAATCAATTTCTTTAGGGGTTGTTTGGATTGACTTTTAAAAAAAATGCTTTTTTTAATTTTGTAAAAGCACTTTTGGAAAAAGTACTTTTTAGAATAAGTTAAGTCTTTATCGTATTTTTGTTTGGATGTATTAGTTTGAGAATCTTACGTGGTTGTGAAAAATGTTTAGATGTTTAGTTGAAAAGATACTTTTTACAATGACAAATTATGAAATGTCCTTTTACTTGGATTAAGTGAAGACGATTTAGTAAATCTGATCCAATAGAATAGAACTTTATCAACAGTTTTATTTTATAAGGTACTTTGCTGTAGTTTTATAAAAATGATCTGTATGTGTTGAGAACTATTTTCTGTTTCGAGACTTTATTCGAAAAAGCGTCGAGCGTAATAATAAAAGGCCCGTAGCGAGACAAGTTATAAAATAAGTGCTTTTGGATCAGCAATAAACTGATCCAAACAACACCTTAAGCTTAACAACACCTTAAGCTTCAAGCCTGTGATGCATCTCAACTTTTTGCAAAGCCAGTAGTTGAAGGACACTTCTCAAAAGTTCAAGAAAAATTGCACAAAATTAAGTGAGTGAAAGAAAGGTCACAAGTCATACGTCAATATGACCTTTGAGCACATGCATTCCACATCTAGGTGGGAGTTAGGAAGGCCCATGCTACCAAATTGACCCCATCCAACGAAAGGACAACAAAACAAAGTCCGCTTTCATGTTAGTATTTGTCGGCATAAACTGAGAATAGTACGTTTTATTATTTTCTATTTCTTTCAATTTGAGTTTATCCTTTTAATCATATCATTTCTAGGAAAAATCTTCATGCCAATTCTTTTTTTTTAAACCGATACAGTGAAAGCACAGATGGTGTGTTTTTTGGGGAAAATAAATTTGCGGAACTCATATCATTTATCCCACAAGCAATTTTTTTTTAGTGTTTTATTTAACTAATCAATTGGTTGATCAATATACAAATTAATATTGACAACAACTATTCATTGTTAGTTAGATAATATAATTTAAATTTAAATTTATTTTTTAATAATATTAATTATATAAAATTTTAATTAATTTCGAATAAATAAATTTTGAGAGAAAATTCAAAGATCCAAAGTGCAAAAAACTATGCGACCTAATTTAATTCCTTCTTTAGAGTGGGACCACAATAAGAGGAAAAAAATCTTGATATTCATTGTACTTAAGCTCATGACCTATGATAATTTAATTTTCATATGAAATGACATTTTCGAAAACAACAACAACAATAATTCAACATCAAAAATATTACAATCATAATATTACAATTTATGATTGTGGGATCATCGAGACCCTCAAACAATAAAGAGTATATTTTCTTATTCCAGTGAACATGAGTGAGCGTGCAGCTCTACTTGCCATAGCTTTTTCATTTGGAGGACTTGAAAAGGAATGAGAGAGTAGTGTTGGTAACCCGTACTTTTTATATTGATGTCGACAATGGGTCTATGAGGTATATGCTCCGCTTTACAATAGGAGTAACTTAAATTCTCCTTATATATGTTTATTTGAAAGGTTTTAGAATTATATGTAATTTAAGTTACTGAAATTTTTAAAAATTGACTGTTTGGTTCACAAAATTCCAAAATTCCATGTAAATCAAATTAATATAATTAATATAATAATTAATTTAACAATAGTTAAATTGATCAATATGATAATTAAAAATATTAAATAACATGCAAAAAATGTATGAAAAATTTAAAAATACTTTTTTTGTTGGGTTAATAATTAAATTCAAAAATTACAAAATATAATAAATAATTTAATAGATATACTAATAAATTTAATAACTAATTTAATAACAAATTAATTGTTAAACAAATTAATATGGTACTTAAAATCATTAAAATGATAATCAAAATTTTCGTATATAAAAGATTTTCAATTCTAAATTTACAAATTTCTGCAACCAAATACAAAATCTTATGATACAACATTTTCAATTATATATAACCAAACACCGGATTCGATTATACTATATTTTAAAATTCATACATTTTCAATTATATTATAACTGAAAATCTATTGTATTTACATATGCATTCAACCAAACACCATATTAAAGGAAAAGTAAATAAAAATTAAATCCATGTAACAGGAGGCATTCGCATGACATAAGTCATTGTTTTCACTTGACAGATCATATGGCACAGGCACATGAACTTCCAAGTTACAACCCCATTTAGAATGAAAACAAGTATTATTTAATTAGATATTGTTATCACGGTAAAAATGCAAGATTTCTAGTGCATTCTTATTTATTTATTTTTATATAAAAATGGTAAGTCATTTGTTTCATGTTACTATAAGAAGATGTCGATGACTAAGATATAGTTGATGTAATGCCTAATAAACCTTTTTTTTTATGAAAATTACTTATTTTACTGTAAGTGTCAAAAATTTAATGGTAAATTATATAAATTTCACCACTTGCATTTCATCTATGCTTTATGATCTCTCAATCTTACTTAACAAGAGAAATAGTTATTGTCTTCTAATGCATGAGATGGTAGTGCATTTTCATTTTCATATTGATATATACAAGATGATGGTTCCTAATTATCTAATAACAACTTTGGACAAAATATCTGTTCAGCACATTATGGACAGGCGTGAAGAACATCCAAAAGATAAATATATACATAAGGATATGAAGCTTGTAACTGAAGGGATGAGCACAACCACACTTTTTCCTTTCCAAGTACTAAGAAAGAATGAAGAGGATGGGGTGATAGCCTCTGTGGGCCTTCACCATCACCACCACTATGTTTTAAATTTTTAATGCCTTCGTTTATGGTGGCCCATCCCTGCTTTCTGATGGAATACAATATGTAGTAATTTTTTTAAAAATAAATTATAGTACTTTTTGCATACACAACCCTTGTATTTTTTTAAGATTTTTAAGAAAATTTTTCCTTTTTTAAAAAAATTAATAACTCAATTAAATTTTAGAGCTTGAATCTTTTTCCCCCTCCATTTAAAATACATGAATCTAAAAAAAACCGAAAAGATAAAACATTGTGTTAATCTTTTTTCCCACTTTGGTATTAAGTATTTTTCTAACGAATATGTGACAAATGTCCCCAATTTAAGAGATTATCAAAAAAAACATATTAGTATGGAGATGCATCAGATACAATGGTTCATGAATCTTTTAAAAATATCCCCATATCTTATAACCCTTAAGAGGTAAAACTACTGTTTCTCTCACAGAAAACCCAAACTCGGACCCATAAATAATATTAATAAATATTATTTGACTCAAGTCTGCATTGCATGAATAATACTGTCGGGAAAATGATTCAAATCCTAGTATTTTCTTTTAATACTTTTGTGTCATTATTGAGCTATCAATTTGTTAACCTAAATATATTAATGTTTTTATTCTTTGAATGAAAGATGTTTGTTTTTAAAATATTGACAAACCACAAATATGATTTGAAGCCTTAACTTATAAGTCGGAAATAAATTTTATGTGTTTTATATATTTTTGTATTATTTAATAATAGATTTTTTTCAACGAAAAATTACACCTATATCTATACATTTTCATTAAAAAATTTTGGCTTAGACGTAATTAATTATCTGCCTTTTAAAGTAATGTCATTTGCAATGTACTTTGAAATCAAGGATTTATGCCTATATCTTTTGTAATATGGTGTTTATCGAATAGTTTTGTGTAACAAGTCATGCGTAGGTAACTTATCAATAGTTTGTTAACGTCATTAGTTTTTTTAAAAAAAAGTATAAAAATATGTTTATGATTTGAAATTTTGACATTATTATCATTACTTTTTGTTTTTCACCCCTTGTTTCTATTTTCACAACTCCCTCGGCTCATATTAATTCTCGGATTTGAAATTTGTACATATATTAAGATTATTATTAAACTTTTTAAATTCAATAAAAAATTTATGACAAAATACTTTTAACTTTGTTGGAATTATTTATTTTTATTAACCACACTCTTCTCTTTAAATAAAAAAAAGTAAAATTAAAAAAAAATTAATACAATTTTTAAAGATAACGAATAATTTGAAAAAGAAAATTCATATGTGATAATTAATATAAAACGGAGAGTGTATCTTCCTTCATGATGGAAACTCCCCATAATTTTGACGTTAACTTATGATTAAGGTGAACATCTAATAATTTCATTATAATCAACATATGATTAACAGTGATTTAGAGACTCTGACTCATACCAGAGTTTTTTACACCAACAATGCAGATAGTTAATTATACTGACAAAAAGATCAGAGAGCTTTAAATAAAACCTGAGAACTTGTTAGAGAAATATTTTTCATACAAAAAAAACTAATAAAAGAATATAGGGACATTTAATAAAATGGCCCTCTTATTTTTTTTAATTAAACCAAATGGCCCTAGGGCCATTTTAATTATCAAAATAGCCCTAGGACCATCACAACATGGGTGATGTGATATGCTGACTGGGCTGCTGACATGGCAGTTTTAAATAAAAAATCATGATTTTTTTTCATTTTAACACTTGAATTGTTTTCTAATCAATAAGTTCGCTTATTTTGGGTTTTTTATCAATTTTTTTTAAAAAAAAATTATTAAACTTTTAAATAATTTTTGTAAAAATATATAAGTGTGTTTTTTTAATTTAAATCCCTTATTTCTTTTATAATTAACAAATTATCTTTTCCCTTTGATTATTTAACCCAAATTTTATTTAAAAAAATATGTATTTTTTTAATTTATTAAAAAAATTAATTTTAAAGAATATATTTGAATATGAAAACACAAATTTTAAAATTTTAACTTTTAAAATTATTGAACCTTTAATGAAACAACTTTAATTAAAGGTTTCAATGCATACCCTCTTAAAACGCTCCCATCCAGGATCCCAATAAAGTTGTTTCATTAAAGGTTTAATAATTTTAAAAGTTAAAATTTTAAAATTTGTGTTTTCATATTCAAATATATTCTTTAAAATTAATTTTTTTAATAAATTTAAAAATGTATATTTTTTTAAATAAAATTTGGGTTAAATAAACAAAGAGAAAAGATACTTTGTTAATTATAAAAGAAATAAGGGATTTAAATTAAAAAAACACATTTATATATTTTTTTAAAAAATATTTAAAAGTTTAATAAATTTTAAAAGTTTAATAAATTTTTTTTTAAAAAAATTGGTAAAAAAACCCAAGAATAAGCCACCTTATTGATTAGAAAACAATTCAGGGGTTAAAATGAAAAAATCAAAATTTTTTATTTATAAATGCCACGTCAGCAGTTCAGTCAGCATATTACATCACCCGATGTGATGGTCCCAGGGCTATTTTGACAATTAAAATGGCACTAGGAACATTTGATTTAATTAAAAAAAAAGGGTCATTTTATTAAATATTAGCTGGGCCGTCCGGAAAACCGGCCCGGCCCGCCGGTTCATTGACGTCGCAACGCCCGTCATCAGACGGGCGGTTAAGGGTTAGGGGTTTTCAACCCGTGACCGCGGGTCGGGTCAAACCCAGTTAATGTTATTATTTTGTTTTTGTTTTTTTAATACTAAGATCTTTGCTGGTCATGGGATTTGAACCCATGATCTCGAACTTGGACAGAAAAACCCAACCACTGAGCTACAATTTGTTTCTAATATTTATTGGAAAAGAATTATATATGATAGATGTAGGATATGGATCAAAAATATTTTTACATATTTAATTTATAAAAAAATTAAGAAACCATATAATAAATTAAAAAAATTATACAAATCAATTAGTAAAATATCAAACAATAAATTTTTCATAAATATTTTTTTAAAAAATTAATTATTTTTGTTAATTGTCTTTTTCGCTCATAAAGACTAAATCTCTACATATGCATCACTTTTTAAATTCTCTTAAATAGCGCACTCTTATTTGTCACATATATATTAGATTATTTTGTTTCAATTTATGAAATAAAAAATAAAATTACAAAAAATTATTTTTAAATTATGTAAATCAATTTATAAAAAAATATATTAGTAAAAAGAATATCTTTTGAATAATGGTTCACACCATATTATTTTTGATTTGTAACTTTTTCAATGACCATATGATAAAGCACAATAATAACCCTATTGTTAAAGACCAAAGTAAAAATCTAGAGCCAACCCTAATTATAATAAATAAATAAGTTGATGATAACTTCAATTTAAAATAAGAATACTACTTGATATATACATTTTGTTGCACTTAAAAAGATGCGCTAATAATTTAATTTGATAGATAAATAAATAAAAAATGTAGCTTTTTTTATCCTTTTTAAAATTATTTTGATATGTCTTAAAATTTTTTAAGTTATTATAAATTATTTTAAATTTTTTGTTGTTTGGGATTAAATTTAAAAAATATTTTGTAACTTCTTTATATTTATTTATGTTTTAAACTATAACAAGAAAAATTTATACGCCAATTGGTTAATACTTTTTTCCCATGGGAGAGGTCCCTGAGTTCAAACCCCATCTACGACAAATTTTTGGTTATTTACAAAAACCCGCCGGGTCAAAGCGGGCTGGCCCGGACCCGGCGGGTTCTGTGATAGCCGGGCCGGGTCCGATTTATTCACGGAATGAACGGACCCGGCGGGCCCGGTTAACCGGCCCGTGCCCACCTCTAGCGCCGCTAACAAATGCATTTTTAATGAGCAATTTGGATGAGGTGAAAAAAGAGAAGGAAAAAAAAAAGACCCTACGAGACCCTATAATTTTGTTAGTTTATTGAGATGGTGGTGGATGTGATGGAGCAGCCACCTCTTGTTGTCACTCTAAAACTTGTTAGGTTGGGCCTGTTATTAATACTGCTCCCTTGGCGGTATGCTAGTATTGTATTGAGAATGGTATAGCGTTGGTTTAGGAATCATACAAGTGAAGGAAGCAAAGTGGAACTTTAGTAAAAAAAAAAAAAGTTTGTTTAAGAAAAAATTAAGAGAATCTTATCGGATTGATGTTTATATATATATATATATATCTAAATTTGACTTATTCGGATTATAGATGTCAAGAACATTTCTTGGAAGCATCATGGTAGGGGCAGGTGATTAATTTTTAATGTTTTAGCTTTTAAGGTGATCATACTTTATGATAAAAATTAAATAGAAATATTTTAAAAAGCAAAAATCTTTGATGGGAATCAAAACAATGGCATTACAACGATAATGATAAATTTTCTACTATTGAATACTGACCTATTTATGGTGTTTAATCAATTATGAAAAATAAACATACATATAAATTAATTTTAAATGAAAATAATAAACTATATATATAAAAACTAATACACATTATAATTGTGAATGAGTAACTCACGGATCGAAGCCCCTTGACCTCGGATTGTGTAGTATTACGCAAACATTATATATTATGTAGAAATACTGTACAACACTATTTATTAGGTCCTCCATCGAAGGAGCGGTATGCTTTACCCCTCTAAGCTTGCATAACAGGAGAGATTTATCATCATCAGATTGTGGTCTATTATATATAATTATCATCCAGACTGTATGTGGCAAGTCATTATTGCCTCTTATGTTAACACATCCCATATGAGAAATTTCTAGAGTATCGTTAAGCCATTGTAACTAGTGTATTTTTATACTTGCCTATTTCTTTTGGCAGTGCTTGTCGTCTTTAGTAATATATGCATATATATATATATGTCACGCCTTGTCCTGCAGGACTAACACGCGATAACAGTCACAATAACCCCATGAGGGACACTAATGTCAGTTAACCCTCAAGTCGTCTCAAGGCTAACAAAGTATCTGAGATGAAACAACACTGAACAGAAAATCCAAACTCAAAATATACAAAGGATAGAACATGTAGGTAACATCGATGAAGCAACATAACCATACCCTGAAATAAGAGTTCAAAGAAACCTGCTTCTCATAAATACAACAAAGTTTCCAAAAGAACTAGACAAGCATATAAACCACGCAAATAGAGTTCAAACACACTAGTGGATACATGTCCTTATAGAATGTGTTCATGTTCAAAGGATAACGTACAAAAGATTAGAAAAGAAGAAAGATAGAAGAAGTATGCCTAGCACTCCACCTCGCCACAATGCTAAAAGCCACTAGAGCTTAGAAGGGAGGGAGAGAATGAGTAACCAAAGTCACTCAATGAATGATTCAGCACAATTCTAAAAAGAATATAAACAAATTAATAAACTGCCAATAACCAAACTTTTACAATAATACATATAACTCTGGATAATTCAATACGAATGTAACAATATATATATATATATATGTAAATGGGAAACATAGTTAGCATAAAAAGATTCACTTGGCTCAAATAAGAATTCCACATCTGAAAGTCATACCCGAGCATAATACAAGTTTTAAAACATTCAAACAAGAAATCGACATTAAACCCCTTTTCCTTTCAAGATTAAAACAAGAAATTACATCTCAAAGAGTTCATCACAAGGAAACATGAAACTTCTTTTAATATCAAATTTTTGCATCTCAATTAAGCAACCAGTGGTCCTGAAAACTTTCTAAACTCTAGCTGTGGCCGGGGCAAAGTTCAGAGCTATCAAGGCTCTTATGTCCTTGGCATTAACCCACCAGGTTAGTGTAGTGATTTCAGACTCCTGGTGTAGGATCCAATTAGGACTCTACGCGCTGCCTGAAGTGGATAAATAAAACAAGTCCTCTACACCACCTCTAAAGGCTACTCATAGGGACCCCCTACTTCAGCAAGCGGGTTCCAACACCATCACCAACAAAACCACCCATAGGTGTATCAATAATATAATTCACATAAGCCATTTCACATGGTCCTTGTTCAAGACAATAATCACATATCGGGAATAAGCCTCATTTTCATATAAACCAATGCCGATGATATAACATGTGTATAGAGTTTCAAAACTTTAATTCAAACCTAATATACTAACATAGCCATAAGCATTTTTATTCACATATCAAAAGCTTTATATGTAATTCAAAATCATGGAAACCCCTTCCAAATCAATCAAAGCATCAAAAGCAAAATTGCGAGTGAGGTTTTACAAATTATTCCAAACCAACAATGGCAGCATAATTAAAACCAATAATGTCAAAAGAGAAGTATTGAATATGGTTTTGGAATACATTGTTCATAACTTTAGAAATGTAATAAGATACACCAAAATAGACATGGCTTTTGGCCTAATTAAAATGAATCAATAATAATAATTGATAAGTCCATGGGAATTTCTACAGTACCGCAGCAAAAACACTGTTCCCCTGACCGTGTGAAAATTCCACACAGTCACGTGGGAATTTCTGTAGCTCACTCGGGCATGTGAAATTTCACGCAATCGCGTGGAGACACGTGACAGTCCTGGTATATGCCTATAATAACCCTTTTGCCCTATTCTTTGTAGACTTTTTGCGAGTGTTTAAAGGACAAAGAGGCTAGGGTTTCAAGAGGAGGTCTTTTGCACCTGGACATTGCTCACCCTAGGACTATTATTTCAATTGCAAGCCTCATTATGCCTCCTAACTGATGTCTACTGAGTCGTAAAAATCCTAAGACACACGGTGCCAAATGTAAGGTCAATCGTGACTAACCCTCACACTATGCCCCTATGGAAAAGGATACTCTCGACGCCTCATACTATGTGAAGTTGCAAGAATATTTGGGGACTCCAAGTGATAAACCCTATTTCCTAATATAGATCTAACCTTTTGGTCCAGGAGAAAGACTCCTAGTCACAATTAAGCCCCAGCACTAAGAATTACTTCAATGCTTCATTCTGTTACTTGCGTAACTAAGCCCCAGCGGAGTTTGTCTCTTAGCACTTCACTCTATCATGACTGTAAAGAACTCTTGGAACTGGGAGGTAGGATAAATCACATTGGAAGAGAAAGGGGATGTTCCGCTATCTCTCGACTAACCCTCTCGACCCTCTCTAATTTTGTTGTGTCTAATCCTCATGGTATGTCACTCATCCATAAGGATTACCAAGATAGATTCTCAACCCTAGTATCACTCTTAGGGAAAATCAATGCAATAAACATTCAAGGATGGAACTCAATTAAAACATCAATTAAAGAAGCATAATAAAGGTCAAAAAAACAAAATCATCCTAGGGTTTACAAGTCCAAGCACCCATTAGGGGTTTAGCTCTCCATGGAGTAATATACAATCAACAATGAAATCGAAGCTAAAAACATGCAATCCGTAAGTAAAACCCCCTTGTAGTCCATATCGATGGTCTTGTAGATTTGCCTCGTCTTCTCCAAGGGCTCCCTCGTCAAGCCTAGGGCACACCTCGTCAAATCGATGCTGACGAAAGCTCCCCCAATAACTATCTTCCGAAGGAACATAGTATCGAAGGCCGTAGAACCACTCCAAAGACCTAGCCAAAGCCTCTCCAAACTCTAGCCGCGAGCGCCTCCAAAGATGGGGAAACGTTGAGAAAAAGATACGAAAAAGAGATCCCCAAAACATCTGAAATCGCGGCTTAAATAGGGCTTTGGAATTGGGCATCCACAAGGGCATGTGGAATTTCCACACGCCCATGTGAATTTCCACGAAACTGGTGAACAGTAACTGCTATAGTGATTTACTACAGTAAATTGCTATAGTACTCAACCAAAATATTCCTCGAATCCACATTTTTCATCGAGGCCACATGAATGAGCACACATTCACGCGGTAGATCGCATTACATCTTCAATACAAGCCACATTGACAAATGAGTGTGACTGCCTTTGTGCCCCTCCAATTTGCATGTTCGCTCGAGCACAATGGAGGTTGGCACACACTCATATGTCTTTGAGCATAACTTGTGTCTTCACGTTTGTTCAATCCAAGACTTCATCAAAAATTACATCAACGATCTACTTTTGGTTCCTTTTTTCTACACTTGTCTCCACAACCCTTCATGCACAAAAGAACACAAATACATATGCATAAGCGATAAAATCTGAGAGAAGAAATGCTCAATGTAAGAAAAGAATACTTCGTATTACTATTACACAAGCACTTATCAAAACCCCGGCAAAAGAACTATGTATAATATAGGATTTTTGTTTTATTTACGGCATTTTCAGTAATGAAATGCCGCCGACAAAGCGGCATATTTTGAATAAAACACCGCAAAAATAAAATGCCGAAAGGGCGGCATAATCTCTGTTGAGTATGCCAACATTTTTAAATAAATGCTGGTAATTAGATAAATTTTGTAATATTTTTTTTTCATATTTTCGCATTTAATACCTGTAATAAACTTGAATATTACCTAAAACCAAAATTAAACTTCAAGATTCTCCATATGTTAATAAAAAGAAATATGAAAGCAATAAATAATGTACATTCCTGTATTTGAATGCCACAAAGATGTAGAAATCAACTTGGATATCTTGAATCTCATTCACAATCACAAGTATTTAACAAAATATGATAGGTAAAATTGTGAGAAAATCTCATAGAGACACTAAGACCATTCAAAGTTCGCATACAATGACATAAAAAAAGGGGAAAAAAATCAAACATTCATCTGTCTTGATCATCGAACCTCCTAAGAGTGTGTCAATGTCCTGGAGAAGCCTAATTCTGCAAGAATAATTAAGAGTATTAGATAGTATTCACAAACACAACATTATATATTTAATGTACAATTACCTGAACATGCACACTAAACCCGCCTATGTTAGCCTTAGGGGTTTGAGATCCGATGCATTGATTCCGCAATAATTACAATTATATGTTTAAAATATAGAAATGAAAATAATAATATAGTCCTAGAAACTTATAGAGAGTATTACCCAATCACACACACACACACACACACACACACACACACATAAAATAATAACTTCTGAAGTATCTGATTACAAGTTTACAAGTTTGGATACCTACGATTGAGAAAATGATCCACCTATGCTAGGCAGGGGATAGTCGCTCCTGGGAATTGCTTTCAAGAAAGTATAAAGAGGGTTGTAATTAGCACATTCTCGCCCAAGCTCATCTTCCATCTTTTGGAACTTTTCATCCATTTGTTGTCGAAGATCTATGCACTCAGATGAATGACCACCACATGTTGCGAGACGATGACTACTTGAATGGTTGTGATATTTTGTAGGAGTAGGACCCAATTCAAGCCCTCTTACTTGGCCATGTCACTTTTTTCCAATCACTTGAGTCAAAATTTCTGTTTCAACCATTCCCTCATCCCCATCTATTGATTCATATTCAACTAGTTTTTCATTTACCTTTTGTCTACATTTATGTAAAAGGCTTTTCAACAAATATCATTTGTGAAGAAAGTAATAAAAGGAAGAATAATGGCCAAAGACTTAATGCCATAATGTCTTTTGTCTCTTTTATTCAAATATGATCCATCTTTTATAGTATGGGTCGCTTTGAAAAACTCAAAACATCCTATTTTCTTTCCACTTCTAAGCTCCTAAATCAAGAAAATATAGATTAGTAATGTTTACCAACAAAGCATACTCTTTGGAAAAAGTCATATATAACCAAATATTGAATCTTGAAAGACTTAACAATTTGTTACCATTTCATTTTTCTTATCTCGCGAAACTTTTAGAACCAGAAGTGTGTGTATACTTTTGATTTCTTTCTTGAGGAAACCCCAACTTGTTCTGATTCCTTCATAATAACATGAACATTAAATTACATTTGTAAGATACCATGATTATTACATTTAAAATAAACAACATATTATTCCAACCTCCCTTTTCCTAGAGTACCAAAAGTCAACTACCTCTTCCCATTGCCAGGTAATGGTCCCTTCTGGATGCTTCTCTTTATTTGCTTGCAGCTCATCCTCTCTCCTTCAATATTTTTTCTTCAAATCATGTTTGTAGTCCCTCCATATCTTTCCCAAAGACTTAAGCACATAGTCTTTTGGGATTTCAAGAACAAAGCTCATTTATTTGACAACCAAAAATAATTTCAACCAAATATTATGACCTTAATAATATTGTTTTGTAAATAAAGAGCACCTTATGCATAACACAAATTTAAGCATAAAAGTATACCTAATACCCAATTGGTTGTCCAAGCCGATTTGCATTGACCAATACTTTCTCTTCTGGAGGCAGTGCCCGCAACTTCTTTAAAGTTGTTCATACTCTTCTTTTATGGTAGCCTGCAATATCAACTACAACAATTCATATGCCAATTTATCAAGACAAAATGGTTTAATCCATTGCTCAAAAAGTTGTATTCGTAAATCAATTGCACAAAATACCTATGTTTACATCAACCACCCCACTGGTAAGTGTTGCATTTTTCAAGTATGCTACCATGGCCTTGGTTTTCATCATCTCCGTTGCGATTTGAATCAGTATCTGATGAATGAGTTAAGGTGCAAGGTTGAGCCTCAGGCATTTGAGCAGATGAAATTCCAACTTCATTAGATGCAACAACATTGCAACTGGTATTTGTTTCAGATTGGATTACTTTCATAGGCTTCAATTTTAATCTTAGCATCTTGATGTTGTCTACATGACATCATAATGATAGGTATACATCAAACAATAAGTTAGATAGAACATCATAAATGATAAAACATCACAGATAAATATGTTGAAACAATAAACAAATTACTAATTTTTAATCCATTTGTTTCTGATAAGTGCTTGTGTAAGAATACGAAGTGTTCTTTCCTTATGATGAGCATTACTTTTATCGGGTTTTAACGCTAATATGTGTGTATTTATATTACTTTCATGCAGATAGGGTTGTGAGGGCGAGTATTAGAGAAAGAAGCCAATGTGGATCGTAAATGCACCATTTGGAGAAAATCTTGAGAAGGTTCAAACGCGAAAACACAAGTCGGGTTCGAAATACGGGAATGTATGCCAACCTCGTCGTATTCAAGTTAGTACAACGATTTGGAGGGGCACAAGGGCAGTCACATTCAATCATTCCGGCTTGTGCATGTATAGCAAGATCTCCACCAACATGTCTGTTATTGAAGAAGCAAAACGATCTACGACATAAACGTGTGCTCATTTATGTTACCTCGATGAAAGCATGGATTCGGGAGTGTTTCGGGCCAGTACTGTAGCAAAACATTGCAGTAATACTATTCACAGCCGGCCGAAGAAGGATGAAAACAGAGAATCCACATGGGCGTGTGGAAATTCCACATGCCCGTGTGAAAAATCCACACGGGCACCCACATGGGCCTATGGATTCCCGATTCCAGCACTATTTAAGATCGATTTCAGCCCCGATTTCAGGATTTTTTTCTCCATCTTTTCCCCAACTTGAGAGAGGGCGGCGGCTAGGGTTTGGAGAGGTATTGGCTAGGGATTGGGAGAGGTTCTACGGCTCCGACATCGTGCTCCGTTTGGAAGAAGGTTAGTGGGAGAGCTTTTGTCGGCACCGATCCTGCAAAGTATATCCTAGGCCGGACAAAGGGACCCTTGGACGAGTAGAGGACTCTCCACAAGACCATCGCCATGAACACCGAGGGGGTTTTCTATGGATTCTTTGCTTTTACATTTGATTTCATTGATTGTAATTAGCTCCATGGAGAGCTAAATCCCCTAGTGGGTACTTGGGTATTTGTGAACCCTAGGATGTATTCGTTTTATTGTACCTCTTTATTATGCTTTCAATTAATTGATATTTTATTTTGAGTTCCAATCTTGAATATTTGATTGTATGACTACTACCTTAGAGTGGCTCTAGGGTTGAGAGTTCTTGTTGGTAACTCTTGTGAGTGAGTGACACACTACGAGAGTTAGACAAAGATAGATTGTAGAGGACTGAGAGGGTGAGTCAAAAGGTAGCGGAGCGTCCCCTTTCCCTTTCGGTGTGATTTATCATACCTCCAGTTCCACAAGTTCTTTGCGGTCATAATAGAGTGATGGGCTAAAGGATGACCTTCCGCTGGGGCTTAGTTGCGGGTGCAACGGAGTGAAGCGTTGAAGTGATTTTAACATCTAGGTCTTAATTGTGGCGAGGGACCTTCCACCTGGACCAAAGGGTTAGGTCTACACCTAGGAAGAGGATTTATCACTTGGAATCCTTAGAACTCATTGCAATTCTATACGAGTACAAGGTTGAGAGGTTATTCAATTTCTCCTCCGGGACATGTATAGAGTTAGGCATGGTTGACCTTAGATTTAGGACCATGTATTTAAGGATCTCCACGTCTCATTATTGCATCAGTTAGAAAGTATAATAGAGGGTTCTTGCACTTGAAATGATTGTCCTAGGCGGAACAATATCCGGGTACCCCATTTATATCATTGCCTTACCTTCTCCTTTACTTGTGCTCTCTCTTGTTCTTTTACTTTTGTTGTTTCACATCTTGTCACATATATCACTATTCATCTTTCACTTAGTTAAGAAACAATTTAAGTGTTTTTATTCTCTACTCCATGTGGATACGATACCCCACTCATCTGGGATTTTATTACTTCGACAAACCCGTGCACTTGCGGGACATATGCAAGGGGCGTTGTCAGTTTCATAATTATTGATGTTTATATACCTTGATTTTCAGCAATTAAATTTCCTATTCGGATTATGGACCTTTCATTAATTAGTTTTACAGACACTGCCATGCAGTTACCCTTGTTTTAATTGATTTGATTTAATGTTAAATATATAGATACAATCAATTTAAGCAAGGAATAAAAGCTGCAAAAATGAAATAACAACAATGACAGCGATATTCTATAAACAAATACACAGAAACAATCAAGATTAGTAATTTTTCATCCATTTGTTTCCTTAACATTGATGTTTGCATAAATTAGTTTTGATCAATTTATTTTTCTATTAGATTCAAGATACAATAGATTTAAGTATTGACTCCACAAAATCGGAGTTGATAGATAGAATGAAACAATCAACAAATTTTGAACCTCTTGTCATATAGTTTTACTTATTTTGGTATTCAGATAACTTATCTATTATCATGTAGATCTCAAGTTCAATATATATAGATTTTTTTAAGTTAGATCACCAGAGAAGAAGCACATCTCAAGAACTCTATGCACCACATATAGTCAAGAGCATAAAACAAGTTAAAATTATCTAACAGAAGTAGTTCTCACATTATGCTAAGAACATTGAAGAGTACATTCAGATATTCGAACGAATTCTAACCAAATCCTATAAAATTCCTTCAGAATTGGTTCCTATAATTCAACATATGCACAAGGAAAACCAACCTATGCACTCCAAAATTCAACATTCTGAAAAAAAAATCATAACAATACAAGACAAAGTAATTAAATAAATAAAGCAAAGATAAAAAATTTCATTAGTTAACACACGTTCCAATAAAAAAAGAACATCATGATGGTAAAATCAAATCAAAATTATCCAAACTCCAACACAAAAACATCAAATTCTTCCAAAAAAATTCCAAAAACTTCAAACAATGCACATAATCTGGGGTCCCACATTTTAAATCAATACCTAATTCTAAATCCCAAAACCTAACATAGAGGTAGAGTGGAGCCAAATACATATAACAACAAAAAGTGCATCACAAAATCACACATTCAATACCAAAAATTCTGAGTAATATTAGGCTTGATAGAGATCGAAAGACGAAGAGAAGAAGAATTACTCAGAATTTTGGGTATTGAATGTCACAAATGGCAAAACCAATGCCGGCATTTTTTTGAAAACACCGCAAAGGTCCAATTCTTCCATCCTAGAAAGAGCTTTTGTGGTGTTTTACAATGAAAATGCCTTACATATGCCGACGTTTATGGAAAACGACACCAATAAAATGCCACTAAAACTCTATCATGTTGTAGTGCCAGGTTCCAAGGAATTTAAGATCACATGCCCAAAACCATTCGATTTCAATAATATACATATAGTTATCCTCATTTTCCTTTAAATGTCTAGAATTTTGCATATAAACCAATAGCACAGATAGCATTTCAAATAAATTAAAACATCAATTTAATACATTATAGGAATGAAAACCATGTATGACATATAATTCTGCACATGTCTAGGACAAATATTTGGATTTCCATATGAAAACCACTTTCATAATCACCACTGTCAAAGGCATACAGATGCAAACATAGTGTCTTAAATCATTCCAATTCCATAATATAGGTATAATCATAAACATTTTCATTCAAACACCAAGATTTTCAAATATGGTTCAATAATATAGAAATTCCTTTCTAAACCAATCAAAGCATCAATCCAATACAATAAACCCATGAAACATTTTTTTAGACAAGCAAATACAGATATTCAAATCATATTTTAAAAGAATTGTGAAATCACATAACCACTCACAACTTAGGCAAAGAAAAGACCCCAAGAAAGTTACTCATCTACCAGTTTCTTGCCTCGAGCCGAGCTCTCACCACCTAACCACAACAAAACCATACACACACCCAAAACCAAGCAAGAAAGTAAGAAAAATAATGAAATAAGAAAACCTAGGGATAAATGAAATACAACCTTACTCGAGGCCTAGGGTTGGCTCAAAAATAGGTTCAAGGATTTCCAAAGAGTTCCTAAGGGTCTTGGCTTCAATCCAAAACAAGGAAGCAAAGAAAAGAAGAAAATTTGCCAATGCTACAATAAAAAAACACTAATTCTATAACAAGGAAGGAGAAGGTTCATTGATTCTACAAGATTGGATGAATATAAGGCAATGCAAAAACTCAACTCAAGTTTCAACAACAATAAGCAAGAAGAAGAACAAGGATCAAGCTCACCAACCTAACTCTAGATCCAACATGCATCCCACCACAAGGAAGAAGGAAGAGGGTCATCTTACCTCAAGATCTTGAAGGACAAAAATGGATCTTTAAGCTCCACTGGCAAGATTAAAAGATTAATCAGACCAAATCCCTAACTCCAAAAAGTATCAAGGGATGAGAGGAAGAAAGAAGAGAAAGAAAACAAGGAAGAAGAAGGATGAAGGGTTTCGAGGTAAAATTGATAAGAATGCCCTTATAACAATGAGAAAGAAATAGTACAAGAAAGCTTCGCACAAGCTATGCCTTTTCACACAGGTTGTGAGGAGCTCAATCTTGAAGAAAAAGGCTCGCGGTTGGAAATGGACCAGGCTGTGCGGATTTACACAAGTTGTGGCGTTTTGCATAGGCTGTGTGGATTTTAGCCTACACAAAAAGCTCGTGGGCTTGAATTGGCACAGGTTGTGTCGTTCCATACAGGCTGTGCCGATTTCAACCCAACAAAAAATTCAAGACCGGAGATGGCAGATGCTTTGACATAACTCGATTACAAAGACTATTTTATAACTACGAACTCTCTGACCACATAAAACCCTACTGAGTACATCAAAAATAGGAACAAAACAAAAGAAAAGTTATAAATATTACACTATATATACATTCACGTTATTAATATTTATGGTACAATCATTATAATTATAGTGATATCTGCTAACAACAATTTGTAACATTTACTATATAAATGAATATTTAATTAATTTGAGTGCCATGAAATTTTCTTAAATATATATATATATATATATATATATATATATATATATGAAAAGTTAAATTGATTTCAGAAGGTTTCTCCAAGAATTACTTGTTTTGTAGCTGTCTTTACATAAGAAATTTAGATGTTATTTTAGCTCAGCCCCCGAACCTTGGTTGTATAACCTAATCAAGGCTCATCAACTTCTGTCAATATTCATCTTGCAACGGTCAATTACTCTGGCACAAATTTTTATATTCATAGTTTATATTTATATTTCAATGCATTGCCATGTCAAGTGCTTTTTATTTTTGTTAGCCAGCATCAACTTTTGTTGATCTTATAACCGCCATCTAATTATGCAATTACTCTTGAAGATTTTTCAGACTAAATGTTTAGCTTCTATTCAGCATGGGGTTTAAGAGGAAGTGTTTAAATATATTTGGTATTTAGATAGATTAGAAAAATCTTTATTAATACCAAAATTGGTGCCAAATATTGTTTGATCATTTAGCATCTGGTCCCTTGAGTAAGTGTTTGTGTTTTGTGAGGAGTATTTGAGCCTCAACCTGTGCAGGGTGAGGACACAAGTGTTGTTGAACTTGCAATCTATTCCACACATGTTCCTTGACATGTGCCTTATCCACATTTCATAAAAAAAAATTACCTTTAGTATAGTAAATTAAAATAATCAATATTTGGAGTAATATTAGTTGGAAATGTTAGTGGCAAAGCATTTTTATTGGCATGATTTGGCACTAAGACAAGATGACGACGCAACCTTTGTGACGTAGCATAAATGATGACATGGCAAGGCATGGTGACATGGTAAGGAGTCTTAGATTGGAGGCAAATTTTTTGGGAGATCTTGGTGGAGCTATTTTTGGTATGTGTTACAAGTTGAAGACAAGATCATATCAAGACCATATTTAAGTGATTTGATTGGAGACTAAATATGGATGGAGCTTAATTGAAAAAATACCTATGAATGGTATGATTGAAGACTATTGAAGGTATGATTTGAAGAACCTTAATAGGTATCATTGAAGACATGGCTATTGTTGGCATGATTTGAATGATTGATTGAAGATCTATTATTGGGAAGATTTGAAGGCCAAACTTGGGTGAATTGAAGATCAAATTTGGATAGTTTAGTGAAGACGCATAATGTCGTGCGTCCCTTGCGCGGGGACTGCGTGGTGAGGAGCTGAGGAGGTAGGCTAGTTACCGGTGGTCGGGATCGGAAGATCTGGCTGCATCGACTCGGACTAAGCATGGTCGGGAGGTTAATGGGTCTTGAGGTCGCTTCGCAACATAACCAGAACTTAGCCAAGTCAGCAGTCAGGGCCATGTTGCAAGTTATGTTACAACAGGAGTTACAACAGCTAATTTTGGAAGGCTCTAAAGTTAGTAGCCATGGAGATTCTAAAAGATGTATGGGCTATATTTGGGACGTTTAGGTGTCTATATAAGATACATTGCTCTGAGATTATGGTGTGCAACCAGAGCTAGAGAGAGTGTGTGCACTAGACAATCTAGAGAGGGTAGTTATCTTTATTTGTGAGAGTGAGTGGCAAAGTGTTTGTACTCATGTATTTTCACTTTTTTTAGTAAATTGTTTATCTCTGGGTTTGACCCCCAAAACGTAGGCGAGTTGGCGGCGAACTGAGTTACTAATTTCATGTGTCTCTTTTTTGTTTGGTTTGTATGAAATTTTTATGAGTATTTAAAGTGTTCTCTAAACCCAACAAACCAAACCGGCGGAACTAACATAAAATAATCTCTATTTTTCTTAAGATTATTATTAAGAAAAAGCTTTAAATTTTTTTAATATAAAAAGGTCTAGAATTGTACCATGTATGATGGATTATTGTAGTCAAGGGATTAATTTAAGTGGTTGTTTGATTCACAAAATCTTACCTAATTACCATCTGGAATAAAATTATTGGGAATATAATTCCTACGCTATATTGATTGGAATTTGTTGAAATTTAATTTGGTTGAGAAAATAGTAATGTTGTTGGGAATATAAATTGTATGTTTGCTTAGATAGGAATTTTACATTATTAATTATTATTTTATTAAAATAATTTTATTTAATAGGTCCCAAATATGTTAAAATTATAATATTTACTACTGTAAATATGAAAGTTTGTTTAATAATAAATATTCATTATTATAAAAATAAAGTTTAATATTAAAATATTTAATTTTATTATAATATAAATTTTAAATAATTAATTTTTTGAAAAGTAATAATTAAATCAAACATACATTAAAAATTTAACTGGAAAAATAATCACATTCCCTAGAAAAATTTAACAGAAAAATAATCACATTCCCTAGAATGTAATCTTACCCCTCTTCAAATGGTAATCACATTCTTGAAATATTGATCAAGCTATCATATACCGTTAATATAGTATTTCAAACTTAAACAACCAAACCAAATAATGTAAAATTATTTGGTCCGCATTCTTGGGCAATTAGATATTACCCCCAAGCAAACGTCACATGATATACTGTTTTGTTTTTTCTCTCATTTCCACGGTCATTAAGGTTTTATTTTTCACATGAATCATGGTTATTTATTCTTATTTTATTTATTAACACATACAGTACTTGTATTCTACCCTCCTCACAAAGTCACAATGGGAGCTTAATGATTTATATATTCCCACATCAATATGGTTTATCTATATTTTTAAAAGAATAATTTATTATTTATCATTTCATAAAAAAAATCAATTAGGATTGGTTTGGAAGCTAAGAAAACCCTTTTATGATAAAGTAGAGGATTTGTCCAGCCCAAATCATTTATTATGAAGCATCTAGACAGGTCATATGCAGCAACAAATTTGCCACATACACTTGTGCTGTACAAAGATACGCTTTGCCATCCTTTTTTATGTTTTATTTTGTTTTCAAATAAAGGTATTAAGGTGGAGATTCCTATTTTGTTCACAACTTTTTATTTAATAAACATGTAAATTTTATATAATGAGTAATTTGTTATATATTATTGATAAATCAATTTAATAATTAAATCTACCTAACACTAGCTCTGAACACACGGCATTGGTCTAAAAACAACAGATGATATTGGTTTGCTTGGCAACCAACGTGGTAATTTCATATCCAATAGCAGAGTATTATTGTAACAAATTTCATATTAAGTGCTATTATTATAATATTCTTATATATCAGTAGATGTGAGGTTTTCAATTTCATTTGTTGCAATTTTTTAAATTCTATAAAGCATAATTTTTTTAATAAAAATGGATAAACTATATATTAAAATGAAATAAAAGAAAGTAGTACAATGACGGAAAAAATAATATACATCAAACCACGGTAATAATAACTTTAAAAACCAATGATCCATTAGAAATATAAACAAAGACAAAAAGTACAACAAATAACGGAAAATGACAAACAAACCAATAAGTTCTGGAGTCAAATTAAGAATGTCTTCTATCAGGATAACAATGATATTTCAAATTATCAACTTACCCAAATCCAAGTGAGATGGCTGATAAGTGTTTGAGTAGATATATTTTTATATATGTTTTACATGCATTGAGCATAATTTTTTATCATGGTTTATGTCTCATATTGTGTATTTGGTGTTCTTTTATGCATATAAGTTGTGAATGCCTTGAAGAGTAAAATGAAGCAAAGATAGGCTATAAAGATACAATGTTGGGAGTTCTTATTCAATTCAAGGACCAAGACACGAGAGGAGTTCATAAACGTGGAGATGTGTGCCAACTTCCAAGAAGATTCAAGTCAATTCACTAGTTGGAAGGGCACAAAGGCAGCCACATCTTCATATTCCTTCTCTTTGTGAAGATTGCAAGACCTTTCAAAGATACGTCAATGAAAAGAAGTTTTATAGCCTACCACATGGACGTGTGCCCGGACATGTGGCCCCAAGAGAAGAGTGTTTGGATCGCGTTTTGTGAAAAGTGCTGCGTAAAACACTGTAGGTTTTTACTGTAGCAGTACTATAGCAAAATTACTATCCACGCCCCTCCGCGTGGAAATTTCTGCAGCCCACATGGGCGCGTGGGGGCACGTGATAGGAGTGGTTTTGGACTTTAAATAGGCCATTTGCCCTATTCTTTCGGGACTTTTGGCGAGGCTTTTCGCGAGCACTTTGAAGGCAAAGCGGCTAGGGTTTTGGAGGAGGTCTTTGGTGATATTGGGGGGTGTCTATCACCAACTTTGATCGATCTTCTCTCCGTCATAGCATAGAGGAAGCTTTCGGCGACCTAGCTTCAGAGAAGGATTCTTCAAGACGTTTTGTGACCCATCAAGGCCATCATCACGAATTTAAGGGGGTTTTACTTCATGGTTTTCATTGCTTTTCTTTGTATTCATCATTGTTTTGTAACTTGCTCCATGGAGGGCTAAACCCTAGTAGGTATTTGGGCATGTGAACCCTAGGATCTATGTTTTTGTATTGATTTGCTTTATGTTTCTATTAAATCCGAGTTGATTTGAGTTTTAATCTTGTATTCTCATTGCTTGCTTGTTTTATTAATCCTTGTGGTTAATTGGATTGCATGATTTGTTACTTTGATGAGAGAGAAGTCTCCATTAGAGTTAGAACTTCAAGGTTAAAGAGGGTTGAGAGGGTGAGTTATGAGATAGTGGAGTGTCCCCTTTCCCTTCCGATTGAGTGTTTCCTATCTCCGTATTTCCTAGACTCTATGCAACCATATTTGGTGTGAGGTGTGAGATTGAGAGATTTCTCCGCCGGGACCTTGTAGGGGGTTAGGGATCCTTCGCCGGGAATTAGAGTTGGATCTATCTTTAGGAATCGGTTTCACTGTTAGGTGTCCCTAGAGCGTATTGCAGTCATATGGGGTGTGAGGTGTTTAGATTAAGCGATTTCTCCGCCGGGACCTTGTAGGGGACTAGTACCGGTGGCTTGGAGGCAAGGGCCGGTTGTTCTTGGATTACCTCGACTCATTAGACTCGGTTTAGAAGTATTTAGTGAATCTTGAGCTTCATGTTAGATCCTAGGGGGAGCATTGTCCGGGTACCTCATCTTTATTGATTGAGATCTCCTTTACTTGTTTTTCTTGCCTGTTTGCTTGTTTATTAATTCTCTTGCAATTAGTTCATTTCATCACATCCATTGATTTCGACTAGATAACTAAGAATTGGTTAATACTAATACTTCCGTTCCCTGTGGATTCGACTACCCACTCACCGGGGTAATTATTACTTCGACACCCATGCACTTGCGGTTTACACGCATATTCAAACACGTGTCAATGGCGACTCAAGAAGATCATATTTGAGTCATAGGATCCCAGGAAATCAAGTCTTCTCCACACATAGTTGATTGGGTACTCAAGCTTTTATTTTTTCCCTTCATGAATTATAGACATCCAAATCATAAACATATGAATAATCTTGGTAGTGATTATGTTAGATTGATGTAGACTATCATTAAAGATATTTTCATTTCTCTTAAACTAGATACTCCAAATGATTGCTTTGGATAGAAAATCCAAAGTGTCCTTAAGAGGTACTGGGAGCTTATTTATCCATGAAGTCCACAAAGCTCTAAGTGATGTCAAGAACAAGGACATCCCAAGCAACTTCCTAAAGATGCTTTATATACGAACCACATAAGGATATAATAGAAAGGGGTGATCAATTAGGATATAATAGAAAGGGGTGATCAATTGTTCTGATAGCCACGTATTTAAATTATCCATGTGGTAGTCAGTAGCTTATTGCAACGCCAAAAAGAATAAGTTTATCAAACCTTAAAATTTTTTATTGTCTCACACCGACCAGTTAAAAGATAAAATTTTCTCGAGGCAAAAACCCCTCCATAGAAGTGGAGTCACATAACACCTATTGCCTCCGCCAATGGAAAAGTTATAGAATAATTTAACCAAAAAGATATAGCTAGTTAGAGGAAAAGTACTATAGTTTTTCCTTCCTTTCAGTTGTCAAGGTCCCTGTTATCCATAACCCTGACTATCGAGACATTGCTAGTAGCAACCCTTGGTAATGCCTCTCTAATAAGCTCCTTAACAGTGCCCTGACACAAAAGTCGACACCCTCTACAAGAAAATAGTGGAAATTAACAATATCAATATTCAACATCAGTCGTAAATAAATAAAAAATAGAGAAATAAGGTTGGTAAAATATTTCAGCTTGTACACAAAAGCAAAAGTTGAAAATTGTCATATTAAGTGCTTCTATCATAAATCTCTTATATATATACACACATATGTTAGTCAATATGAGGTTTTCAATTTCATTTATTGCAACCTTTTAAATCTTGAAACGCAAAAGTCAACACACAACAAAGAAAATCGTGGAAATTAACAATATCATCATTCAATATATAGTATCAATTAAAAAAAAGTAAAAAAAAAAAACCATAACTGAAAAATTTTTTGCAAATTTTTTAATAAGCCCTCGGTTATATTTTAAGTTTTAAAATTAATGTTTTTAATCATTATTATCTAGATCATTAAATTTATCTTTAAATTTTGAATTGAGTATAAACCATTATTAATAATACGAAAACTAGTTTGTGAAGACAGAAGAAACTATAAAATTCTTTACACATAATAATAACAAATAAAATAAATGTTTACATCATTTTAAAAAAAGAGAAATTACGTAAAATTCCCTAGAGAGTTTCAAATTTCTACTACAATCCCTCGGACTTTTCCATTTTCAATTAAATCCCTCCTTTTTTTAAGCCAAATTCTTTTTTACCCTTGGCCTTACTTCTGTCAGTTAAAAAGATGCAAAATATTACAAACAACCATATCTTAAATGAAAAGGCAAAAGCAAAAGTTTTCCTTCCAAGTCACATTACGTTAAATGTGATATATGACAATAAAGCTTTTTTGTCAGATACTTTTGATTTTACACTCTTTCTTCTTTTTATTTTTCTTCAACTTTTTCTTTGTTATCTTACTTGGGTTGCCGAAACCTCAACTTCTTTTCATCTTGTTTGGATTGCTCGTTGAAAATATCAACACGTACGCTCTTCTTCTTCCTCATTATCATCATCATCATCATCATCATCTTCTTCTTCTTCTTCTTCTTCCTAATAATTTTCATGCTTTTGCGTCTGTGGAAACTTACAAGCTTGTTCTTATTTTCCATGTTTTTGTGGCTGTGGAATCTGACAACGCCCTTTGCGTGTGACCCGCAAGTGCACGGGTTTGTTGAAGTAATAAATCCCAAGTTAGTGGGGTATCATATCTACAGAGAGTAGGGAATAAAATTACCTAAATTGCTACTTAACCAAGTGAAGATGAATAATGATTGTGTTGATAACATGTAATGTAAATAGAAATAAAAGGAGCAAGAATGAGAGGCACAAGTAAGTGAGAGGTAAGGCAATCGATAGAAGTGGGGTACTCGGACAATGCTCCCCCTAGGACTTATGCTTAAACTGCAAGACCTACCATTATACTTCCTAATTAATGCTCAATGAGTCATGGAGATCCTAAAGCACATGGTTCCAAACCTAAGGTCAACCGTGAATAACCCTACACTGTGTCCCGGTGGAGAAATCGCTTAGTCTTAACATCTCACATTGCACAAAGTTGCATGGAGTTCTAGGGATTCCAAGTAATAAACCCTATTCCTATGTGTAGATCTAACCCTTTGGTCTAGGCGAAAGACCCCTAATTACAATTAAGCCCTAGATACTAAGGTCACTTCAACGCTTCACTCTGTTGCTCGTACAACTAAGCCCCAGCGGAGTTCATCCCTCAGCACTTTACTTTATTGTAACCGCAAAGAACTCTAGGAAATGGAGGTAGGATAAATCACACCGAAGGGGAAAGGTGATGCTCCGATACCTCTCGACTCACCTCCCCAACTCTCTCCAATCTAGCTTTGTCTAACCCTCATGGAGTGTCACCCATCCACAAAGATTACCAATATTGACTCTCAACCCTAGTGTCACTCTAAGGGAGAAATCATTCAACAAGCATTCAAGATTCGAACTTAAATAAAAGTATCAATTACGGAAAGGATAATAAAAGGTCAATGAAATAATAACATCCTAGGGTTTACAAAATCCAAGTACCAACTAGGGGGTTTAGCTCTCCATGAAACACAATACAATCAAGAATAAAATCAAAAGTAAAGATAAGCAATCCATAAGAAAACCCCCCTCAGTATTCATGTCAATGGTTTTGTGAATTAGCCTCATCTTCTACATAGGTCCCCTTATCCGGCCTAGGGCACACCTCGCCAGATCAGTGCCAACGAAAGCTCCCCCAATAACTTTCTTCCAAGTGAAGCGCGGTGTTGAATATGGAGAACCACTCCAAAGACGTGCCAAAAGCCTCTCAAAACCCTAGCCGACAACCTCTCAAAAGATGGAAAAAAGTTGGAGAGAAGGAGGAAAGAAGATCCCCAAAATCGGGCTGAATCGCGGCTTAAATAGGACTGGAATTGGGCATCCACACGCCCATGTGGATTTTCCATATGGGCGTGGATTATTTTCACACGCCCATGTGGATTATCTAGAAATCTGATTTTCGGCCGGCTGTGAACAGCAATTACTACAGTATCTTGCTACAATAAATTGCTTTAGTAACCTGCTATAGTACTCCGCTGAAACACTCCCAATTTCACACTTTCATCGAGGCAACATAAACAAACACACGTTTATACCGTAGATCATAGCTCTTCTTCAATCAAAAGTATCGTTGGTGAAGATCTTGCTATCAATGCACAAGTCTGGATATGCAAGTGTGGCTGCCTTCGTGCCCCTCCAACTCATTGTAATACCTTGAATACATGGAGGTTGGCACACATTCACGTATCTTAGAACCCCACTTGTGTCTTCGCGTTTGTTCCTTCCAAGATTCCACCAAATAATGCTTTCACGATCTACTTTTGCCTTCTTTTCTCAAAACATGGCTTCACAACCCTACATGCGCAAAAGAACATAAATACACATGTATTAGCGCTTAAACCTGATAAAAGTAATGCTCATTTAAGGAAAGAACACTTCACATTCTTAACACACAAGCACTTATCAAACTCCCACACACTTAAGCTTTTGCTTGTCCTCAAGCAAAGAAATAACACATTAAAGCATAGAAGAAGGAAATATTGAAAGTGCTCGGCCTTAGGTTCACCAAAGCATGCAAGGAGAGCATTCTACAAGTAAGGAAAATTTTAGCACTAAATACGAAAAATCAATGCTCTAGCTAAAAACTTAAATAAAAAAGGACAACGACCTGAAATCGTGTAAGTGTGTGTAAACTCACTCAATTCAACCCAAGATATACTCCTCAAAGTTCTAAGTATAAATGACTTATTTATCTACACAACATAACAAAGCAAAGAGATGGTAGTAGCTTCACACAGCCTCTAAGGTAGCCCTTTCCGAAGCGTCCGCTAAGGTGGTTTTCACACTTTCGAGGTGGTAGCTCTTTCTACCGGGGTGGTAGCTTTTACTCATCCCATGAGATAGCTCTTTCTCTCATTAGGGCATAACTAGTATCCGACTAATGAGAGTAGCTTCATACTTCATAGGTGGTAGCTATTTCCACCCAAAATGCACAACTAAACAATATATCTATTTTTTCTTTTTTTATTTTCTTTTCCAATTTTTTTTCAACAAAATAGAACAAGAAACAAAACTAATTAGTCCCTTAAACATTGAACTTGAGTTTCCAAAAAAGTTTCATGAGCGAGTCGTGCAACAAGTGTCAATCGGGCAAAAAATTCCTAAAAATTCAAGTAAAAACTAGAGCATGAGAACATTCAATGTTAAAAATTCTCCTAAACTCAAGAATATAAACATTACAACTAAGGTGAACCGCCATTGGCTATGTGAGCATGTATGTCAACCAAAACTTGTGTAAAAGACATGTGCAAAGTGAACTCCCCACCAACAATTAAGATGTAGATTGCCCATCATTGTACACATGCAAGAACAATAGAAAGTATAACAATCAAGTAAATATGTGGGAGTGGGAGATTGAAACAATACTCCCCTGACTCCTAGTGTTGCGTTTGATGGAGCTAAATTCTTGGGAGTAAAGTTCCAAATGGGTTGTGAAGCACACATGACCCACATTGGCCATGTCCATGGCTAGTTCTCAATTCTCATATTGACAAGACCATCTGCACGCATACACAAGGGGGTTCAGTGAAACTCAATAAACAAAAACAACTCGAGTATATACAAGATAATGTAATGAAATACAACATGAGACAAAAAAAAAAGATACACCTAGAAGGAAGATCCTTTATGATTGTACAAGTTCAAAATAAAATGCATAAATAAAGAAAAATATAAAGTCAAAGTAAAGCAAAGATGAATCAAGCGTCGGTGTCATCCTGTGTCGGCTCTGCTGCCGCTGCTGGCGGTGGTGGACTAGATGGATCGATCGGTGCATCAACTAGTGATGAAGGTCCTGGAGGAGTCGGAGGGGTCCGGGGTCACAGCACAAATGGTAATCTCGCATCTCGCTCTAACAACTGTTGTAAAATATTGAAATGCGCCATGAACTCAGTATGATGTGTGGCCTGTGTTGCGGGGACCTCAGCAATCTCAGTCTGGAGTACACCTACATGCACTCTCAAGCCTCTCAAAAAGATCATAGGCTCGAGATGGAGAAAACATGCGCACTGGGGGCGGATCTTGTGCTACAGTTATCTCCTCGGTCTCTGTATGCTCTGACTGCGGCCCAGGAGCTGCCTGAGGAACCTCCACTATGTCATCTCTGCCCCCTACTATCTCTGGTGTAGGAACCTCCACTGTCTCAATGCCTAGGGGAGTAGGTACATTCGCCGTCTCGGCCCCTCGGATCGCATCAAGTAAGCCCATACTGACGACTAACCTTGTGATATAAGGAGTAAAGAAGAAGGCACCGATCCTGGCATAGTGCTCCTGATGTCGTATATACTCTGCTAGGACGTGTCCCAAGTGTAGCGGTGTGCTTTGTACTATAGAGTATAGGTATAGCAGCTCATGTCGGCTGAGCACACCAGTACTATCACCACCCCCGTTCACTAACTTGCTCATAACGGCTTTGAATGTATCTGTAACTCGGTCGAGAGAGGCAGGTGGCCTTTGAAACCCCGAGCTCATACTGCCCATGTCCACACAACACACTGTATGCGCGTTGCGGCGTCAAATCTCCCAGGATAATCTATGGGTGACTGCTCATACTCCTCAGTCTCTGTGTATGTTGTATTATATAGCCCCATCCAGATCGAAAACTCATGTCATACTCAAGCTATGGTACTATCCAAGGGCTCAAAACTGTATAGCTCCTATACTATCAAAACTTGAATACGAGCTATCGAACTCGAATGATGCTAAAACCTCAAGTGTCAATGTGCGGATGGCAGGCTCTCTGATTGACAATAAACGGCCCCAACGCGACTGTCCAAATCGTAACTTTGACGACCTCTCAAAGCGAGCTTGGTGCTCGGGGATTACGAAATCCATGCGTTCGGCCTTAGGCGATGACTCTCGGAGGCGCTTGTCATCATGCTTCTTCGATCCTGGGCCATATCTGCAAAATTAAAACATAAAATCGATCAAAAGCATTCAAAAAATAATTATGCAGAATTCCACACGGTCATGTGGGATTTGCACGGGGTGTGAAAACCTCACGGCCGCACCCCACTAAACCAAACATAAACCTTTGTGTCATTTCTAACTTTGTTTTAAGCATGCATAAACCTTAAAAACATAGAAACGAAGCAACATTCATCATTTTAATAAATTAAAATCAGTTTATGGTGAAGAAAAGAGGAATTGAGGGTTTACCAACAGCTAAAGATGAAAACCTTCGACTTCGGCCAAAAAGTCAAGTAAAACACCTCTAGATCAACAGTGCGAAATCGGGAGAGTCGTGGAGAGTGTTCTTCGAGTGATTGGGAGTGTAAGAATGAATAAACTCAAAGGGCTTTTAAAGAAATCCCGCGGCTTTTACGTTTCTGTACATTCACACGGGCTTGTGACTCTACAGGAGAGACCCACAGGGGCAGACGCACGCCCTTGTGCGCTCTCGAGAAAAATACTATTTGCCTCTTCATGCAACCACACAAGCGTGCGGAAATTCCCCACACTCGTGCATCCGACCCACAGGGGCATCTCCACGCCCCTGTGGCTCTTCTATCCAACCAAGAAAATTCTCTAAGTGTTTCCCACGCCCGGATGGAATTTCCACACAGGCGTGGAACTTCACAAGGCCTGTTCACAGGAGCAGACACGCTCCCCTGTGTATTCTCAGGATGGAGAGGAGCTCATCTGTAGAGATCTACGTGGGTATGCAGAAATTACCTATGCCTGTGTTATTATCACAGGATCATCCACAGAGGCGAGTCCACGCCCCTGTGTCTTCTCGAGAAAAAATGCTAAGTCTTTGCAGGATGACACATGCCCGTACGGAAATTACCCACGGGCGTGTGAAATTCACAAGGTCGTTCACAGGGGCGAGTCCACTCCCTTGTGCAGTCTCTTGATGAGCTCTGAATGAGAACTCACGCCCGCATGGGAAATTTCAGACGGGCATGTGTTTCTCCGACACTTAGAAAAACTTTGCGAGGCTCTGCAAAAATTTCGAACACAACAAACACTTAGAGCCTGCCTAACAATGCAATTTTAACCAGAGAAAACACGAAAAACACGCTCAAACGACCAAGATTCTTCGCCACACACGATTAGGCACATGATAACACTATAATGTCCACGAAAAAATCACAGTAAAAACATCTAAAAATGAAGACACCAACACTTAAACCCTTATTTATGGAAAAACAAAACTAAAAACTAGGAAAGCAGTAAAGACTTGGGTTGCCTCCCAAGAAGCGCTTGTTTAACTGGGGTTCATAGATGAAGGTTTCCCTCTTACCCATGACTTGGAAGGACGATGAACATAGTCTTTTGAATGTAGAGGGAGAGTTGTCAAGCTTGGTACCAGTTAACAAGGGTTCGTCAACCTTGTTCTGTTCTTATGCATCCTCAACAGCCTTGGGGCATTTCTTATGGCATTTCCTTGCCCTTTTTATCTTCCAGAGCACCTTCTTCACAATCCCGGGGTAGATGGTACTTCTTCCTCTAAACCAAGCATCATTACTTATTCATTCTCCACCTCTTGGTCTAGCAACCCCTTGTACAGGTCCGGATTCAACATTTCCTACACATATTCATCAATTAGTTCATCAGTAGTGTTAAGAAAATACAGAGTATCATCAAAGTCAAGAGAATGTCGCATGGCTTCGGAGAGTCGGTATGTGAGTTTGTCATCTCTAACCCTCAGTGTCAAGTCCTCGCCGTCCATGTCGATCAATGCCTTGGAAGTATGCAAGAATGACCTCCCAAGTATCAAAATAACATCTACATCCTTGTCGACGTCCAATACTATGTAGTCTATAGGAAATATGTACTTGTCCACCTTGACAAGCATGTCTTCAATGATGCCCCTCGGATGTCTCACTGTTTAGTCCACTAATTACAATATCATCCGAGTGGGCCTAGGCTCTCCCAAGCCTAGCTTCTGAAAGAATGAGTATGGCATTACGTTGATACTAGCCCTAGAATCCGGCAATGCCATATCTTCACCCAAATTACCAATATTGCACGGAATCACAAAGCTTCCGGGGTCCTTCTTCTTGTTCGGCATATTCTTTTGCAACACCACTGACAAGGTCCTCTTGCTTATATCCCGCAAGTGCACGGGTTTGTCGAAGTAATAATCCCGGGTGAGCGGGGTCGAATCCACAGGGAGTAGGGAGTAAAGACACTTAATTCGATTCTTAGCTATGTGGAGTATCAAAAATGATAAGTGTGGTAATGATTCAATTCTCATAAATTAAAAGCAACAAGTAAGAGAGCAAAAGTAAGGAGGAGGCAAGGCAATCGATAAAGATGGGGTCATGGAAATCCTTACATACATAGTCCCAAATCTAAGGTCAACTATGCCTAACTCTATACATGTCCCGGAGGAGAAATCAAACAATCTCAACACCTGCGACTCGTGACAGAGTTACAATGAGCTCTAGGGATTCCAAGTGATA
This sequence comes from Dioscorea cayenensis subsp. rotundata, assembly GCF_009730915.1. Classification (NCBI taxonomy): domain Eukaryota; kingdom Viridiplantae; phylum Streptophyta; class Magnoliopsida; order Dioscoreales; family Dioscoreaceae; genus Dioscorea; species Dioscorea cayenensis. The sequence continues at coordinate 5,511,421 of NC_052472.1, read as the reverse complement.
AATCTCTTCTTAGATTTAGACCCTAACCCCTTGGTCCAGCGGAAGGTCCCCTAGCCACAATTAAGCCCCTAGATACTAAGATCACCTCAACGCTTCACTCCATTGCACGCCGTAACTAGGCCCCAGCTGAGGTTCATCCCTTAGACCATTCACTCTATTATGGCCCCAAAAGAACTTGAGGAACGGAGGTAGAATCTATCACGCCGGAGGGGAAAGGGGACGCCTTGTACCTCTCGACTCACCCTCTCAACCGTCTCCAACCTAGCTTTTGTCTAACGCTCGTGGTGTGTCACTCACTCCAAGGTTACCAACAAGAACTCTCAACCCCTAGTGTCACTCTAGGGGAAATATTCATACAATTAAGCATTCAAGGTTGGAACTCACAATAAACATCAATTTATTAAAAGCATAATAAAGAAGTTCAAAGAAACGAATACATCATAGGGTTCACAATTACCCAAGTACCCACTAGGGGTTTAGCTCTCCATGGAGCTAAGTACAATCAAAGAAATAGAATGTAAAAGCAATGAATCCATAAAGAAACCCCCTCGATGGTCGTGTCGATGGTCTTGTGGAAAGTCCTCTACTCGTCGTCCAAGGATTCCTTCGTCCGGTATAGGATACGCCTCGATCGAAGCTCCCCTACCAACCTTCTTCCTAATGGAATCACGATGTCGGAGCCGTAGAACCTCTCCAAAACCTTGGCCAATACCCCTCGAAACCCTAGCCGAAGCCCTCGTGCAAGTTGGGAAAAGATGGAGAAAAGAATACCAAAATTGGGGCTGAACCCGCTTTAAATAGGGTTGGAATCGGGCAACTCCACGGGCGTGGATGGTACACGCGCCCGTGCGGAATTTCCATATGGGCGTGGATAATTTCCACATGCCCGTGTGGATTCTCTGTTTCTCTGATTTCTCGGCCGGCTGTGAACAGTGCTTCTACAATAATTGCTACAGTATTTTGCTACAATCTTCGACCTGAATAACTTCCCAATTCCATACTTTCATCGGGGTAACGCAAACGGGCACACGTTTACGTCGTGAATCACTTGCTTCTTCAATGATATATATGTTGGTGGGGTTCTTGTTCTTGTATGCATAAGACAGAATGCTCGAGTGTGACTGCCTTTGTGCCCCTCCAAATGGATGTACTCACTCGAATGCGAGGAGGTTGGCACACACTCTAGCGTCTCACACCTATCCTATGTCTTCGCGTTTGAACCTTAGCAAGATCTCCTCCAAAATAGGTGCATTATGATCCACATTGGCCTATTTCCTTCATACTTAGCCTCACAGCCCTACCTGCGTTAAAGTAACATAAAAACACGCATATTAATGTAAAAACCTGAGAAAAGTAATGCTCAACATAAGGAATGAACGCTTCACATTCATATCGCACAAGCACTTATCAACCACCGAACAAGAGGCATCTAAGCTCACCGATGCATTCTCTTCCAATTTTCTCTTAATGGTTAAAAGATCTTTCAAGAACTTAGCATACTGAGGCATTTGAGACAACGCCTCCACAAAAGGAATGTTGATGTGCAATTGCTTAAATAGACCCAAGAACTTCTTGTATTGCTCATCAGTTTGGTCATTCTTCAATCTTGAAGGATAAGGGATTCTTGGCTTCTAAGGTGGAGGTGTCACTTCCTTTTCTTTGTTGGCTCTCTCCTCAACCTCCACAACCTCGGGTGCTTCAACATTGGTCTTCTTACTTGGAAGCCTACCTTCAACCTCACGACCACTTCTCAAACTGATCGCCTTCACATGTTCTCTTAGATTAGTCTCGGTATTACTTGGCAAGCTTCCTTATGGTCACTCCGATAGAGACTTCGTGAATTGCCCCACTTGATTTTTTAAATTATGTAATGAAGCGGTGTGGTTGTGAAGTGTAGCCTCGACCGATTAGAACCGTGTATCCGATGATTGCACAAATCTAGTCAAGGCTTACTGTAGATCGGTTATCTGGGTCTCCAAGCCTAAAACTCTATTCTCCTTGTTTGGGGCTTGTGCTTGTTGAAAACCTGGTGGTGTGGTGGCCTTTTGTTGCCCTTGGTTATTCCATGAGAAATTAGGGTGATTAATGACAATGCTCCCCTCAAGTGCACGGAGTTGTCGAAGTAATAAATCCCAGGTGAGTGGGGTATCGTATCCACAGGGAAAAAGGAATAAAAATACTTAATTTGCTTCTTAACTATATGAAAGATAAATAGTGATATGTGTGACAAGATTCAATTCTCAAAAGTAAAGCAACCCAAAAGAGAGCAAAAATAAAGGAGAAGGTAAGGCAATCGATAAAGATGGGGTACCCAGGTATCGATCTGCCTGGAAAAATCATTTCAAGTGCAAGAACTCTCTATTATGCTTCTTAACTAATGCAATGATGAGTCAGGGACATCCTTTTAATGCATGGTCCCGAATCTAGGGTTAACCAAGGCTAATCCTCTACATGTCCTTGAGGAGAGGTTGAACAACCTCTCAACCTCGCACTCGTAAGAAGGATTGCATTAAGCTCTGGGGATTCCAAGTGATAAATCTCTTTCTAATTGTAGACCTAACCCTTTGGTCTAGAAGAAAGGTCCCTAACCACAATTAAGCCCTAGATGCTAAAATCACCTCAACGCTTCACTCCGTTGCACTTGCAACTAAGCCCTAGCGGAGGGTCATCCCTTAGCTTATTCGCTCTATTATGGTCGCAAAGAACTCGAGGAACGGAGATATAATCTATCACACCAGAGGGGAAAGGGGACGTTCCTGTACCTCTCGACACACCCTCTCAACCCTCTCCAATCAAGCTTTGTCTAACTCTCGTGGTGTGTCACTCACTCACAAGGGTTACCACATGAACTCTAAACCTTAGTGTCACTCTAAGGAAGTATTTAAACAATCAAACATTCAAGATTGGAGCTCACAATAACATCAATTAATTGAAAGCATAATAAAAAGATTCAATGAAACTAATACATCCTAGGGTTCACAAATACCCAAGTACCCACTAGGGGTTTAGCTCTCCATGGAGCACAATACAAACGATAATGAAATCAAATGTAAAAGAAAGTAATCCATAGGAAAAACCCCCTTGATAGTCGTGGCGATGGTCTTGTGGAGAGTCTTCTACTCGTCGCAAGATCACTTTGTCCGGTATAAGATACGTCTCGCCAAATCAATCCAACGGAGGCACCCTTACCAACTATCTTCCAAAAAGATGACGATGTCGGATCCGTAGAACCTCTCCAAATCCCTACCCAATACTTTTCAAAACCCTAGCCGCAGCCCTCTCTGAAGTTAGGGAAAAGATGGAGAAAAGAATTCTAAAATCGGGGCTGAAATAGGCCTTAAATAGGGTTGGAATCGGGATTCCACACGCCCCTGTGGATATTCCACACGGGCCTGTAGAATTAACGCATGAGTGTGTGGAATTTCCACACGCCCGTGTGGCTCCTCTGTTTTGCTCCTTCTTCGGCCGGCTGTGAACACTACCTGCTACAGTAACATCCCAAAATACTCCCGAATCCATGCTTTCATCGAGGTAATGAAAACTGGCACACTTTCACGTCGTAGATCGTCTTGGTTCTTCAATAAACGGTCACGTTGGTGGAGATCTTGCTAAGTATGCACAAGCCGGAATACTGGGATGTAACTGCCTTCGTGCCCTTCTGAATCATTGCCTTAGCTCGAATACAAGGAGGTTGGCATACATTCTAGCATTCTAGACCCGACTCATGTCTCCGCGTTTGAGCCTTCTCAAGATCTCCTCCAAATAATACGTAAAATGATCTACAATGGTTTCTTTCACAAATAATCGGCCTCACAACCCAACCTGCATAAAAGTACATAAATACACACGTATTAGAGCTAAAACCTGACAAAAGTAATGCCCATCATAAGGAAAGAACACTTCGCATTCTTATCGCACAAGCACTTATCAATTCACCCAACCCGAATTGTAGGTATTGCTATAAGGATTGCCTTGGTTTCTCATTTCATTGCCAACATAGTTAACTTGCTCAACGGAGGTTGTACCACCAATGGCTCTCGGGCAATCGGATGGGGCATGTCCGCCTCCACATCCATCATAACTCGTTACGGCCGCCAATCTCAGAGAAGTTAGAGTGTCTAACTTCTTACTCAATGCCTCCACTTGGGCCTCCAACGATGTAACCGCATCTACCTCATGGATGCCGGCCACTTTCTTCTTCTTCCTAATATTCCATTGGTAGCTGTTCAACCCCATTTCTTCAATTAATTGCCAGGCTTCTCCGGGGGTCTTTCTACCTAAGGTACCTCCTCCTGCTGCATCAAGTAGCTCTCTTGTACTTGGGTTCAAACCATTGTAAAAAGTCTGAATGATCATCCACTCTAGAAACTAAGGTTGAGGACATTTTCGCAAGAGTTCCTTGAACCTTTCCCATGTCTCAAATAGAGACTCCAATTTCATTTGCACAAAGGAAGAGATCTCATTCCTAAGCTTTGCAGATTTTTCGGGAGGGAAATAACGGGCAAGAAAAGCTTCTACCATCTCCTCCCATGTAGTGATCGATGCTCTAGGTAATGAGTATAGCCACTGCTTCGCTCTCCCCTTCAAGGAAAATGGGAAGGCTCTCAACTTGGTGGCATCATCCGTAACACCATTGATCTTGAGCATATCACACACTTCCAAGAAATTCTCTATGTGACTATTTGGATCCTCATGGCCAAACCATTGAACTGTGCAGACTACTGTAACATGTGGATGAATGCCGGCTTTAGCTCAAAATTCTGAGCTGTGATTGGGGGTCGCACAATGCTAGATTTTGTCCCCAATAATGACGGTCTGGTGTAATCAAAGAGTGTTCTATGTTGTTCATTCTGTTCCTCCATGTTGTTAGACCCTTCAATTTCAACTTCAGCTAGATTCGACAGTTCTTGAACAGGTTCTTTACCCCTTTTTCTGAGTGTATGTTCAAGTTCAGGATCACCTTCAATCAATATTGAAGGGTTCCCTCGGGTCATAATCTGGAGCTGCTCTAAAAGAAAGAAAAAAAATCAGAACGATGATAGAATAAGAAGATGTGAAATAGAATGAATTAATGAATAGCTAAGATAGCAAACTGCAAAGTATCTCTAAATACCTACTCCCAGGCAACGGCACCAAAAACTTGACAATGCCCCTTGCGTGTGACCCGTAAGTCCACGGATTTGTCGAAGTAATAAATCCCAAATGAGTGGAGTATCGTATCCATAGAGAGTAGGGAATAAAAAAAATACCTAAATTGCTATTTAACCAAGTGAAGATGAATGATGATTATGTTGATAAGATGTGATGTAAACAGAAATAAAAGGAACAAGAATGAGAGGCACAAGTGAGGGGCAAGGGAATCGATAGAAGTGGGGTACTCGGACAATGCCCCCCTAGGACTTATGCTTCAAGTGTAAGACCTACCATTATACTTCCTAATTAATGCTCAATGAGTCATGGAGATCCTAAAGCACACGGTCCCAAACCTAAGGTCAACCGTAACTAACCCTACACTGTGTCCTGGTGGAGAAATTGCTCTGTATCAACACCTTATATTGCACAAAGTTGCATAGAGTTCTAGGGATTTCAAGTGATAAACCCTATTCCTATGTGTAGATCTAACCCTTTGGTCCAGGCGAAAGACCCCTAATTATAATTAAGCCCCAGATACTAAGGTCACTTCAACGCTTCACATTGTTGCTTGCACAACTAAGCCCAGAGGAGTTCATCCCTTAGCACTTCACTCTATTGTAACCTTAAAAAACTCTGGAAAATGGAGGTAGGATAAATCACACCGAAGGGGAAAGGGGACGCTCCGATACCTCTCTACTCACCTTCTCAACCCTCTCCAATCTAGCTTTGTTTAACCCTCATGGCGTGTCACCCATCCACATAGATTACCAATATTGACTCTCAACCGTAGTGTCACTCTAATGGAGAAATTATTCAACAAGCAATTAAGGTTGGAACTCAAATAAAAGCATCAATTAAGGAAAGCATAATGGAAGGTCAATGAAACAATAATATCCTAGGGTTTACAAAATCCATGTGCCTACTAGGGGGTTTAGCTCTCCATGGAGCATAATACAATCAAGAATGAAATCGAAAGTAAAGATAAGCAATCAATAGGAAAACCCCCTTAGTATTTGTGTCGATGGTCATGTGGAGTAGCCTCATCTTCTCTAAAGGTCCCCTTGTCCAGCCTAGGGCACACCTCGTGGTGTCAAATCCAGAGAACCACTCCAAAGACGTGCCAAAAGCCTCTTAAAACCCTAGCCAATAGCCTCTCAAAAGATGGAGAAAATTGGAGAGAAGGGGGAAAGAAGATCCCCAAAATCGGGCTGAATCGCAGCTTAAATAGGACTGGAATTGGGCATCCAAACGCCCATGTGGATTTTCCATATGGGCATGGATAATTTTCACAGGCCCATGTGGATTATCTAGAAATCTTATTTTCGGCCGGCTGTGAACAGCAACTACTACAGTGTCTTGCTACAATGAATTACTACAGTAACCTGCTAGAGTACTCCACCGAAACACTCCCAATTCCACACTTGTCATCGAGGCAACATAAACAGGAACACGTTTATGCCGTAGATCGCAGATCTTCTTCAATCAAAAGTATCGTTGGTGAAGATCTTGCTATCAATGCACAAGTCGGGATACACAAGTGTGACTGCCTTCGTGCCCCTCCAACTCATTGTAATAGCTTGAATACATGGAGGTTGGCACACATTCATGTATCTTAGAACCCCACTTGTGTCTTCGCGTTTGTTCTTTTCGAGATTCCACCAACTAATGCATTCACGATCTACTTTTGGTTTCTTTTCTCAAAACATGGATTCACAACCCTACATGCGCAAAAGAACACAAATACACATGTATTAGCGCTTAAACCTAATAAAAGTAATGCTCATTGTAAGGAAAGAACATTTCGTATTCTTAACATACAAACACTTATCAGAATCTTACAACCTTTTTGAAATTTCATGCAGATATCATCAAGAATGGAAACTTTTTGTGCTGTGGTGCGATACAAAGGAGAAAGATGCATACTTCAATTCAACATCTTTAGTGCATGGGAGTCAGTCATGGGTGAGATATGTGTGTGTTGGGGCCTAAATGTTTTTCAAGTGATAGTGAAGTTCGTAACACCTGACTCATACAAAACGCTTTGCCCAATTAAGTTTGACCTGGATTTTCAACGCATGTATCATATATACCATAGTTTCAACAAATTTGTTATGGATATTACCATCAAGGAAGTGAGTGGCTCTGCAGATGGAAACTCGAACTCATTGACCCTATCGTAATACAACAATGACTGTTATTGCTGGTTATTTTTCGGTTGTGTTCTTGTGTTTAAGTCATCGTTCCTTTGTATTCCTATCATTTCCTATGTATTATTATCTTTTCTTGTGTATTATAATTATTTCTTGTATATTATATACGTTTGCTATGTATTATTAATTTTTCCTCTGTAGTAATCACCGTTCCTGTGTATTTTGTGTTTTTTTGTTTATTAAACGCAGGGAATCCTTCTCAGATAGCATGAACCCCAATGGCAATACTTTTTTCTTCGAACATACTCCTTCTAAGGTATTCAATATTGCAGAGTATTCCCAAAAACACGATGGGTCGACATTCAAAGTAGACCATCAGTTTAAGAATGCATACCACTTCAAAGATTACATGCGAAGCACAACTATAAGACAAAATTTTGCCTTTACATTTATAAAAAATGATAAAATCTGGGTGACTGTAAGGTGCGTTGCTTCAAAATGCCAATGGCGAGTGCATGCTTCAAAAAAGAGAAATGTAGGCACGTTTTAACTGAAGAGAATTCAATTAACTCACATTTACGGTGGAACATCGATGCGATAGCACATCAAAAAGCAAGCAAGAAGTGGTTTTTGAGCGTGTTAAGCGAAATTGAAAAAAACGGGCATTGTATAGAGTTGTTGACATACCATACGTGTCATCCAATTTCGGGGTTCTTGCAGAAGATGGGTAGTACATGGCCTACCGTACAAGCATGCAAGTGCATTGATCATGCAAACAGACACAAATATCCATTTTTACTTATACAATTAATTCACAATTGAATGCTATCATCGGGAGTATAGCAACCCAATATCTTCGATTTTCTGACAGTGACAAGTCATCTGACGACAAATAGGAGTTTTGAATTCGGCCGCTAATATCAAATAAACGGTCCGATCATTTAAGAAGAAAGAGAATCGAGTTACAAGCCTTCAATGTCTGCTATTTACATTATAGCTGTGCCATCAAGCTGGACATAATCGTAGATCATGTAATGCAGTCATAGCGGACTGAACATTCGATACATAATGGTAATGTAATTTATTTGTTTTTATTGTTACCATGTTTAGTTTTGTCTAATATAAGCATGAGCTGTGTCTGTTTTGTTGTTGTTGTGTAGCTTGTGTATTAAATTTGTTTCCTGTGTATATATTGGGAGTACTATGTATTATTTTCATTTCATGTGTAGAAAACTGGCTTCTTATGGTATGCTTCAGTTTGCTGTGTATTATATCCATTTCCTATGTGTTATATTGGGTTGGTGTGTATTATTTATATTTCCAGTGTATCTTTAATTTTTCTTGTTTAATAAATTATGTTGATCTGCATTATTTTCTTTGTATATTTTTTATTTAAGTCTGATTTTCTAATTGATTGTATACGCAATGTTTTCATTCACAAAGAACAAAATAAAACACAAGTACATATATGGAAACTAAAGTTATGAAAATGTTATTGTTCACATGAATACGGAATACATAAACATTATAACTGTTTTGAAATGCCTTCGTTGTTTGTAGAAGCTTCTTTTTTGCTGTCGATCTCCTAACTATCAACAATTCTCTTTGTTACTAGCTGACACAAGTTTTAAGAACTGCAAAGCAAGCAAACACACAACAAATACAATGTCATCAGCATATCATACACAGTTAATCTATAATATACACATAAAAATGAAACACTACACATCAATTACATTTTATACACAAAAAGCAAGGATTCTACTCAAGATGCTAGGAATATACACAAGAAGCAAGGATTCTACACATGAAGCTTATATATATATATATATATTTATTTATTTATTACACAGATATTTGGTATTATACACATGAAACTATTACAATACACACGAAACAACTCATTACACAAAATTAGCAAACATTTCGTACAGAAAGATGATACACTTCCCTGTTTTCCTTTGAATGATTTCAATAGCGGGCATATAGACGCCGCCTTTGTGAAACTGGTCTCTCCGTAACACATTATATGAGGTGATTGTCTGAATCATAGTTTTTTCACACTGTCCGTCAACTCAGAACGAGATGATCAGGGCAATGGCACACCCTTTCATGCGCTCACTTAAAATGTCACGAACTATGTATGTTTTGATATTGTTATGTAGTTGATTGGGTATCTATGTTTTAATTTTCTTTCCTGTGTATTGTTTTTCATCTTGTGTACAGTAATTTCATTTCATTTGTATTATTTTTATTGAGTTTGTAGTAGTTTTGTTTCCTGTGTATGAATTATTTTCGTTTGGTGTGTATTATTTATGTTACCTGTGGATTGTCCATATTTTCCTGTTTAACATTCCATTTGATGTGCATCATATGTTGAGTACATTTATAATTTATGACTGATTTTGTAATTACAAACAACAATATTAGTCACATTTAAACAACAAAATAAATGACAAATAATATGGATACTAAAGTTCTTGTAATGTTAATGTTTACATTAGGTACTGATGTCAGAACCCTACAGATTTATCTTAGGTTCGACATTTAAGTTTACCATTGTCTCCTCCATCATGTATATAACACACCATGAAAATTAAGAAAAACTTAATTTATACCGTTAGTATTCATCATGTATAACAGACCATTAAAATTAGGAAAAGTTTAATTTAAACAGTTAATAAACATGTATATATATATTGCATGGACCAATTTTTCAAAATTATAAAAAAATAAAAACCAAATTACAAATTCAATAATTCTTCAAAATTGTAGAAACACTTGATATTTTTTTTGGATTTTTTTTTTTGAATAACGGTCTAATTAGATATGCAATGAATTTTTTTTTATGAAGTTGAATAAATAATAATTTCATTAATAAAAAATTATAACAAAAAAAATAGCAAGGTAGCATAACAAGAAAGAAGTAAAGAAATTGAAAATGATTATTAAGAGCTATTCGTATTCTTACAAAGTAAATAAGTTTTATTAACCAACTTAAAAACAATTCCATTAATTATTTATAAAATAACAATTAAATATTATTTAAAACTATCAGAATCTTTAAACAAAAGTAAAATACTATAAAATTAGAAAAAAAAATTTAAATTTATTATCTTCAAAATAAAAACCAATGTTTCAAATTCTATTTTTAACAAGATGATAATAATAATAATAATAATAATAATAATAATAATAATAATAATAATAATAATAATAATAATAATAAGGGATTTTTGGGTACTTCCCGCCAAAAAAAATAAAAATAAAGTTAAACCTCCTATTTGGATAATTGGATATATAAGAGTAAGAGGAAATTAGATTAAAATAGAAATCCGAATTTTTACTCTAACTTTTTAAAATAGAGGACAAATATAAAAAAAAGATAAATCAAAAGAGCAATAAGAGGGAGGATGGAATTAAGATGTTTCTTCTTTTATGTTTTATTGAATATGAATTATATATATGCAAAAAACCTATGATTATGATCGATGGCGGAACTAGGATTAATTACTAAGGGGGGTTGAAGGAACAGTATACTAAAAGAAATTCATCCACTAATACAATTGTCTCTTATATAAAATAGCGTAATAATATAGTTTTTTATTAAAATAATGACGATTTAAATGCATATACAAGGAAAAGAAATACATGTTTGAACTAGAATTGTTGATAGTGCCATAAAAAGAAAATTATCCTCTGATAGGAAAAAATTGTAAAATTTTCAATAATTTTAAATATTTACTTCGTCTATTTTAAAATATAAGTTGTTTAAGAATACTATTTTTTTAATTAAGAATAACAAAGTTTTGTAAATTTTAGAATAAAAATAAATCAAATAACAAGACTATTTTTTTGGAATAATTTTTTTTAGATATATGGATATGACTCTCTTATTTTATAAAATAAATCAAATAACCAAACTATCTTTTTTGGAATAATTTTTTTTTAGAAATATGGATATGACTCTCTTATTTTATATACTTTCAAAAAAAAGAAGAAAAATAAAATTTTAAAAAAATATTGTTTTACTACTTTTAAAATGATAACTATTTTGAAATAATTTTTTTTAAACTTGTATTTCATTTTTTAATAAAAAAATATTTGTTAATTTATTTTACTTTTGGATAATGGGCGAAAGATAAATCAATCATTGTTATTGAGATAAAAACTAGAGTCATTTATCTTTTTAAAATATTTTTTTATGAAACTACGAATGGTTTATATTATTATTTCTTATATTTTTATTATATGGTTATTTTTATTTTAATAATTATTATTATTACTTAAAAATATATATAAACAAAGATAATAAATATTTATAAAGATCAAATTCTCAAGTATATCCCTTTAAATGAGAGAATAAGTCAAGGATCCCCTCCATTGAAACATTTGATAATTAGGGTGCACTGCCACATGTGTCCCATCTTTGTCGTTCATTATTTTTTCCCATCTTCTTTCCATCCAAATCCAATGGTCCAATTCATTCCTCTGTCCACTACCCTCATCTCCTCCCTTCTCATTCCTTCACCGAGCTTCTAGCCTTCATCTCGGGAAAACTTCGGTGAGGACATCCTCATCAATTTCGAGCACAAAGAGGGGGTTGAAATCTACACTAGCTTCGTTTTGGATCCTTCATTGTTGGAGAAACCTTGGGTGAGGGCAGCCTCACCAAAGCCAAGGGGGGGCTGAAGCCCCCGCTCGCTCCCCCCCTTGGTTCCGCCACTGATATGATTGCATTTATATGTAAAATATGATTATAATTGCAATTAACATTATTGTTAATAAAATAAATATGATTGATACGCACAATATCATTAAAATTATCATTAACATTAATATATTTTATATTATACATGTACAACACAGTTACCTGCATACATATATATATATATATATCTATATAAAAGAAAATCACTCATTTCCAAATAAATCTTGACAGCATTCAAATATAATCTTTAGTGAAATATCAATTGATATGCCCCATATTTTAAAATCAAATTTTTTTTGTTATGACCAAAGAAAGTATCCATCAACATTGTGTACATTTCCGACATACACAACACTCTAGTCTCTTACTCGTACGGTCCCATACTGATAGTTCCCTTTCCAACAACATCGGCACCCAGAGCGACAACTGTCCTTCATCATGAGCTTACACCGACCTTTCCACAAACTACTTTTCCACAAACTACCCACTCATATCCCTCCACACTCGACCACTTCGTTCCATTCTTTCATCATTCGAGGTTCAAGTTAAAAACGAAGGGTTGGCGAATATCAATCTGTTGCTCTTTATAATAGAACCGACATCCAATGACCCATATTTCATTACAGCCCTTATCCGTCTCCGCTATAAATACCGGAAACGGCAACATTTCCGCTGCGTTCTGATGGCCGACCTCCTCCGTCGTCGCTCGGCGGCGCTCTGGGTCGCCCGCCTCGCCGTGCTCCTCGCTGGCGCCGTCTCCGCCGCCGCCCTCGCTCGCACCTCCCTACCCTACTCTTTAGCTCTTCTTTCCTCCCTCCCCCGGGCCTGGTCCTCATTCCGATCATGGCTCTCTCCTCCCTACCTCTTCGCTGCCATCCACTTCATTATCATCGTCATTTGGAAGCTCTCTGATAAGAAGCAGAGCAGCCGCGACGCCGATCCCCAGTCCAAACCACGCGATCTCCTCTCCCGTAAGCCCTCTGCGGAGCTATGGACCGAGATTCGAGCGGATCCGCTGGAATCCGACTCCAGATCGCCGGATCCGGTGGTGGAGCAAGAGAAATCCTCTGATGGATCCTGCGTCACAGACGAATCCCTGGAGAACGAGACGATGGATGCGACTTGGAAGGCCATAATGGAGGCGGCGGCGTCCCCGGCTCGGCCGCAGCTGAGGAAGAGCGAGACCTGGGAGCGTACTGACAGGGGCTCCGGCGACTGAGGGCTACCAGAGAGCCGGTGTTCCGGCACTCGGCAACGTTCAAGGAGTCTTCGGGTTGGAGGGAAGAAGTTCTGATGATGGGGCACGAGGAGCTTGATCAGAGGTTCGAGGGCTTTCATAAGAATGAACCGGGAAGAGATGCGGTTGCAGCGCGAGGAGTCGAACAAGCGTTATCTGGAGATGGTGAACAGGGGTACCCTAAGTTTTTTTCTAGAAGATCTTTGTTGGAGTTTTATCTTCTTTCGTTTTCTTTTCCTTTTGCTTCCTTGTTTAGAGGAAGCTGCGGAAAAGAATCATCCCCATTCGCAGGTTCGCTTCTCCTTCCTCTTATTCTCATTACTAGTGAAGTTGTGATTTTATTAGGTTAAATTTTTGAATTCAGTGTGAGTATTTAAATAAGTGTTCAAATAAATTATGTTAACTGAAAAGAATTTGAATTCAAAGTTGTAGATTGATTCTATGGAATTTCAATGGTTCTCTTTGTAGCCAAAAAAAACTTGAATTTTCAAAATTTATAATGCAAGATCGATGTCTATTTTTTTTTTTTGTGTTTTTTTAACAGATTTTTATTTCATCTTCTTTGAATTATATTTGAATTCAAAATTAAGGACTGATTGCATGGAATTGGTATCCTTTTCAATGTTTTGGTTTGGCCTTATTCTAATTGTTTGCAAGCGTTGTTTCAGTTTCTTTTTTCTTTTTTATTTATAGCTATTAACGACAATTGTTTGTCCTTTTTTGAAAAAGTAAAATTTCAAACACCAGGGGAGGAATAAAATTTATGTTTTTTTCCTCAACATTTTAGTATCTCCAGATTTTATTTTAAGTTTAAATGCTGGTTTCCTAAAAACTACAGACCGGTTTTTTTGTGCTGCTGGAGATGGTGGGTGGCGAGAACCGCGAGCAGTTGCAGGCTGTAAGATTCTGATTTCGTTGGATCTGACAGTCACACTCCACTAGTTGGTTTTTATTCCCCTTTAATAATAATAATTATTATTCTTAATATCTTTTTCCGTGTCACTCTTCTCATACAGTATTACCGTGTGCTTTTTATCTTACTTTTTTTTAAATTTTCTTTTATTGTACATGCTGTTATTGTCTTTTAACTTTTTATAAACTAAAGTATTGCTTGATAACCAATTAGCAAGAGATAATATATATTTGTGAAATTATTAAGGGCACCGTTGGTGTGAATTTTGCTGGCTTCTCATTCATTGGAGTGTGCTTTTTTTATTATATGTTTTTGATTTTTATTGTACATATTGTTATTGTCTTTTTAACTTTTTGTAAACTAAGGTAATGCTTGATAAACAGTTAGCAAGAGATAATATATATATTTGTGGAATTATTAAGGGCACCGTTCGTGTGGATTTTGCTGGCTTCTCATTCACTGGTTTGTGTTGGTATACTGTTTTAACTTTTCATATATAATAATTAAGGAAAGGGCCGGCCCTAACCATAGGTTACTAAGGTAAGTGTGTAGGGCTCCTAATTTGGTAGGGTTTCTTGATTTATGTTTTTTTTAAAGATATTTAAAATTTATTATTATTATTATTATTTAAACAAATTATTGGTAAGAATCTTAACTAATTTTTTAAATACAAAATATGATTAATTTATGATAATATAGAAATATATTAGTTTTATTTTAATATCACCCTATGTTTTTTGGGACCGGATAATTCATGATAAATTAAAAAAAATTATATCAAAATTTATTATTATTATTATTATTATTATTATTATTATCAACATAATCACATTCATAAGAATCGTAATTTTTTTAATCTACATATATTTTTTATTTTTATTATGTAACTTGCGATCCAATAAAATTTTTATTTATTTTTATAATTTTTTTCTGTAGCCCAATTTACGCTAAGACCATCTCTCATGAAGGACGTTGTTTATGAAATTTTGTTTGCTAGTTCTTTTTTCACTAGTTTCTCGGTATTATTTTTTAACTTTTCATACGTAAACTAAGGTATTGCCTAATAAGCAATTAGCAAGAGATATTGTATGTATTGTGAAATTATTAAGCGCCTCTTTAGAATTTTGTGTTGTGCTGAACAAGCACAAGTCACCAACTCTTAATCACAATACTAGAAAGGATTTGAACTCTCCACCTTGAAATCGGAGAGAATGAAATATCACTGTTGTAGAGGTACTGATTATGAAAATTCTTCAAAACAAATTAAGAAATATAATTGATACTGCATGGTTTTTGAGATAGTTTTTAAAATATTTTTTTAATCAAGAATTTAAATATTTTTTAGAACCTTTATATTGGTTTTTAGTATTCTTTTTACAATAACTTATAGCAAATAAATTTTTACTAATAATTTGTTTTTTATTTTTTAAATATCAATTTACTATTTTCCTTCCCTAATGATTGGTTAAAAAATTGTGAGTTAATAAAAAGAACACTGAGCATAAATTTTAAAAATGCATTCTTTTATAATTAATTATAAGTTAAAACACCAAATCATTTGAACAAATCTCCCATCAAACAAGTATGGGTTGGGAAAAAAAATTATAAGGGTCTATTTGGATGTAAAAATAAAAATAATATGACATAATTTTTATTATGTAGGGAGTGCAAGTGATTATTATAGAAATTATGATATATTTTATTCTTACAGAATGGTGTTTGGTTAACAAAATAAAAAAATTACGGAGACTGGGCGATCGACGACTAGACCATTGGTGGACTGGTGGCCGGAGGTCGGCCGGTCGGCCGAACCAGCGGTGACCGGTTGTCGAAGGCTAGCAAATAGGCGACCGGACCACCGATGGACCGGTGACTAGTCGCCCGAGGCCGGCCGAACTATCGGTGGATAGCCGGCGTGTCACCGGAGGCCGGTTGGACAGGTGACCGGTCACTGGAGGTCGGTCGGACCGGTGGCCAATGGCTGGATGCCGGCCGACCACCGGTCCCGGATGCCGGCCGGACCGGTGCCCGGTCGCCGGAGGTCTGCGAGACTGCCGGTGGACCGATGGTTGGTGGCTGAATCAAAAAAGAGAAAGACTTTTTATAATGAGAAAATATTCCACTCTTAGTGGAATATTTTTTTTTATGTCATAATACCTATATTATGCCATAATTTTATTTTCTAAAATAAGTACCAAACAGTCAATATGACATAATTCTCAGAAAATATTAAATTATGTCATATTGTACGGATTATGCCATAATTTCCAGCTATCCAAACAAGCCCTAAGTCGTAAATTCTTCTCCTGCTACAATTAGAAGTAAAATTGTGACTTGTTCTATTATTATAAGTACATGAAACTAATCATAAAGGCCCTCTCAAATTTAGTTATCTGTAAAAAGACCGTGAAAGTTTCAGTATCTATTATAAATTATTCTCTTTTTTTGTTAATTTTCTTTTTGAATCTATCCATCATCCAAGCCCAATTATTTCAGTATGTTTTGATGAGAATGTTCCTTCAGTCATTATTGCGCCATCAAACATTGGAAGGCAGTTTGGATGGTTATGAATTCCGATGGGGTGCGATGGTGACCTGTCTTAGCGCCCCGTTCTTCTCTTCTCCCTCTTATCTTCCCAAACAAATGCAGTGAGAAGATCTTTTCTCTTCCTCTGTTTATTTCACATCTTTGAATCTAGAAAGTTCAACACCAAAAGCCTTGCGATAACTACCTCCTTTTTTTTTAAGGGTATGTGTATTATATGGTTTTACAATATAAGATTTTTACATTCTCGCTCTATGATTAGGGGTGTATTCGAGCTGAGCTTTCATGTGTTCAAGCTCGGCTTATGACTAAAAAGAAGAGCTCGACCTCGGCTCGTTTCTCAAATCAAGCTTAATATGTTGTTTGAGCTCAGCTGGTTTGAGGAATTATTGAACTTGAGCTTGACTCGGGAAAGCTTGTTTATTAGCTTGTTCTAGCTCGAGTTGGTTTATAAGCTTGTTTGAGCTTGAGTTCGCTAAATGCTCGTTTAAAAAGCTCGTTTGAAGCTTGTTCAGGGAAGCTTGTTTATAAAGCTCGTTTATAAAGAATAGAATCTATATATTCACAAATACCTATGCAGTTTTTACATTAAAATAAATCATCAATTGCAATAAAGAAACTAAAAATATGAAATGACAAATTCAAACATAATCTTGAGATAAATAACGACATATTATCTAATACAAGTCCTGAAGTAACAACAACAAAAGTATCATTTGTCCATATTGAAATAACAAGAATTTTGTCCATAATCAAATAAGAACAAAGCATAAGAACACTTGAGCCTTCTTTCTAATCAAACTCATCATACTCCAAATAATCTGACAAGTCCAAGTATCTTGACAAAAGCATAATTATCTTAAAAAAAAAATAGTGTTATTTACAAATAAAAAATTTAAAATAAAAAACAAAATGTAGTACTCTTACGAATATTGATTACTAATTTTCTTCTTCTCGAAGATGGCTTCATTTCAAAGGAAACTCAAGGACTTTCTTCTTCTCCTACAAAATGCAACAAACATTAAAAAATGTCTTACATATAATTAGCTTAAAAAGTAGAAAATCATAAATTATTTTTACTTGCTTTTGCTTTTCTTTGAATCCCATAATAAGCTCTCAACCAATCTCCACCACATATCAATGCTTCAGCGGTAGTCGATGCTAATGAAGCACAATGAGACTCAGAAGGTACCGTGGTTATTGGTATGGATAGAACATCACAAGCCATCTTTGACAAAACCAGAAACTTCAAATAATTAGCTTTCCACTACTCCAAGACATCTAATGGGAGATCAATGCTTTCATTGTGTATGTGAACACCTTCTTCTAAGTACACATCTAATTTTGACTTTACCAATTGAAAAGAACCCACATTTCTAAAGAAATTATCAAATACAACCTTTCATCTAGAGCTACCAAAATTAAGATTGTATAAAGAAAAAGTTTTAGGAGCAGAAAGTTGACTTTGAGTTTCTATGTCATTCTTGTCCTTGAAAACTTCCACATACTCATTATAAAGCTTGTATAGTGATGATTGAGCAAAACTCATCTTGTTTGGAACATCATCCACTAAATAGAAAAAAGGTAAAGCCCATTCAACCATACTCATATTGTTCCTTGGATCTAAAATAGCTGCAATTGATATCAACAAATTATTGTCCTCCCAATATTTATCAAAATTTCTAATCATTCTTGCTGCCATTTGCCTCATAAAATCATCATTACCATCTTCTACATTTCTAGACAAAGCTTTCTTCATAGTGGTGAGTTTAGGGAGAAACAAATTTGAAGTAGGATACTCACAACCTGAAATTACATTTGTAACATAATGAAATTCTTCAAGAAATGTGCAAATAGTTTGAACTTTACTCTAATCTTCCTTGGATGGCAAGTAATGGTAGTTTGAATCTCTTAGTTGATATATAGGAAAATGATTGATTTCACACAAGTATACTGGGTTGCCAAGTAATACCTCGCGTAAAGACACAAGGATTGTATTCCTCGGGGTTAAGGATCTACTATTATTCCTTTGCGCCTACTTTCTAGCCTAATTCTTAAGTGAGAGAATCTACTTAACTAGTTATGAAAAAACAAATAAAAGATCGCCACACAATGGATATAAAAGTAAGAGGCTATAAACACAACAATGATATACAAAAGGTCATGGATGTGGATCCTCTTAGGGGGTTATCATGATGCAAGGATGAAGAACAAAAGATGCAAAGGTGGTTTGGGCCGAGTGATTTCTAGATTAGATCAATTCCAATCTCTCAATAGTTGAACCCTAATCCCAAACAAGTGTTGATCGGAATCTCTTCCATATCAACACTCCTACGATTTTATTAAGAATAAGGAAAGCCCCAAAATAAGAGTAAACTCCGTCTAGGTCTACTCTTAAGAATCAGAGGGCTACCAACATCCAATGTATCGGCATGTCAGTAAAAGCAACCCCTTTTAATCCATTCAAAATCGAATACGTGTGTGTAGGTCACATTGACGTGTACAACTCATAAAAGAATTATAGATCTCTTCATATGTAATTCTATCATGAAGGTATAATGGATTAAATCACAAACCAAACCTAAGCAATAGAATTAAGTAGCAATCATTCGAAATACATGATGAGCCCCACAAGGTTCACCAACATTCGACAGCTGACACGTCCGAATATGCGTGTGTAAACCGCAAGTGCACGGGTGTCGAAGTAATAATTACCCGGTGAGTCGGGTAGTCGAATCCACAGGGAACGGAAGTACTAGTAATAACCACTTCTCAATTATCTAGTCGGAATCAATGAATATAATGAAGTGAACTAATTGCAAGCAAAGCAAACAAGTATGCAAGAAATAAAGTAGAAGAGTCTCAATCACTAAGGATGAGGTATTCGGGCAATGATCCCCCTAAGATCTTCTTTGAAGCTCAAGATTCACTAAATGCTCTAGAATCGAGTCTAATGAGTCGAGGTAGTCCAACGATAACCAATCCTTGTCTCCAAGCAAAAGGCACTAGTCCCCTACAAGGTCCCGGTGGAGAAATCAACCAATCTCAACATTTCACACCCTATATGACCGCAATATGCTCTAAGGAAACCTAAGAGTGAAACCGATTCCTAAATGTAGATCCAACCCTTATTCCCGCGAAGGATCCTAACCCCTACAAGGTCCCGCGGAGAAATCGAGCAATCTCACGCCTACACCAAATATGGTTTGCAAAGAGAATATGGAATACGGAGATAGGAAAACACTCAATCGAAAGGGAAAGGGACACTCCTCCATCTCAAGGCTCACCCTCTCAACCCTCTTTAATCTTGGAAATCTAACTCTAATGGAGACCTCTCACATCAAAGTATTAAATCATGCAATGTAAATCAACCACAAGGATTAACAACACTAGCAAGCAATTAAATCACAAGATTAAAAACTCAAGACAACTCGGATTAACTAGAAGCATTAAGAGAATCAATCCAAAAAAATATAAATCTTAGGGTTCACATGCCCAAATACCCACTAGGGTTTAGCCCTCCATGGGCCTAGTTACAAAAACAATAATGAATACAATGAAAAGCAATAAAACCCATAGAGAAAACCCCTCGATCAGCTGGATTGGCCTTGATTGGTAGTTCTACGTCTTGAAGGATTCCTCTCGAAGCTAGGTCGCCAATGGCTCCCCAAAATGCTATGACGTCGAAGGAATCTATCAAAGTTGGTGAAGAACTCCCTCTCAATGTCTATGCTCAAAGCTCCGTAAAAAGTCCCTTTAGAATCGGCCAAAAGGTGTATTTATAGCCTCACATCGCGTCTGTCACGTGCCCCCACGCGCCCGCGTGGGCTGCAGGAATTTCCACGCGGGAACAGTATTATGCTACAGTACTGCTACAGTAAAATTACTGCAGTACTTTTGCTACAGTGATTTCCATAAACGCGATGATAACCATTCTCCTCTTAAGGCCACACGATCGGGCACACGATCATATGGTAGGCTATACGGCTTTTCCTTCATCAATGCGTCTTGAAAGGTCTTGAAATCTTTACAAAGAGGAGGAATGTGGAGACATGGCTGCCTTTGTGCCCTTCCATTGATAACTTGGCTTGCAAAACTATGGAAGTTGGCACACATCTCCTCATACACGAACTCCTCTTGTGTCTTCCAACTTGATTTGCACAAGAACTCCCAATATTATGCCATGATAGCCTATCTTCGCTCCCTTTTGAAATCCCAATGCCTTCACAACCTATATGCATAAAAGAACACCCAATACACGAAATGAGACATAAACCGTATAAAATATGATGCTCAATGTATGTAAAACATGCATAAAAACATGTTCACTCAAGCACTTATCAACAGCCTTGGGGTCTAGTGTGCCATCAACAAATGCTAACAACATATAAGTCAAAATACAAGAAAAGTTTATGAATGACACACCCTAGATGAAAAGATGATAAAGATGAGGTAGATTGGGCCAAATGACACTTTCCTCTCCCAAGGATTGCCAAATGCCGCTTTCCCTAACCGAAGGTTGCTTCCCGGTCCTAAGATTCCTCTCTTTCCTTGGTGGTGGATCTTTCCTTTAAAGGATGATGCTTTGAAGCCTCAAAAACCCTTGAAATCACCTTGAAAGATCGCTGCCATTTCTAGATTTTCTCCTTTTCTAATGGTGGCCAAGAAAACCTTTTCCAACCCTAAAAGACTCCTTTCATACCCCAAGCTATACGAGCTGTATGGAGTCCGTATGAAGACCGTACAACCCTAAAATGATAAATTCCCACTGTATACCGGGGTCAATACGTGTCTGATAACCCGTATGGGGCCATATGAGTTAGGCAAAAGTTTTTGTCCGGAAAGATCTCCAGGTACTACAGTAACTACTACAATGAAATTACCACATTAAATCTACTACAGCGATCCAGCTACAGTAATCTGCTATAGTTTTGCAGAACCTAGTTTTCTCTTTCTTTTTGCCCTAATTGTATCCTCATGTTCTCCATGGCTTCTTTGTGCCCTACAAAGCATATAACACACGATTACGGACAAAACATGCATCAATTCTTAACAAAATACATGCTAAGTGTATAAAATACATATAAGATAATACATACATTTATACCATTATAAGAAAGACATCCTTTAAAATCTAAAAGCGAGCTTTGAAGCATGTAATATGTAACATTCCATCTTGTGCAAACATAAAAAGATGAGCTTCTTATTTAAAAAGATTCAATTGTTTAGTAATGTCAATAAATATAGTAAGATGAGACACACTTTTTACTAATATGCTTCACACTTTTCAAGCACATTGTAAACTATATCACTAATTTTATGAAGCCCATCTTAAACCAAGAGATTTAAAATATGTGCACAACACCTCACATGAAATATTTTCCCATCAAGTACAAGTGCATTCTGATTGCTCAAATTTAGATTATCTTTCAACTAATTCATAACAAGATCATTATAACTAGCATTGTTATCTGAGACACTCATCAACTTTTTTTAAAGACCCCAATCAGCTATACATCTTGCTAACTCATCATAGACAGTAACACCAGTATGTGAAGGGACAATAGAACAAAAGCATAACATACGCTTTTGCAATTTCTAATCATAATCCAAAAAATGACAAGTAAAAACCATATACTCTACATTTTCCACCGTATATGTCCACAAATCGGTAGCGATACAAACTCGATCAACTTCTTTCAATAATGAAGATACTCATTTTTTCTCAATATCATAAGTAGATATACAATCTTTTTTTTTCTAAGTCCTCTATTTATTCTTTCTGAATTAGGGGTAGCAGTTCTCATAAAATAATTAAAAACTTCAATCTCAACAATGAAAATGTTAAATCATGTACTAAAACCATATGAGAATAGACATGCCGCACCTTTGCTTGGTCATATTTCTAGCTTTGAATTGCATTCACACTTTCAGAATTTGCCAAATTTGTTGAGTAAGTTAGTAGCTTTTGTCCTTTCAATACCAATTGTTGTCTTACGCATACCTTCAAATTTGAATAAACTAAGTTGTTGCGTTCGACTTCAATAGGCCAAGTTGATGCTATAATGAATACACTTTGCCTTCTTTGTTCCATCTAAGAGAGTAACTTCTTTGAATTCAACCCAAACTTAAGAGGTCCTTTTTCTCTTCTTGGCGGCAAATGGATTCTTTTCTACTTCATCATCTTCAACATTGATTGGGGATTCACTAACTTCAACATTGTTAGCCTCATTAACATCATCATTGAAATTTCCCACAATTCTAATGGGACGAACATCAGCTGACGATTCATTAATTGATGTAGGAGTAGACATCCTACAAAAAATCCGAAATCAAAATTAGAGATGAAAAAAGCGAGATGAAAGAAAAAGAAGATGAATAAGGTAGACTTACCCTTTCTCCCGAATGAGAAGCTCGTCAGTGTACTCCAAAGCAAAAGCTCGCCGGGGATGAAGGCTGCTCGGTGATGAAGAACACAAGAGCAGAATGGTCGTGGATGGATGGTGTGGTGGCTTAGGTTGAAAGGGATTGATGAAAAGAATGATATTCTTTTAGGGCTTGTTCTAATTTTGTTTTTTGTTTTTTGTAAATAAAAATTCCCATATTGGTCTAGGTCATGTATTGTTAGGGCGTATACATCATTTAAATGTGTTGTTGTTGTTGTCGTTGTTGTTGTGAATAATAATAATAATAATAATAATAATAATAATAATAATTATTATTATTATTATTATTATTATTGTTGTTGTTGTTGTAATTATTGTTGTTGTTGTTGTTGTTGTTTGATAAGTGCTTGTGCGATATGATTGCGAAACATTCTTTCCTTATGTTAAGTATTACCTTTCTCGGGGTTTTACACTAATATGTGTGTTTTTATGTTACTTTTATGCAGGTAGGGTTGTGAGGCCGATTATGAAGGAAAGAAGCCAATGTGGATCATAATACACCGATTTTGGAGGAAATCTTGCTAAGGTTCAAACGCGAAGACATAGGTCGGGTGTGAGATGCTAGAGTGTGTGCCAACCTCCTTGTATTTGAGTTAGTACAAACATTTGGAGGGGAACAAGGGCAGTCACACTCAAGCATTCCGACTTATGCATATAGAACAAGATCTCCACCAACTTTTCCATCATTGAAGAAGCAAAGAGATCCACGACGTGAACGTGTGCCCGTTTACGTTACCTCGATGAAAATATTGATTCTGGAAGTATTTCAGGCCAGATACTGTAGCAGAGAACTATAGCAACATTGTACCAAAGTACTGTAGCACAACACTGTTCACAGCCGGCCGAGAAAACTGCAGAACAATTCCACACGCCCGTGTGAAAAATCCATAGGGGCGTTCACAGGGGCGTGTGGATCCCCGATTCCAGCCCTATTTAAAGCCGATTCAGCCCCGATTTCAGCATTCTTTTCTCGATTTTTTCCCCAACTTGAGAGAGGGCTTTGGCTAGGGTTTTGAGAGGTATTGGCTAGGGTTTTGGAGAGGTTCTACGGCTCCAACATCGCGCGTCATTTGGAAGAAGGTTATTGGGAGAGCTTTCGTTGGCACCGATCTGGCAAGGTGTATCCTAGGCCGGACGAAGAACCCTTTTCGACGAGTAGAGGACTCTCCACAAGACCATCGACACAACTATTGAGGGGGTTTTCTATGGATTCATTGCTTTTACATTCTATTTCTTTGATTGTAATTAGCTCCATGGAGAGCTAAACCCTTAGTGGGTACTTGGGTATTTGTGAACCCTAGGATGTATTCGTTTCATTGAATCTCTTTATTTTGCTTTCAATTAATTGATGTTTATTGTGAGTTCCAACCTTGAATGCTTGATTGTTTGAATTCTCCCCTAGAGTGACACTAGGGTTGAGAGTTCTTGTTGGTAACCTTGTGAGTGAGTGACACACCACGAGTGTTAGACAAAGCTAGGTTGGAGAGGGTTGAGATGGTGAGTCAAGAGGTACAGGAGCGTCCTCTTTCCCCTCCGATGTGTTAGATTCTACCTCCGTTCCTCGAGTTCTTTGCGGCCATAATAGAGTGAATGGTCTAAGGGATGACCTTCCGCTGGGGCTTAGTTGCGGGTGCAATGGAGTGAAGCGTAGAAGTGATCTTAGTATCTATGGCTTAATTGTGGTTAGGGACCTTCCACCTGGACCAAAGGGTTAGGTCTATAATTAGGAAGTGATTTATCACTTGGAATCCCTAGAGCTCATTGCAATTCTATGCGAGTGCGAGGTTGAGAGGTTATCCAATCTCTCCTCCGGGACATGTATAGAGTTAGGCATGGTTAACCTTAGATTTAGGACTATGTAATTAAGGATTTCCACGACTCACTATTGCATTAATTAGGAAGCATAATAGAGGGTTCTTGCACTTGAAATGATTGTCCTAGGTGGAGCAATATCCGGGTACCCCATCTTTATCGATTGCCTTACCTTCTCCTTTACTTGTGCTCTCTTACTTGTTGTTTTTACTTTTGAGAATTGAATCATTGTCACATATATCACTATTCATCTTTTACATAGCTAAGAAGCGAATTAAGTGTTTTTATTCCCTACTCCATATGGATATAATACCCGCTCATCCGGGATTATTACTTCGACAAACCCGTGCACTTGTGGGATATACGCAAGGGGACCTTGTCATTGTTGTTGTTGTTCACCAGGTATATGATATATTTGTTAATCAAATATATTCATTATCTTCAAAAACTAATTTATATAATATATATCTGTTTGATATGCAAAGAAGACCAATACAAAAGCATGTTATAGTACAAGTGAGTATGCCATATCACAACTATTTGTATTGTTCTTTGTTTGATATTCAATAATAAGTACTAGCTTATAACAACATGTATAAACGTTCAATAATGAGTACCAACTTAAAATAATTGGTATGGATGTATAAAATAGGATGAAATAATTTAAATGGAAAAACCAAATAATAAACAAAAAGTTCAATAACTAAATGACAACTCAAAATAATAACCAAAAACTTAAATAACTAAGAGTAATGCTATATGTATGATATAGGTGTCTCGAATTGGTCCCGAATGCTAACCCTAAACATCGGTGATAAGTGCTAAACTGATTATATTTTTTATATCATTTACATTTGCATCTAACATGAAATTATACTTGTTTAGCATTTCATTAGGACAAAATTTCATTCTTTTGTTTAAAATGACCTTAATTTCTATTTTAGGAAGAAAGAACTAAATTTGAAGATGTTTTGAAGCAAAATGAAGCAAGTTACTGAATTAAGGTTGATCCACGACTCACAATGGGCATTATGGCAACACACAATGCCCTTTGTCTATACTCACTACTATCATAATCAAGCCGTGGTAGCATGAGCTCACTGGTAGCAGTATAGAAGCTATAATGGCCTCACAACAGCCATTGTGAAGTCCATAACGGTCGTTGTCAAAACACATAATGCCCAAAGACCGTGCCAGGATGCGACTTGGAAACCAAGCAATAACTTACTCATAACGGGCATCACAACGCTCTTGGTGAGGCTGTGACAGAGCCGATTACTATAAATACCCCAGTATTCTATAAATTTAAGGAAACTTTTTTGCCGAAGAAGCTAGGGCGACCCGATTTCTTGAGATCTCAGTGGTGAGAGACGTAGTTTCTTCTATATTCCAACGGATTCCGGCAGATTTCTAAAGAGTACGTCAACAAACATCATTGGAGAAGATCGCCTTTGATAGGTATCTTCAAAGATCATCATCGGAGAGGTGTGAGTAACACACGTCATCGAACAACCTTGGGATCCTCTAATCCCTATCTTCGGAGAACTATTAGAGTAATTAGTCTAGGAATACATTAAAAGCTTATATATTCTTTATTTGGTATTGTGGTTTTCTTGTGCTTTGATGCTTTGTTTGTTATAGCCCATAAGAACTTAATTCGAGGGAAATTGTATGTCTTGGTCCCTCGGATTTTATTTATGAATCTTGATTGACTGTTAAGAATTGTTCTAGTTTTTGTAATCATTGCATGTTCTTAGTTGATTATTACATGTTGATGTGGATGAGGAGGATATGGCCCCATATTGATGACACCCATGCCATGATAGACCTATGCATGTTCTCAGACATTAGGCATAGCTAGGTTTTTGGATTAGGGATTGATTGTCCCTTAGGCTTAGGGTCTGATTGCTCTCTTCTTGTGGGATTCCCATACTTAAGACAAACATAGGAGGCTGCGTGGAAGAGATTTCATCTTAAGTTTTTAGTGATTTAGACCTAGTTGCCATGGCTTATTAGGGCTAGTAGACCTTTGAATTCCTCCGGTTCGAACGAAGAACACGACTGACACTTAACTCCTATCATAATTAATAATCAAGATAACTTTAGTACATACTCCCAACTCCTTCTAAGTATGCTTAATGTTGTCTCCAATTGTATTGATTAATTGTATTGTACAAGTAGAACTAAAGAAAGAGCGTACACGATTAGGCTATTGATTAAGTAAAAAGAAAGTAATAGAAGCCTCTCACTATTTCTGGTGAAATAAGACCCTTGTGTTCATCCACGAGGTATTACTTAATGACTTGTGCACTTGCGATATAACGGACCAATTGTAGTATTAAGTGCATACTTGCATGCTTATATATTTGAATAGTTTAGATACCCATAACATGTCTATTCAGTTTTTGGCGCCGTTCCCTGGACATTTAGCATAGAGATTCTAGGAAAACTTATTGCTAAATGTTTTAGCCATTTACTCTTTCTGAATTTAATTCAGTTAATTCAGTTTATCACGTGTTTCTATCATTCCTACACAATACTGTTGACATTTGTCTTTCCATGGCAAGTATAAAAGATCAATTGGAGAGGGTAATAACCCTGCTTGATCATTGGATTAAACACCACGTAACGTAGAACTTGATGCACAATACCTCAATGCAATCCAGTAGTCCCCTACACCCAACATTTGTTGTGGGCAACATGAAGAGATAATTTGGCAGGAAATATTTGATCAGTTCATGAAGAAAAAAAAATCAAAAGAGAGGACAGTGAGCAGGGCCATAGAAGACTCTATGGGAATTGACAGTTTGTAGACATGTGGCATCACCAAGGAGGAAAACATGGTTTACGAAATAGAGGATGATGCTAGTATGATAAGTTATTGTGTATTAGTAATACAAAGTATTTTTTTTCTTACATTGAGCATCACTTTTCTCAGATTTTATCTCTTATGCATGTATATTTGTGTTCTTTTGTGTATATAGTGTTGTGGAGGCAATAGTGGAAGAAAAGAACCAAAAGTAGATCATTGATGCATTTTGTTGATGAAATCTTAGAGTGAACAAATGCGAAGACACAAGTTGTGCGTGAAGACATGTGAGTGTGTGCCAACCTCCATTGTGCTTCAGTGAACATGCAAATTGGAGGGGCACAAAGGCAGTCACGCTCATGTGTTCCGACTTGTGCAACACTAGCAAGATCTTCGTCAAATGTGATTTTATTGGAGACGTAAAGCGATTTACTGCATGGATGTGTGCCCACTCATGTGGCCTCGATGAAAAGTGTGGATTTGGGAACATTTTGGGGAAGTTTTCGTCGGCATCGATTTGGAGAGGTGTGCCCTAGGCTTAACGAGGGAACCCTTAGAGAAGACAAGGCTACTCTATAATACCATCAACACGGACTACGAGGGGGTTTTACTTATGGATTGCATGTTTTTTTTATTTCATTATTGATTGTATCTTGCTCAATGGAGAGCAAAACCCCTAATGGGTACTTGGAATTGTAAACCCTAGGATGATTTTGTTTCATTGACCTTTTATTATGTTTTTTTAGTTGATGTTTTAATTGAGTTCCTATCTTGAATGCTTGTTGAGTTGATTTTCCCTTAGAGTGACACTAGGGTTGAGAATCCATCTTGGTAATCCTTGTGGATAAGTGACACACCATGAGAGTTAGACAAAGCTAGATTGGAGAGGGTTGAGAGGGTGAGTCGAGAGGTAGCGGAACGTCCCCTTTCCCTCCCGATGTGATTTATTCTACCTCCATGTTCCAAGAGTTCTTTATGGTCCCAATAGAGTGAAGTGCTAAAAGATGAACTCCGCTAGATCTTAGTTGCACAAGCGACAGAGTGAAGCGTTGAAGTAATCCTTAGTGTTAGGGCTTAATTAGGGAATAGAGTTTATCACTTGGAATCCCTAGAGCTTTAAGCAGTTGTACATAGTGTGAGGTGTTGAGATTGAGCGATTTCTCCGACGGGGCATAATATAGGGTTAGGCATGGTTGACCTTAGGTTTGGTACCATGTATTTTAGGATTTGCATGACTCATTAGGCATCAGTTAAGAGATATAATGGTTGGTCTTGCACTTGACACAATAGTCCTAGAGTAAGCAATGTCCGGGTGCCCCACTTTCTATCGATTGCCTCTCTTATCATTTTATTGCATCTCTCTTTTATTTTTTTTATTCTTATTTGCATTGATATTGTTCACACCACTCCTGATTTATCTTCATCATAGTTAAATAGCACTTCTTATGTTTCTGATCACTATTCCTTGTGGATACGACTACCCACTCACCAGGGTGCTTTTATTACTTTGATAACCCGTGCACTTGCAGTACACACGCAAAGGGATGTGTCAAGTTTTTGGCGTTATTGCCGGGGAATAGGTGTTTTGGAAACACTTTGCACTATTCAACATAATCATTTGTTCTATTTCACACTTTCTTATTCCTCCATCGTTCTAATTTGTTTTCTTTCTTATAATACAAGAAGGATGATCAACATAACTGAACTATTCAACATAATCATGGGAATGGTTGAAGAAATAAAGCAGAATGTTCATTTGTTTGCAACACAGTCCATGTCGTGTTGTTCCATGAGGAAACAATTCATCACCAACCACCCCGTGGAAGGATCAATTGTTAATTACATTAATGAGATTCAGGATCAGAGTTATGAACTAGATAGTGTGCTAGATCAGTTTGAAAATTCTGCACTGTCATTTATGGGCTATCATTTGGAAGAAAACTTGGAAATGGCACTTGCTCAATTTGATACTTTCAGTTAAGAACAAAGGCATGAGATTTTCTCGGTGGGAGTTTCGAATGCAGTCTAGAGTTCTTGTGAGATAGGTAACACATCCCTTGCGTCTGACCCGCAAGTGCACGAGTTTGTCGAAGTAATAAATCTCAAGTGAGTGGGTATCATATCTACAGGGAGCAGAGAATAAAAACACCAAGATTGATACTTAACAGAGCAAAGATGAAACAATGATTGTGTTGATAAGATGTAATGTAGACAAAATAAAAGAAATAAGAAAAAGAGGCACAAATTAGTGAGAGGAAAGGCAATCCATAAGAAGTGGGGTACTCGGATAATGTTCCTTCTAGGATTATCGCTTAAAGTGCAAAACCAACTATTATGCTTTCTAACTAATGCTCAATGAGTCGTGGACATCCTAAGATACACGGTCCCAAACCTAAGGTAAACTGTGACTAACTCAACACAATGCCTCGGTGGAGATATTATCAGTCTCAACACCTTACACTGTACAAAGTTGCATGGGGCTCTAGGAATTCCAAGTAAAAATCCCTATTTCTATATGTAGACCTAACCTTTTGTTCCAGGTGAAAGGTCCCTAGTCACAATTAAGCCCCAGATACTAAGGATTACTTCAACGCTCCACTCTATTGCTCGTGCAACTAAGCCCCAGTGGAGTTACTCCCTTAGTACTTCACTCTATTATGATTGCAAAGAACTCTAGGAAATAGAGGTAGGATAAATCACACCAGAGGGGAAAGGGGACGCTCCGCTACCTCTCGACTCACCCTCTCGATCCTCTCCAATCTAGCTTTGTCTAACCCTCGTGGTGTGTCACTCACTCACAAAAATTACCAATGTGAACTCTCAACCCTAGTGTCACTCTAAGGGAGAAATCATTCAACAAGCATTCAAGATTGGAACTCAATTAAAACATCAATTAAGGAAAGTATAATAAAAGATTAATGAAACAAATACATCCTAGGGTTCACAAATTCAAGTGCCCACTAGGAGTTTAGCTCTCCATGGAGCAAGATACAATCAATAGTAAAATCAAAAGTAAAAACAAGTAATCCATAGGAAAACCCCCTCATTAGTAGTGTCGATAGTCTTATGGAGTAGCCTCGTCCTCTCCAAAGGTCCCCTCGTCAAGCCTAGGGCACACCTCGCCGGATCGGTGCCGACGAAAGCTCCCCCAATAGCTATATTCCAAGAGAAACGTGGTGTCGAAGCCGTAGAACCACTCCAAAAGCCTTGCCAATACCTCTCTAAACCCTAGCCGCAAGCCTCTAAAGAGTTGGAGAAAAGATGGAAAGAAGGATGTTGAAATCGGGCTGAATCGAGGCTTAAATAGGCTGGAATCGGGCATCCACACGGCTCTGTGGATGTTTCACACGCCCCTGTGGAAATTTCACACGGGCGTGTGGATTCTCTGAAATTCTGATTTTCTGCGGGCTGTGAACAGTAACTACTACAGTAATTACTACATTGATTTGCTATAGTGACTTGCTACAGTACCGGCCAAAAACACTCATGATTCACACTTTTCATCGAGGCAACATAAACGGGCACACGTTTATACTGTAGATCGTGTCGTTTCTTCAATAAAAACCATTATTGGTGAAGATCTTGATATCATTACACAAGTTTGGATACGCAAATGTGACTGCCTTCATGCCCCTCCAACTCATTGTAATTGCTTGAATACATGGAGGTTAGCACACATTCTTGTATCTTTGAGCCCAACTTGTATCTTCGCATTTGTTCCTTCCAAGATTTCATCAAATAGTGCATTCAAAATCTACATTGGCTACTTTCTTACATATTTGGCTCCACAACTCTACACTCACCAAAGTAACACAAATACACATATATTAGTGCTAAACCTGATAAATTAATGCTCAACGCAAGAAAAGAATACTTTGTATGACTAATACACAAGCACTCATTTATAGAGAAAGTGGATGTTGTTGAAGTTCATTCAGAATCACATGCACAAGTAGATGGGTTGGAGGAAGTGCTTGAACAAGATTCTGCGCAATTCGAGGAAATTGATAGATTGAAAGAGAGCAGATTATGACCGTCCATTGAGGAGACACCCGAGTTAGAGCTTAAGAATTTGCCGGCACATCTAGAATTTGTGAGCATGTTGAAGAGACATAAATCTGCTATTGCTTGAAAGATCTCTGATATAAAAGGCATAAATCCATCATTTTGCACTCATTAAATCTTAATGGAGGATAATTGAAAATCTGTGATTCAACCCCAAAGAAGATTAAACCCAAATATGAAGGAAGTTGTTAAGGTAGAGGTGGTAAAACTTCTAGATGCAGGAATCATTTATCCCATATCCGACAGTACATGGGTGAGACCAACTCAAGTAGTCCCAAAGAAAGGAGGAATGACACTTGTGAGAAATGAAATGAATGAATTAATCCCAACCAGGACAGTTATAGGTTAGTGCATCTGCATTGACTATAGAAGGTTGAATGATGCAACTTGAAAGGATCATTTTCCATTGCTTGTTATTGATCAGATGTTGGAGTGATTGGCAGGGCATCAGTTTTATTGCTTCCTTGATGGTATGTTGGGATACTTTCAAATCCCCATAGCTCTAGAAGATCAAGAGAAGACAATATTTACTTGTCCCTATGGTACTTTTGCTTACATAAGAATGCCTTTCGGTTTGTGTAACGGACCGGTGACATTTCAGCGTTGCATGACAGCCATTTTTGACAATCTCCTAGAGGACATCATGGAGGTGTTCATGGATGACTTATCGGTGTTTGGGGATTCCTTTGATATTTGTCTAAGAAATTTGGAGAGAGTGCTAGTGAGATGTGAAGAGACAAATCTTGTTCTTAACTGGGAGAAGTGTCACTTTAAGGTCCAAGAAGGCATTGTCCTTGGACATAAGATTTTCCAAGTGGGAATGGAGGTATACAAGGCAAAGATTAAAGTCATAGAAAAACTTTCTCCGCCTACTAATATTAAAGGAGTTCGTAGTTTCATAGGGTATGTGGGCTTCTACAGGAGTTTTATCAAGGATTTTTCAAAGATCACTCAACCGTTGACAAAACTCTTTGAAAAGGATGCCCCTTTTGATTTTGGGAATGATTGTTTGATTGCTTTCAACCTGTTGAAAGAGAAGTTAGTGCAAGCACCGATTTTGATCACATCGGATTGGAACAAACCCTTCGAGCTCATGTGCGATGCAAGTGATTATGCTGTTGGAGCAGTTTTGGGTTAGAGGAAAGGTAGGCAGTTCCAACCGATCTATTATGCTAGCAAGACTCTCACGAGCGTTGAAGAGAATTATACAACCACCAAAAACGAGTTGTTAGCAGTGGTGTTTGCTTTTGACAAGTTCTGACCATACCTCATCTTATCTAAGGTCACTGTATTTACCGATCACTCGACACTCCGTTATCTCATGAACAAGGTTAATGCGAAACCGAGGTTAATTCGTTAGATCTTATTATTGCAAGAGTTTGATATGGAGATAAAAGATAAGAGAGGAATCGAAAATATGGTTGTTGATCATCTGTCTCGATTGTAGGATTGTGAAGGTCAAGAGCCATCAAACAAAGAAATTCATGATTTCTTTCCCGAGGAACACTTGTATGTAGTTTAGAGTTCAGAATTAGAGGGCACTCCATGGTTTGCAGATTTTGCAAACTACTTATAAGGGAAAGTACTTAAGTAGGGCCTCACATTCCAGCAAAAGAAGAAGTTCTTTAGCGATTTGAGGAATTAATTTTGGGATGATCCATACCTGTTCCGCATTTATGCAGATCATGTGATTTGAGGTTGTGTATCTAAGGTCAACTATGCCTAACTCTATACATGTCCCGGAGGAGAAATCGAACAATCTCAACACCTCACACTCGCATAGAGTTGCAATGAGCTCTAGGGATTCCAAGTGATAAATCTCTTCCTAATTATAGACCTAAACCTTTGGTCCAAGTGGAAGGTCCCTAACCACAATTGAGCCCTAGATACTAAGATCACCTCAACGCTTCACTCCGTTGCACGCGCAACTAAGCCCCAGCGGAAGTTAATCCCTTAGACCATTCACTCTATTATGACCGCAAAGAACTCGAGGAACGGAGGTAGAATCTATCACGCCGAAGGGGAAAGGGGACGCTCCTGTACTTCTCGACTCACCCTCTCAACCCTCTCCAACCTAGCTTTGTCTAACGCTCGTGGTGTGTCACTCACTCACAAGGTTACCAACAAGAACTCTCAACCCTAGTGTCACTCTAGGGGAAATGTTCATACAATCAAGCATTCAAGGTTGGAACTCACAATAAACATCAATTTATTGAAAGCATAATAAAGAGGTTCAAAGAAACAAATACATCCTAGGGTTCACAATACCCAAGTACCCACTAGGGGTTTAGCTCTCCATGGAGCTAAGTACAATCAAAGAAATAGAATGTAAAAGAAATGAATCCATAAAGAAACCCCCTCGATAGTCATGTTGATGGTCTTGTGGAAAGTCCTCTACTCGTCGTCCAAGGATTCCCTCGTCCGGTATAGGATACGCCTCGACGGAAGCTCCCCTACCAACCTTCTTCCTAAGGATTGTTGATGTTAGAGCCATAGAACTTCTCCAAAACCTTGTCCAATACTCCTCAAAACCCTAGCCAAAGCCCTCTCTCAAGTTGGGGAAAAGATGGAGAAAAGAATACCAAAATCGGGGCTGAATCGGCTTTAAATAGGGCTGTAATCGGGCGACTACACGGGCGTGGATGCTCCACGCGACCTTGCGGAATTTCCACACGGGCGTGGATAATTTCCACACGACCGTGTGGATTCTCTGTTTCTCTGGTTTCTCGGCCGGCTGTGAGCAATGCTGCTACAGTATATGCTACAATGTTGCTACAGTGCTCTGCTATAGTATTCGGCCTGAATAGCTTCCCAATTCCATACTTTCATCGGGGTAACGCAACGGGCACATGTTCACGTCGTGGATCACTTGCTTCTTCAATGGTGTACACGTTGGGGGAGCTCTTGTTTTATGTGCATAAGTCGGAATGCTCGAATGTGGCTGCCTATGTGCCCCTCAAAATGGATGTGCCCACTCGAATACGGGGAGGTTGACACACACACTCTAGCATCTCACACCTGACCTATGTCTTCGCGTTTGTACCTTAGCAAGATTTCCTCCAAAATTGGTGCATTATGATCCACATTGGCCAATTTCCTTCATTCTCGGCCTCACAACCCTACCTGCATAAAAGTAACATAAAAACGCACATATTAGTGTAAAAACCTGAGAAAAGTAATGCTCAACATAAGGAATGAACGCTTCGCATTCGTATCGCACAAGCACTTATCAAACTCCCCCACACTTAAGCTTTTGCTTGTCCTCAAGCAAACATTAAAACATTCTGTGCATTAATGAAGAAAATATTGAAAGTCCTTGGCCTTAGGTTCACCAAGGTACACAATGAAAGTATTCTACAATTAAGGAAAATTTCAACACTAAATACGAAAAAAAATATCAATGCTCTAGCTAAAAACTTGAATAAAAAAGGACAACAAACCCAAATTTCGTGTATGTGTGTGAACTCACTCAAAACAACCCAAGGTATACTGCTCAAAGTTCTAAGTGAAAGGGACTTATTTATCTACAAAAGTGACAACAATTTCAAAGATGGTAGTAGCTTCACACATCCTCTAAGGTAGCCTTTTCCAAAGCGGCCGCTAAGGTGGCTTTCACACTTTCGAGGTGGTAGCTCTTTCTACCCGAGTGGTAGCTTTCACTCATCCTATGAGATAGCTCTTTCTCTCATTAGGGCATAACTAGTATCCGACTTATGAGAGTAGCTTCATACTTCATAGGTGGTAGCTCTTTCCACTCAACAAGCACAATAAAACTATTTTGTTTCTTTTTCTTTGTATTTTCCATTTTTTTTTTTTAGAATTTGCACAAGAAACAACTATAACTAGTCCCTTTAACATCAAACTTGAGTTTCCAATAGAGTTTAAAGAGTGAGTAGTGTAACAAGTATAAATTGGGTAAAAATTCCTAGAAATTCAAGCAAGAACTAGAGCATGAAAACATTCAATATTAGAAATTCTCCTAAACTCAAGAATACAATGGTTGCAACTAAGGTGAACCGCCATTGGCTATGTGAGCATATAACAATCAAGAACAATAGAAAAGATGTGTGCACTATGACACTCCCCCCCCCACACTTAAGTTGTACATTGTCCCCAATGTACACATGCATGATCACTCAAAATATACATCCTTCAAAAGCAAATGTGGGAGAAGCAATCAAAACAATACTCCCCTGAAACCTAGTGTTGCGTTTGATGAAGCTAATTCCATGGGAGTAGTGTTCCGACGGGTTGTGAAGCTCACACGGGCAATTGCCGAAGCACCTAGGCTGTGCCCATGACAAAGTCTCAATTCCAAAGAAGACAAGACCACCTGATCCTTTTGAAATTTTGGAGTGCGTAGGTTAAGCTGCTTATCGGCTTGCCATCCCATCCACTCTTTATCAAGTGCACAATGTGTTACACATTTCCATGTTAAGAAAGTATGTTTTGCACACATACACGAGGGGGGTCAGTGAAGCTCAATAAAATAAAAACAACTCGAGTATACAAAAGATAGAGCAATGAATACAACTCGAAACCACAAAATGAAAATAAACTCAGAAGGAAAATCCTTTCTAAGTATACCAATCCAAAATAAAATGCAGAAAATAAAATGCAAAAAATAAGAACAAAGAAGGTAAAGACGCCTCAAGTGTCGGTGTCAATAGCAAGTACATCTATTTCCGTTGCTGGTGAAGATGTTACTGGTGCTGCAAAATACATGAAGATTGGCAAAGAGAAGAGAAAGAGAAGCTTACCGACAAAATGAGAATGAAAGACTAGAAAACGGCCGGAAAACTCAATTAACGACCCTCTAAAATGACGATGAAAGGTCAGGAGAGAGCAAGGATGTGTTCTCAAAATGTATGAGGGTGAAAAGATGAAGAAACCTGAAAAGATTTTAATGAAAACCTGCGGTTCTAGCATATTTGTAAATCTACACGGGCGTGTGGGAATTACCCATGCCCGTGTTCCCGACCCACAGGGGCAGACGCATGCCCCTGTGGACTCTCCATGCAACCGAGAAAAATTCTCTAAGACCCACGCCTGCGTGAAAAATTCCACACGGGCGTGGATATTCACGAGCCCAACTCACGAGGGGCAAACGCACGTCCCCTCGTGTCTTCCTGGGATGGAGAGATCCTCTCGAGATCTCGCAGGCGTGCGAAAATTACCCACGCCCGTGTGTGGTTCACAAGGTCGCCCACAGGGGCGAGTCCATGCCCCTGTGTGCTCTCGGGATAAACCGCCCAACTCTGCAGGAGTTCACATGCCCGTGCAAAAATTACCCACGGGTGTGTGACAGTCGCATGGTCATTCACAGGGGCAGTCACAGGCCCCTGTGCCTTCTCTGGATGAGCTCGCAGTGTAAATCCACGGGCATGTGAAAATTCCACACGCCCGTGTGTTTTCTCTGGATGACTTAGAAAAATCTGCAGGCTCTGCAGAAAATTTCTGAACATGTTTCCACACTCAGAACCTGCCCTATTATGCAAATTTTACCAGTGAAAAATATGAAATAGAGCTTAACCGACCAAACTTCGCCAATTCTACATGAAAACACACGATTAAAATTCAAAGTTCACAAGGAAATCTCAGCACAAACATCTAATAGATTAAGACACCAACACTTAACAATTTATTCATGCAAACACTAAACTAAAAAAAAAACTAGGAAAACAGTAATTGCTTGGGTTGCCTCCCAAGAAGCGCTTGTTTAACGTCACGTAGCTTGACGTATCTTGTCTTACCTCACGGGGGTTCATGAATGAAAGTTGCCCTCTTACCCATGACTTGAAAGCATGATGAGCAAAGTCTCTTGAGGGTAGAGGGTGTATTATCGAGCTTCGAATCGCCCAGCAATGGTTCATCCAACTTTCTTGGTTCATATACGTCTCCAACAGTCTTGGAGCGTTTTCGATGCCATCTCCTAGCCCTCTTCATTTTCCGGCGCACCTTCTTCAATATCCCCGGGGTAGACCTTCTTCAGTCGACCCAAGCATCATTACTTCTTCATTGCTCTCCTCTTGGTCGAACAAACCTTCATATGGATCCAGGTTGAACATTTCCTGCATGTACTCATCAACAAGCTCATCAGTAGTGTCTAGAAAATATAAAGTGTCATCAAAATCGAGGGAATGCCGCATGGCTTCAGCAAGGCGGTAAGTGAGTTTGTCATCTCCAACTCTCAATGTGAGCTCTCCGCCGTCCATGTCAATCAATGCTTTGGAAGTCCGCAAGAACGGTCTCCCAAGTATCAAGGGTACATCCGCATCCTCATCGACATCTAGCACTAAGAAGTCAATCGAAAAAATGTACTTGTCCACCTTGACAAGCACGCCTTCAATGATACCTCTTGGATGTCGCACCGTTCGGTCCGCCAATTGTAAAGTCATCCGAGTAGGCCTAGGCTCACCCAAGCCTAGGTTTTGGAAGAAAGTGTATGGCATGACATTGATACTTGCCCCTGAATCCGCCAATGCCATTTCCTCACCTAAGTTGCCGATGTTACACGGAATGATGAAGCTTCCAGGGTCTTTCTTCTTTGTCAGCATGTTCTTTTGTAGCACCGCTGAGCATGAAGCATCTAGCACCACTGAAGCAGTCTTCTCCAACTTCCTCTTGTTAGTCAACAAATATTTCAGGAACTTCGCATACTTAGGCATTTGAGCTAATGCCTCTACAAAAGGAATGTTGATGTGGAGTTGCTTGAATAAACTCAGGAACTTCTTATACTGTTCATCCCCTAGGTCATTCTTCAATCTAGAGGGATAAGGGATTCTTGGCTTGAAAGGTGGGGATGCCACCTCTTTCTCTTTCTTTGCTCCCTCCTCAACCTCTACAACCTCGGGTGCCTGTTCTTTCGGCTTCTCACTCGGATGCCTCCCTTCAACCTCACAAGCACTTCTCAAAGTGATCGCCTTCACATGTTCTCTAGGGTTGGTTTCTGTATTGCTTGGTAAACTTCCATGTGGACTTTCGAATAGAGACTTCGCAATTTGCCCCACCTAATTTTCAAGGTTATGCAAAGAGTCAGAGTGGTTGTGAAGTGTAGCCTCGACTGATTCAAACTGTGTATTTACAGATTGAAAAAATCTAGCCAAGTGCTTCTCCAAATCCGTCATTCGGGTTTCCAAGCTCGAAATTGCTTTTCCACTAGAAGGGGCTTGTTGTTATTGTTGGAAACCCGATGACCCCATGGCCTTTTGTGGTCCTTGATTACTCCATGAAAAGTTGGGATGATTCTTCCAACCTCGAATTGTAAGTATTGCTATATGGGTTCCCTTGAGGTCTCATGCCATTACCTACAAAGTCAATGTTTTCCACTGAAGAAACATCACCAATAACGATCGGGTAATCGGAGGGAGCATGTCCTCCACCACAACCGGTGCAATTGGTCACGGCCGCAACTCTATTCGAAGCTATGAGATCTAGCTTCTTACTAAGACTCTCTACTTGCGCAGCCAATGAGGTTACCACATCAATTTCATGGAGACCGGCCACCTTTTTCTTCTCCCTAGCATTCCATTGGTAGCTATTTAACTCCATTTCCTCAATTAATTGACGAGCCTCATCGGGGGTTTTGCTACCTAAGGTACCTCTTGGTACCGCATCCAAGAGTTGCCTTGTACTCGGATTCAAACCATTGTAAAAGGTTTGAACAATCACCCACTCCGGGAATCCGTATTGCGGACACTTTCTCAGGAGCTCCTTGAACCTTTCCCATGTCTCGAATAGAGACTCCAATTCCAACTGAACAAAGGACGAGATCTCATTCCTAAGCTTTGCTGATTTTCCGGGAGGAAAATAATGGGCTAGAAAAGCTTCTACCATCTCCTCCCATGTAGTGATTGATGCTCTAGGTAATGAGTGCAGCCACTGCTTCGCTCTCCCCTTCAAGGAAAATGGGAAGGCTCTCAATTTGATGGCATCATCCGTCACCCCATTTATCTTCAGCATATCGCACACCTCGAGAAAGCTCTCTATGTGACTGTTTGGATCCTCATCGGCCAAACCGTTGAATTGTGCGGACTGCTTAAGCATATGGATGAATGCCGGCTTTAGCTCGAAATTCTGAGCTATAATCAGGGGACGCACAATACTCGATTGTGTCCCCAACACTGAAGGTTTGGCATAGTCGGATAGTGTTCGCTATTGCTC
This sequence comes from Dioscorea cayenensis subsp. rotundata, assembly GCF_009730915.1. Taxonomy (NCBI): domain Eukaryota; kingdom Viridiplantae; phylum Streptophyta; class Magnoliopsida; order Dioscoreales; family Dioscoreaceae; genus Dioscorea; species Dioscorea cayenensis. The sequence continues at coordinate 5,471,438 of NC_052472.1, read as the reverse complement.
ATTCTGTTCTGCAATGTTTTCAGATTCCTCTCATTCCAAATTAATTGAATTATGTTGTTCTTGCACAAGTTCTTTCCCTTTTCTTCTAAGTGTACGTTCAAGCTCAGGGTCTCCTTCAATCAATATTGATGGATTCCCTCGGGTCATAACCTGGAACTGTACCAAAAAGAAAGAAAAAGAAAATCAGAATGATGATAGAATAAGAAGACGTGAAATAGAATGTGTGGTGAAATAGCTAAGAAAACAAAGTGCAAAGTATCTCTAAGCGCCTAGTCCCCGGCAACGGCGCCAAAAACTTGACAAGGTCCCCTTGCGTATATCCAGCAAGTGCACGAGTTTGTCGAAGTAATAATCCCGGGTGAGCGGGTATCGAATCCACAGGGAGTAGGGAATAAAAATACTTAATTCAATTCTTTGCTATGTAAAAGAATAATGGTAATGAGTGTGACAATGATTCAATTCTCAACAGTAAAAGCAACAAGTGAGAGAGCAAAAGTAAAGAAGGGGAAAAGGCAATCGATAAAGATGTGGTACCCGGATAATGCTCCACCTAGGATAATTGTTTCAAGTGCAAGAACCCTCTATTATACTTCCTAATCAATGCAATGGTTAGTCATGAAAATCCTTAATTACATAGTCCCAAATCTAAGGTCAACTATGCCTAACTCTATACATGTCCCGGAGGAGAAATCGAACAATCTCAATACCTCGCACTTGCATAGAGTTGCAATGAGCTCTAGGGATTCCAAGTGATAAATCTCTTCCTAATTATAGACCTAAACCTTTGGTCAAGGTGGAAGGTCCCTAACCACAATTGAGCCCTAGATACTAAGATCACCTCAACGCTTCACTCCGTTGCACGCGCAACTAAGCCCCAACGGAAGTTCATCCCTTAGACCATTTACTCTATTATGACCGCAAAGAACTCGAGGAACGAAGGTAGAATCTATCACGCCGGAGGGGAAAGGGCACGCTCCTGTACCTCTCGACTCACCCTCTCAACCCTCTCCAACCTAGCTTTGTCTAACGCTCGTGGTGTGTCACTCACTCACAAGGTTACCAACAAGAACTCTCAACCCTAGTGTCACTCTAGCAGAAATGTTCATGCAATCAAGCATTCAAGGTTGGAACTCATAATAAACATCAATTTATTGAAAGCACAATAAAGAGGTTCAAAAAAACAAATACATCCTAGGGTTCACAATACCCGGGTACCCACTAGGGGTTTAGCTCTCCATGGAGCTAAGTACAATCAAACAAATAGAATGTAAAAGCAATGAATCCATAAAGAAACCCCCTCGATAGTCATGTCGATGGTCTTGTGGAAAGTCCCCTACTCGTCGTCCAAGGATTCCCTTGTCCGGTATAGGATACGCCTTGACGGAAGCTACCCTACCAACCTTCTTCCTAAGGAATGACGATGTCGGAGCCGTAGAACTTCTCCAAAACCTTGGCCAATACCCCTTAAAACCCTAGCCAAAGCCCTCTCTCAAGTTGGGGAAAAGATGGAGAAAAGAATACCAAAATCGGGGCTGAATCGGCTTTAAATAGGGCTAGAATCGGGCGACTAAACGGGCGTGGATGCTCCACGCGCCCGTAGGGAATTTCCAAACATGCGTGGATAATTTCCACACTCCCGTGTGGATTCTCTATTTCTCTGGTTTCTCGGCCGGCTGATAAGTGTTTGTGCGATATGAATGTAAAGCGTTCATTCCTTATGTTGAGCATTACTTTTCTCAGGTTTTTACATTAATATGTGTGTTTTTATGTTACTTTTACGCAGCTAGGGTTGTGAGGCCGAGTATGAAGGAAATAGGCCAATGTGGATCATAATGCACTTATTTTGGAGGAGATCTTACTAAAGTTAAAACGCGAAGACATAGGACAGGTGTGAAGGAAATAGACCAATGCAGACAACATCATGAGCAAGATCTGTTCACGACCGTGCCAAGAAATCAGAGAAACAGGGAATCCACACGGGCGTGTGGAAGTTATCAACGCACGTGTGGAAATTCCGTACGGGCGCGTGTAGCGTCCACGCCCGTCGAGTTGCCTGATTCCAGCCATATTTAAAGCCGATTCAGCCCCGATTTTTGTATTCTTTTCTCCATCTTTTCTCCAACTTGAGAGAGGGCTTCAGCTAGGGTTTCGAGGGATATTGGCCAAGGTTTTGGAGAGGTTCTACGGCTCCGACATCGTCATTCCTTAGGAAGAAGGTTGGTAGGGGAGCTTCCGTCGAGCCGTATCCTATACCGGACGAGGGAATCCTTGGACGATGAGTAGAGGACTTTCCACAAGACCATCGACACGACTATCGAGGGGGTTTCTTTATGGATTCATTGCTTTTACATTCGATTTCTTTAATTGTACTTAGCTCCATGGAGAGCTAAACCCCTAGTGGGTACTTGGTTGATTGTGAACCCTAGGATGTATTCATTTCTTTGAACTTCTTTATTATGCTTTCAATAAATTGATGTTTATTGTGAGTTCCAACCTTGAATGCTTGATTGTATGAACATTTCCCCTAGAGTGACACTAGGGTTGAGAGTTCTTGTTGGTAAACTTTTGAGTGAGTGACACACCACGAGCGTTAGACAATGCTAGGTTGGAGAGGGTTGAGAGAGTGAGTCGAGAGGTACAGGAGCGTCCCCTTTCCCCTCCGACGTGATAGATTCTACCTCCGTTCCTTGAGTTCTTTGTGGCCATAATAGAGTGAATGGTCTAAGGAATGAACCTCCGATGGGCCTAGTTGCGCGTGTAATGGAGTGAAGCATTGTGGAAATCTTAGTATCTAGGGCTTAATTGTGGCTAGGGACCTTTCGCCTGGACCAAAGGGATAGGTCTATAATTAGGAAGCAATTTATCACTTGGAATCCCTAGAGCTCATTGCAACTTTATTCGAGTGCGAGGTTGAGAGGTTATTTAATCTGTCCTCCGGGACATGAATAGAGTTAGGCATAGTTGACCTTAGATTTGGGACTATGTATGTAAGGATTTCCACGACTCACCATTGCATTGATTAGGAAGCATAATAGAGAGTTCTTGCAGTTGAAGTGATTTTCCTAGGTGAAGCATCATCCGAGTACCCCATCTTTATCGATTGCCTTGCCTCCTCCTTACTTTTGCTCTCTTACTTGTTGCTTTTTAATTGTTGAGAATTGAATCATTATCACACTTATCATTGTTGATACTCCACATAGCTAAGAATCGAGGCTACACTTCGCAATCACACAGGCCGCCTTTGCACAATCTTGAAAAATCAAGTGGGGCAAATTGAGAAGTCTCTCCCGAAATGCCACATGGAAGTTACCAAGCAACACGGAAACCAACCCTAGAGAACATGTGAAGGTGATCACTTTGAGAAGTGGTCGTGAGGTTGAAGGAGGCTTCAAGTGAGAAGCTGAAAGAATACGCACCCGAGGTTGTAGAGCGTTGAGGGAGGGGGCAGAGAAAGAGAAAGAGGTGGCATCCCCACCTTTCAAGCCAAGAATCCCATATCCCTCTAGATTGAAGAATGACCAAGGGGATGAACAGTATAAGAAGTTCCTAAGTTTATTCAAGCAACTCCACATCAACATTCCTTTTGTAGAAGCATTAGCTCAAATGCCTAAGTATGCGAAGTTCCTGAAAGATTTGTTGACTAACAAGAGGAAGTTGGAGGAGACTGCTTCAGTGGTGCTAGATGCTTCATGCTCGGCGGTGTTTGGCAAGGTCCCCTTGCGTATATCCCACAAGTGCACGGGTTTGTCGAAGTAATAATCCCGGGTGAACGGGGTCGAATCCACAGGGAGTAGGGAGTAAAGACACTTAATTCGATTCTTAGCTATGTGGAGTATCAACAATGATAAGTGTGATAATGATTCAATTCTCAACAATTAAAAGCAACAAGTAAGAAAGCAAAAGTAAGGACGAGTAAGGCAATCGATAAAGATGGGGTACTTGGATGATGCTTCACCTAGGATAATCGCTTCAAGGGCAAGAACTCTCTATTATGCTTCCTAATCAATGTAATTGTGGGTCATGGAAATCCTTACATACATAGTCCCAAATCTAAGGTCAACTATGCCTAACTCTATTCATCTCCCGGAGGAGAGATTAAATAACCTCTCAACCTCGCACTCGAATAACTTTTCAATAAGCTTTAGGGATTCCAAGTGATAAATCGTTTCCTAATTATAGACCTAACCCTTTGGTCCAGGCGGAAGGTCCCTAGCCACAATTAAGCCCTAGATACTAAGATCCCCTCAACGCTTCACTCCATTGCACGCGCAACTAGGCCCCAGCGAAGGTTCATCCCTTAGACCATTCACTCTATTATGGCCGCAAAGAACTCAAGGAACGGAGGTAGAATCTATCATGTCGGAAGGAAAAGGGACTCTCCTGTACCTCTCGACTCACCCTCTCAACCCTCTCTAACCTAGCTTTGTCTAACGCTCGTGGTGTGTCACTCACTCACAAGGTTACCAACTAGATCTCTCAACCCTAGTGTCACTCTAGGGGAAATGTTCATACAATCAAGCATTCAAGGTTTGGAACTCACAATAAACATCAATTTATTGAAAGCATAATAAAAGAAGTTCAAAAGAAAGCGAATACCAACCTTCTTTCTCGGGGAATGACGATGTCGGAGCCAGTAGAACCTCTCCAAAACCTTGGCGATACCCTCGAAAACCCTAGCCAAAGCCCTCTCTCAAGTTGGGGTAATAGATGGAGAAAAAGAATACCAAAAATCGGGGTTGAATCGGCTTTAAATAGGGGATGGAATCGGGCAACTCCACGGGCGTGGGACGCTACCGCGCTGCGTGCGAGACTTTCCCACATGGGCGTGGATAATTTCCACACGCCCGTGTGGATTCTCTGTTTCTCTGATTTCTCGGCCGGCTGTAACGCAAACGGGCACACGTTCATGTCTTGAATCACTTGCTTCTTCAATGATATACATGTTGGTGGAGCTCTTGTTCTTATATGCATAGGTCGGAATGCTCGAGTGTGACTGCCTTTGTGCCTCCAAATGGATGTGCTCACTCGAATGCGTGGAGGTTGGCACACACTCTAGCATCTCACACTTGTCCTATGTCTTCGCGTTTGAACTTTAGCAAGATCTCCTCCAAAATAAGTGCATTATGATCCACATTGGCCTATTTCCTTCATACTCGCCACACAGCATTAGCAGTAAAAAGTAACATAAAAACACACATATTAATGTAAAAAAACACGAGAAAAGTAATGCTCAACATAAAGAATGAGCAGCTTCGCATTCATATCGCATAGCACTTATCAGTGTTGCAAAAGAACATGCTGAACAAGAAGAAAGACCCGGGAAGCTTCATCATTCCATGTTACATCGGCAACTTAGGTGAGGAAAATGACATTGGCGATTCGAGGCGAGCATCAACGTCATGCCATATACTTTCTTCCAAAAAGCTAGGCTTGGGTGAGCCTAGAGCCTACTTGGATGACTTTTTACAATTGGCGGACCGAGCGGTGCGACATCCGATGGGGCATCATTGAAGACGTGCTTGTCAAGGTAGACAAGTACATTTTTCCGGTTGACTTTGTAGTGCTAGATGTCGATGAGGATGCAGATGTACCCTTGATACTTGGGAGACCATTCTTGCGGACTTCCAAAGCATTGATTGACATGGACGGTGGGGAGCTCACATTGAGAGTTGGAGTTGATAAGCTCACATACCGCCTTGCTAAAGGCATGTAGCATTCTCTCGATTTTGATGATACTCTATACTTTCTAGACACTACTGATGAAATTGTTGATGAATATATACATGAAATGTTCAACCTGGATCCGTATGAAGGATTGTTCGACCAAGATGAGAGCAATGAAGAAGTAATGATGCTTAGTTCGACTGAAGAGGTAACATCTACCCGGGGGATCTTGAAGAAGGTGCTCGAAAAAATGAAGAGGGCACGAAGGCGCATCGAAAAGCGCTCCAAGACTGTTGAGGCGTAAAGGAGCGAGGGAAGTTGGACGAACCATTGCTAGGTGTTCCGAAGCCCGATAGTACACCCTCTACCCTCAAGAGACTTTGCTCATCATGCTTTCAAGCAATGGGTAAGAGGGAAACCTTCATTCATGAACCCCCTTGAGGTATGAAAGATACGTCAAGCTTAGTAACGTTAAACAAGCGCTTCTTGGGAGGCAACCAAAGTGTTTACTGTTTTCTTACTTTTTAGTTTAGTTTGTTAGACGAATAAACTATTAAGTGTTGGTGTTTTTAATGTTTAGGTGCTTGTGCTGTGATTTTGTTGTGGGTTTTTTAAAAAAAAGAATTCATTGTGTGTTTTATTGAGAATCGGCGAAGTTTGGTCGTTTGAGTTCTATTCTATGTTTTTATCTGGTAAATTTTGCATAATAGGGCAGGCTCTGAGTGTGTAAACATGTTCAGAATATTCCTGCGAGCACTGCGAGGTTTTTCTAAGTCATCCGGAGAAAACACACGCGTGGGAAATTTTTGGCAGTGGATGTGTCTGTGAACTAATCCGAGAGAGGGACATGGGGCGTGCGGTCGCCAGCAGTGGACGACCATGCGATAGCGCCTGCGCCCGTGGGTAATTTCGCAGGGCGTGTGAATTCTGCAGAGTTGGGCGATTTTTCACGAGAACACGCAGGGGTGGACTCGCCCTACGTGGGTGACCTTGTGAACCACACGCAGGGCGTGGGTAATTTCCCCATGCGCCCGTGCGATACTCGCGAGTTGTTCCCTCCATCCCGAGAAAACACGGTGCGTGCGCACTGTGAGTTGGGCATGTGAATGTCCACGCCCGTGTGGAATTTCCGCGCGGGCGTGTGGATAACTTTGATATTATTCTCGGATGTCGGGGAAGCCCGCGGGGCGTGCGTTTGCCCCGTGGAGTGCAGCTACCCGGGCGTGGATATTTTCCGCATGCCCGTGGGTAGATCATCTAAGTCGATGAGAGTTTTTCCCGAGGCGCGCAGGGCGTGCGTGCACGCCCTGTGGAGCTTTTTGAAGTGAAAGCACGCGGGCGTGGGGAATTTCCACGCCTGGGTGTGGATCCGTGAAACGTTAAAAAGTCGCGAGTTCTATTTAAAAGAGGATGATTTCTCTCCCTCTTCACGACTCTTTTTACTTGAAAACACTCTCACAATACTCTCCGAGTCCATTCTTGATTTGGTGGGATTTTACCAAAGTTTTTCAGTGGCTCTTCATTTTCTCACTTCTCTTCATCGGTAAATCTCTTTTTTTATCATCTTCTTCATCAATTCATGATTTCTATCGATTAATCGGTTAATAATGCTTCGTTTCTTGAATTGGAACAATGATTTATGTTTTAGAACAAAGTTAGAAATATTATTGAGTTGTATTTTTTTGGATTGTTAATGTGTGGCGTGCGGTTCTCACGCCCTATGAATCCATGCGGGCGTGCGGGAAATTCCACACGACCGTGTAGATTTCTGCAGTATTGTTATATCAACTTGTTTGACCAATTTTGTTTAAATTTTGCGAGATCATGGCACCTAGGTCAAAGAGCAAGAGTGATAAGAGGCCACGTGAGTCATCCTCACGAGCCGAGGGCATGTGATTTTGTGATTCCCGAACATCGAGGTCCGTTATGAGCGATTGTCGAGACTCCGCTTTGAGACGAGACTCAATTTACGGGATGCTACTATCTTTGCGGGAGCTTCAGCGGGGTGATGAGTTCGCCCGATGAGATCGAGGATCTACTTTGACGAAAGGCGGTTGGCGGCGAGTTGAGGACTATTAGAGAACCCGACCATCCGAGAGTTTACTTGGAGGTGCTCTCCTCGTTCGATTTTGATAGGCGAATCGCGAGCTTGACGAGTTTGGGTACCATTAGGTTCGAGTATTTGGAGCGCCACCATAGCTTGAGCATTACGTGGTTTTCCGTCTTGCTTGGCCTATCTGAGGAGACATTCACAGCTCTGAGGAGTATGCCTGAGTTGTAGCAGATATTTTGCCGCCATCATGAGTAGGTCGGCGAATGGCCGTGGTAGCGATCTTGGTGTCTTGAGCCGTCGGGAGGTCACTGTACTTGTACTCGATGGTAGAAACGCGCTGCCGATCCACTTAGGGCACATCTTGGATGATTACATTGAGACATCGAGGGGACGAGTATGCTGAGCAGGGGAGCAATCTTCTCGGGCCCTTACATTACGAGATTAGTGTTGGGCATGGGTCTCTTAGATTCGATTCGCGGGGCCGAGAAGACGAGTGTACCCGCTCCCCTTGGTCTAGAGATGATGTTGTTGATGGGCATGGTTCGCAGGGTTCGGACAGGGGTTTTTGCTTTAGTCCTACCGACCCGAGAGATAGGCGAGGGATGAAGGTGATGGCCGGATCATCTCGGCCCGCCCCCAAGCCTCGGCCCGGCATCGATGGAGACCGAGGGCATCTCCGAGCAGCGAGGAACCACCCCGAGTGCATATGTTTTTCACCATCTTGAGCCAGCAGTCGCTTTGAGAGGCTCGAGAATGCTATAGGAGTGGTCGAGCCGAGGTTGCGAGATTGGGAGCTATCGCGAGGCCACTCGATTACCACGAGTTCATGTAGCGCGTTTCGACATATTCATGTAGATCCTAGGCGAGACATTGCCTCGTCATTTTGTCATGCAGTAGGGACTCTTTAGGCCCCTGCCAGATTCCTCAGCGACTCCATCCTCGAGCCCCGGCCTTTGGAGGACCCACTATATGCTTCCATTTCGGCGTCGACGGGGGCAAGGCGACTACGACACTTGACTTTTTCTTTTACTTTCGTGCATTTTACTTTATTCTATTTTTCTTGTTTTTAGACTTGTTCACTCATAAGCATGATTTTTCCTTACGAGTTTATGTTATCTTGCATTCTCAGAGGTTGTATTCATTTGCTTCATCTTTTTATACACTCGAGGTTATTTTTGATTTTCTTGAGCTTCACTTTGAACCCCTCATGTATGCGTGTAGATGGTCTTGTCATCTTGAGAATTGAGACTTAGTCATGGGCACGGCCAAGGTGCTTGGGCACTTGGCCATGTGAGCTTCACAACCCGTTGAAACACTACTCCCGACGAATTAGCTTCATCAAATGCAACAATAGTTGTCAGGGGAGTATTGTTTTGATTGCTTCTCCCACATCTATTTTTGAATGATATATTTTGAGTGAGCTTGCATGAGTACATTGAGGGACAATGTACAAGCTGAAGTGTGGGGGAGAGTTTCATAGTCGCACATCTTTTTCTATTGTTCTTGATTGATATATGCTCCACTTAGTCAATGGCGGTTCACCTTAGTTGCAATGATTGTATTCTTAAGTCTAGGAGAATTGTTAACATTGAATTTTTCATGCTCTAGTTCTTGCTTGAATTTTTTTAGGAATTTTTGCCGATTTACACTTAGTGCACTACTCACTCTTTTGAACTCTATTGGAAACTCATGTTTTGATATTAAAAGGGACTAGTTAGGTTTTACTTCTCTTGCTAAATTTTGAAAAAATATATATATATATATATAGTTTTTTATTGTTTATTTGTGTTTGTTGGGTGGAAAGAGCTACCACCTATGAAGTATGAAGCTACTCTCACAAGTCGGATACTAGTTATGCCCTAATGAGAGAAAGAGGTATCTCAAGGGATGACTGAAAGCTACCACTCGGGTAGAAAGAGCTACCACCTCGAAAGTGTGAAAGCCAACTTAGCGGCCGCTTTGGAAAGAGCTACCTTAGAGGATGTGTGAATCTACTACCATCTTTAAAAGTTTTTATCACTTTTGTAGATAAATAAGTCCCTTGTACTTAGAACTTTGAGGAGTATAACTTTGGGTTTTTTGAGTGAGTTCACACACTTACAGGAAATTCGGGTTTGTTGTCCTTTTTGATTCAAGTTTTTAGCTAGAGCATTGATTTTTCATATTTAGTGTTGAAATTTTCCTTACTTGTAGAATACTTTCTTTGTATACCTCGGTGAACCTAAGGCCAAGCACTTTCAATATTTTTTTCATTGATGCACAGAATGTTTTAATGTTTGCTTGAGGACAAGGAAAAGCTTAAGTGTGGGGGAGTTTGATAAGTGTTTGTGTGATATGAATGCGAAGCGTTCATTCCTTATGTTGAGCATTACTTTTCTCAGGTTTTTACATTAATATGTGTGTTTTTATGTTACTTTTACGGAGGTAGGGTTGTGAGGCCGAGTATGAAGGAAATAGGCCAATGTGGATCATAATGCACTTATTTTGGAGGAGATCTTGCTAAAGTTCAAGCGTGAAGACATAGGGACGGTGTGAGATGCTAGAGTGTGTGCCAACATCCTCGCATTCGAGTGAGCACATCCATTTGGAGGGCACAAAGACAGTCGCATCGAGCATTCCGACCTATGCATATAAGAACAAGAGCTCCACCAACATGTATATCATTGAAGAAGCAAGTGATTCACGATGTGAGCGATGTGATCATTTTGCGTTACCCGATGAAAGTATGGAATTGGGAAGTTATTTAGGTCGAAGATTGTAGCGAGCAATGCGGCAAATCTTGTAGCAGTCTCATTCACGGTGGCGGAGAAATCGAGGAGCGAGAGAATCCCTGCAGGGCGTGTGGAAATTATCACGCCGATGTGGAAATTCCGTGCTGTGCAGCGTGTAGCGTCACGCTCGATGGAGTTGCCCGATTCCGACCCTATTTAAAAGCCGATTCAGCCCGATTTTTGGTATTCTTTTCTCCATCTTTTCCCAACTTGAGAGGGCTTGACTAGGGTTTTCGAGGGATATTGGCCAAGGTTTTGGAGAGGTTTCTATGGCTCGACATCGTCATTCCTTAGGAAGAAGGTTGGTAGGGGAGCTTCAGTCGAGCCGTATCCTATACCGGGACGAGGGAATCCTTGGACGAGAGTAAGAGGCTTTTCCACAAGACCACGACACGGACCATCGAGGGGTTTCTTTATGGATTCATTGCTTTTTACATTCGATTTCTTTGATTGTACTTAGCTCCATGGAGGCTAAACCCCTAGTGGGTACTTGGGTGATTGTGAACCCTAGGATGTATTCGTTTCTTTGAACTTCTTTATTATGCTTTTCAATAAATTGATGTTTATTGTGAGTTCCAACTTTGAATGCTTGATTGTATGAACATTTCCCCTAGAGTGACACTAGGGTTGAGAGTTCTTGCTGATAACCTTTTGAGTGAGTGACACACCACGAGCGTTAGACAAAGGTAGGTTGGAGAGGGTTGAGAAGGTGAGTCGAGAGGTACAGGAGCATCCCCTTTCCCCTCCGATGTGATAGATTCTATCTTCGTTCCTTGAGTTCTTTGCGGCCATAATACAGTGAATGGTCTAAGGGATGAACCTCCGCTGGGCCTAGTTGCGCATGCAATGGAGTGAAGCGTTGAGGGGATCTTAGTATCTATTGCTTAATTGTGGCTAGGGACCTTCCGCCTGGACCAAAGGGATTGGTCTATAATTAGGAAGCGATTTATCACTTGGAATCCCTAGAGCTCATTGCAACTTTATTCGAGTGTGAGGTTGAGAGGTTATTTAATCTCTCCGCCGGGACATGAATAGAGTTAGGCATAGTTGACCTTAGATTTGGGACTATGTATGTAAGGATTTCCACGACTCACCATTGCATTGATTAGGAAGCATAATAGAGAGTTCTTGCAGTTGAAGCGATTTTCCTAGGTGAAGCATCATCCGAGTACCCCATCTTTATCGATTGCCTTGCCTTCTCCTTACTTTTGCTCTCTTACTTGTTGCTTTTAATTGTTGAGAATTGAATAATTATCACACTTATCATTGTTGATACTCCACATAGCTAAGAATCGAATTAAGTGTCTTTACTCCCTACTCCACAGTGGATTCGACCCGCTCACCGGGATTATTACTTCGACAAACCCGTGCACTTGCGGGATATCATGCAAAGGGGACCTTGTCACTTGGTCGTGAGCATTGCTGCTACTGATGTATCCTACAATGTTGCTACGATTGCTCTTCTACGATGATTCGACTGAATAGCTTCCCAATTCCATACTTTTATTGGGAGTACGCATATGGGCACGCGTTCACGTCGTGGATCACTTGCTTCTTCAATAGTGTACACATTGGTGGAGCTCTTGTTCTATGTGCATAAGTCGAATAATCGAATGTATCTGCCTATGTGCCCCTCCAAATGGATGTGCCCATTCGAATACGGGGAGGTTGGCACACACTCTAGCATCTCACACCTGACCTGTGTTCGCGTTTGAATCTTAGCAAGATTTCCTCCAAAATTGGTGCATTATGATCCACATTGGCCTATTTCCTTCATACTCGGCCTCACAAGCCTACTCATAAAAGTAACATAAAAACACACATATTAGTGTAAAAACCCGAGAAAAGTAATGCTCAACATAAGGAATGACGCTCGCGTCATTATCGCACTAGCAATTATCAAGGGGCACAAGGGCGGTCACATTCAAAGCATTCTCACTTGTGCATATAGAACAAGATCTCTACCAACATGTACATTATTAAAGAGCAAGGCAATCCATGAAGTGAATGTGTGCCCGTTTGCGTTACCTCGATGACGATATGGATTGAGAGTATTTCGGGGCCGATCTTATAGCTGGTATTGTATGAAAACAATGTAGAAAAGATATTGTAGCAGCACTGTTTACAGCCGGCCAAGAAAATAGGAAAATAAAGAATCCACATGAGCGTGTGGAAATTCCACACACCCGTGTGAAAAATCCACTTGGGCGCCCACATTGGCATGTGGATTCCCGATTCCAGCCCTTTAAAAGCCGATTTCAACATTTTTTTCTCCAACTTTTCCCCAACTTGAGAGAGGGCTGTGGCTAGGGTTTTGAGAGGTATTGGTTAGGCCTTTGGAGAGGTTCTACGACTCCGACATTGCACGCTGTTTGGAAGAAGGTTAGTGGGAGAGCTTTCGCCGACACCGATCCGGCGAGGTGTATCTTAGGCAGGACAATGGGACCCTTGCGACGAGTAAAGGACTCTCCACAATACCATCACCACTACTAATGAGGGGGTTTTTCTATGGATACTTTTTTTTTACATTCGATTTCGTTGATTTTATTTAGCTCGATGGAGAGCTAAACCCCTAGCGGGTACTTGGGTATTTGTGAACCCTAGGATGCATTCGTTTCATTGAACCTCTTTATTATGCTTTCAATTAATTGATGTTTATTGTGAGTTCCAATCTTGGAGACTTGATTGTATGAATACTCCCCTAGAGTGACACTAGAGTTGCGAGTTTTTCTTGGTAAGTCTTGTGAGTAAGTAACACACCATGAGAGTTAGACAAAGCTAGATTGGAGAGGGTTGAGAGGGTGAGTCGAGAGGTAGCGGAGCATCCCCTTTCCCCTCGGTGTGATCTATCTAACGTCCACGTTCAATAGTTTATTGCTGACCATAGTAGAGTGAATGGGCTAAGGGATGACCTTTCCATTTGGGCCTTAGTTGTGAGTGTAATGTGGTGAGCGCTAAAGTGATTTTAGCACCTAGGGCTTAATTGTGGTTAGGGATCTTCCACCTGGACCAAAGGGTTAGGGTCAATACATAGGAATAGGGGTTTATCACGTGGAATCCCTAGAGCTCATTGCAATTCTATGAGAGTACGAGGTTGAGAGGTTATTCAATCTCTCCTCCGGGATATGTATAGAGTTATGCATGGTTGACCTTAGATTTGGGATCTTCTAATTAAGGATTTCCATGACTCATTGTTGCATTAATTAGGAAGTATAATAGGGGTTCTTGCACTTGAAAACAATTATCCTAGGCGGATCGATATCCGAGTACCCCATCTTTATCGATTGCCTTGCCTTACCTTCTCCTTTTACTTATGTCTCTCTATCTTGTTGCTTTTTATTTTCGTTATTTCATATTTTTTTCACACTTATCACTATTTATTTTTCCACATTAGTTAAGAAATAACTTAAGTGTCTTTATTCCCTTATCTCTATGGATCGATACCCACTCATCGGGATTATTACTTTTGACACCCGTGCACTTACGGTTTACACACATATCACGGATGTGTCAATGTCTTCTTGTTCGATCGCCAATTGTAATGTCATCTAAGTGGGCCTAGGGCTCTCCCAAAGCCTAGTTTACGAAAGAAGGAATAAGGCATAGCGTTGATACTTGCCCCTGAGTCCGTCAATGCCATTTCTTCACCCAACTTGCCAATATTGCATGGAATGATGAAGCTTCCTGGTTCTTTCTTCTTGTTCGTCATATTCTTTTGCAAGCTCGCCGAGCAAGACACATCGAGAATCACAAAGGCACTCTCCTCCAATTTTCTCTTTCTGGTCAATAGGTCCTTCAAGAATTTTACATATTTATGCATTTGAAACAATGCCTCAACAAAGGGAATATTGAAGTGGAGTTGCTTGAACAAACACAGGAACTTTTTAGACTGTTCATTTGCTTGGTCATTCTTCAATCTAGAGGGATAAGGGACTCTTGGCTTGAAAGATGGGGCCACAACCTCCTTCTGTTTGCTTGCTCCCTCCTCAACCTCTATGGCCTCGATTACATCTACATTGGGCTTCTCACTCAGAAGCCTACCCTCAACCTCATGACTACTTCTCAAAGTGATCGCATTCACATGCTCTCTAGGATTGGTCTCGGTATTACTAGGCAAGCTTCCTTGTGGTCTCTTCAATAGAGACTTCACAATTTACCCCACTTGATTCTCAAGATTGTGCAAGGAAGTGGTGTGGCGGCGAAGTGTAGCGGTGGCTGATTGAAACCTTATATCCGATGATTGCACAAATCTAGTCAAGGCCATCTCTAAATAGGTCATTAGGGTCTCCAAGCCTGAAACTCGGTTCTCCATGTTCGGGGCTTGTTGTTGTTGGAAACCCAACAGTGCCAGGGCCTTTTGTGGTCCTTGGTTGCTCCACAAAAAATTGGGATGATTCTTCCAACCTGGATTGTAGGTGTTGCTATATGGATTCCCATGGTTCCTCATTGCATTACCTACAAAGTCGACTTTCTCCACCGAAGATGCATCAAAAATAGAGATCGGGCAATTGGATGGAGCATGTCCTCCACCACACCAAATGCAAGTAGTCACGACCGCACTCCGATTGAATCCTTCAATACTTGTGCTTCCTCCCTTTTATATCTAAGATCAACCGAGTACCCCATTTATATCGATCACCTTACCTCCACCGCACCCAGTTGGTTCTGCACAGCACCCATTTCTAAAATCAATCGTGACTAACTCTATACCATGTCCCCGAGGAGAAATCAAATTGTTGATATCAGATATTGTCCTCCATGTTGGTTCTGCACCGTACTGGGTTCTTCACCATTTACATCCATGACTAAGAGTTGGTTCTGCACCACACCTAGTATTGTCATGGTGTAGAACAATACGGTGGAGGACAATATCCAAGTTCCCCAGTATTGTTCTATACCGTGACTAACTCTTAGAAATGGGTTCTGCACCGCACCCCGAGGAGAAATCAAATCCCTAGATCAACCAATTGGATTTTGCACTGCACCCATTTTTGCACCGCACCCAGTGGACAATACACGGTCCCAAATCTAAGATCAACCGTGACTAACTCTATACCATGTCCCCGAGGAGAAATCAAACAATCTCAACACCTCGCACTCGGATAGAATCGCATGGAGATCTAGGGATTCCAAGTGTTAAACCCTCTTCCTAGATATAGACCTAACCCTTTGGTCCACGTGATAGGTCCCTAGTCACAATTAAGCCCTAGGTGCTAAAATTACTTTAACGCTTCACTCTATTATCTCTGCAACTAAGCCCCAGAGGAAGGTCATCCTTGAGCCCATTCACTCTACTATGACCGCAAAGAACTTGAGGAAATGGTGGTAGGATAAATCACACCAGAGGGGAAATGGGACGCTCCACTACCTCTCAACTCACCTTCTCAACCCTCTCCAATCTAGCATTGTCTAACTATCGTAGTGTATCACTAACTCAGAAGGTTTAACAATAAGAACTCTCAACCCTAGTGTCACTCTAAGAGAGTATTCATTCAATCAAACATTCAAGATTGGAACTCAATTAAAGCATTAATTAATGGAAGCATAATAAAAGGTTTAATGAAACAAATACATCCAAAGGTTTACAAATCCAAGTACCCACTAGGGGGTTTAGCTCTCCATGGAGCTAGTTCCATTCAACAATGAAATTGAAAGTAAAAGCAAATAATCTATAGAAAACCCCATTGATAGTCATGACGATGGTCTCGTGGAGAAGCCTCGACTCTTCCAAATGTCCCTTTGTTCGGCCTAGGATACACATCCCCGGATCGATGCCGATGAAAGCTCTCCCACTAACCTTCTTTCATTGTACTTCTCTTCGTCCAACAAGCCTAGAACAATCGTTTCAAGTGCAAAACCCCTTATTATGCTTTCTAACTAATGCATTAATGAGTCATGGAGATCCTTAATTACATGATCACAAATCTAAGGTCAACCATGCCTAAGTCTATACATGTCCCGGAGGAGAGATTGAATAACCTCTCAACCTCACACTCGCATAGAATTGCAATGAGCTCTAGGGATTCCAAGTGATAAACCCTATTCCTATGTATAGACCTAACCCTTTGGTCCAGGTGGAAGATCCCTAGCCATAATTAAGCACTAGGTGCTAAAATCACTTCAGTGCTTCACTCCGTTACACTCACAACTATGCCCCAGTGGAAGGTCATCCTTTAGCCCATTCACTCTACTATTGCCGCAATGAACACTTAGAACGTGGAGGTAGGATAGATCACACCAGAGGGGAAAGTGGACGCTACCTCTTGACTCGCCCTCTCAACCCTCTCTAATCTAGCTTTGTCTAACTCTCATGGTGTGTCACTCACTCACAAGAGTTACCAAGAAGAACTCTCAACCCTAGTGTCATTCTAGGGGAGTATTCATACAATCAAGTCTCTAAGATTGGAACTCACAATAAACATCAATTAATTGAAAGCATAATAAAGAAATTCAATGAAACGAATGCATCCTAGGGTTCACAAATATACAAGTACCCAGTAGGGGTTTAGCTCTCCATGGAGCTAGATACAATTAATGAAATCGAATGTAAAAACAAAGCATCCATAGAAAACCTCCGCGTTAATCATGGCGATGGTCTTGTGGAGAGTCCTCTACTTGTCGGAAGGGTCCCTTTGTCTGGCTAACGATACACCTCGCTGGATCGGTGCCGATGAAAGCTCTCCCACTAACCTTCTTACAAACGGTGCACGATATCAGAGCCGTAGAACCTCTCCAAAGCTCTAGCCAATACCTCTCAAAACCCTAGCCGCCGCCCTCTCTCAAGTTGGGGAAAAGATGAAGAAAAGAATGCTGAAATCGGGGCTGAAATCGGCTTTTAAAGTGCTGGAATAGGGAACCCACACACCCATGTGAGCGCCCTTCTGGATGTTTCACATGGGCGTGCGGAATTTCCACACGCCGGTGTGGATTCTCTGTTCTGCTATTTTCTCGGCTGGCTGTAAACAGTGCTACTGCAGTATTTTTTCTACAGTATTCTCTTCTATAGTACCGGCCTGAAATACTCCTGAATCAATACTTTCATCGAGATAACACAAACAGGCACACATTTACATATATGACCTCAATTGTAAGCTCACGAATGGCTGGCTCCCTAGTCGACAATAACTGCCTCCAACCTCCTACTGAAACGAGATCATCGACCTCATCTGCGAACTCATCTCCCTGCTATAGATCTCTCAATATGCTCATGTCTAGGAATTGAGTCTGTCCGAACTGAAATCTCGACAGATGCTCAAAACTCACCTAGTGCTCGGGAATAGCAAATCTCATGCCCTCAGACTCAAGGGATGCCTCACGCGGTCGTTTCCCGGCTTGCTTCTTAGACTGAGGTGCCATAATCTGCAAAATTTAAATGAAAATCTATCAAACTAGTTAATTAAGTAATGATGTAGAAATCCACACGGTCGTGTGGAATTTCTGCACCCCCGTGTGGATCCATGGAGCGTGAAAAACACACGGCCGCACCTCAAAAATCCAAAAATACACCGTTAATCTCTTCTAACTTTGTTCTAAACATGCATAATCATTCTAATTGTAAAATGAAGCATTATTAACTAGATTCATCGATTAAAATCAAGAATTGGCATAGAAAACAAAAGATAGGGCTTACCGACGAGTTGAGATTGAAAACCTTGAATTGTTCAGAAAACCAAGTAGAAATCCTTCCAAATCGGC
Source organism: Dioscorea cayenensis subsp. rotundata (assembly GCF_009730915.1). Lineage (NCBI taxonomy): Eukaryota > Viridiplantae > Streptophyta > Magnoliopsida > Dioscoreales > Dioscoreaceae > Dioscorea > Dioscorea cayenensis. The sequence goes on along the minus strand of NC_052472.1, from coordinate 5,453,255 downwards.
AATGCGATGTCAGAAAACTATGTGACAGTGCTCTCAGATGAATTGAGAATGTTAGGATGAAAAGGAATGGCGATCCTTTAAAAGGAACACATACCTCTTGGTATTGTGTACATCCACACGGGCGTGCGAAAATTACCCACGGCTGTGTGCCTCCACAAGAGAGCTTCAAAGAGGCAGACGCACACCCCTGTGCATGCTCGGGATAACACTCAATCTCTCTGAATGCAACCACACGGGCGTGCAGAAATTACCTACACTCGTGTCCCAGACCCATAGGGTAGCCACATGCCCCTGTGGCTTCCCTGTCCAACCGAAAAAAATCCCTAAGTGTTCCGCACGGCTGTGGACATTCACAAGCCTAAGTCACAGGGGCAAGCGCACTCCCCTGTGTCTTCTTAGGATGGAGAGAGCTCTTCTGCAGATATCCTGACGGGCGTTTATCATAGGTTCACCCACAGGGCCGAGTCTACGCCCCTGTGTGCTTTCGGGATAATTTGCTAAGTCTCTGCAGGAAAACACACGCCCTTGCGGAAATCACAAGGTCGCTCATAGGGGCAAGTCCACGCCCCTGTGCCATCTCTGGATGAGCTCTGAACGAAAATGCATGCCCGTGTGGAAATTCCACACGGGCGTGTGTTTTCTCTGGACACTTATAAAACTTTGCAGGTTTTGCTGAAAAGTCTTAAACACAGATATACACTCAGAGCCTGCCGAACAATGCAATTTTAACCAGAGAAAACACAAAAAACATGCTCAAACGACCATGATTCTTCGCCACACACGATTAGGTACATGATAACACCATAATATCCATAAGAACATCATAGCAAAAGCATCTAAGAATCAAGACACCAACACTTAAAGCCTTATTCATGCAAATACTAACTAAAAACTAGAAAAAAACACTAAAACTTGGGTTGCCTCCCAAGAAGCACATCTTTTACGTCACTAAGCTTTACGTACTTTGTCTTACCTCACGGGTGTTCATAGATGAAGGTTGCCCTCTTACCCATGAGTTGAAAGAATGATGAGCCAAGTCTCTTGAAGATAGAGTGTGAATTATCGGGCTTGGGTCCACCTAGCAATGGTGCATCCAATTTGCTCGGTTCACGTACCTCTCCAATAGCCTTGGAACATTTCCGGTGGTGTCTCCTCGCCCTCTTCTTCTTCCGGAGCGCCTTCTTCAGAATCCTCAGAGTAGATGGTACTTCTTCAGTCTAACCAAACATCATAACTTCTTCATTGTCCATCTCTTGGTCGAACAAACCTTCGTATGGATTCGGATTGAACATTTTCTGCATGTATTCATCAACAATCTCATCAGTAGTGTCTAGAAAATACAAAGCATTAACGAAATCAAGAGAATGCCGCATGGATCCAGCAAGGCAAAATGTGAGCTTGTCATCTCCAACTTTCAACGTTAGCTCCCAGCCGTCCATGTCAATTAATGCCTTGGAAGTCCACAAGAACGGTCTCGTGAGTATCAAAGGTACATCCGCATCTTCATTAAGGTCTAGTACCACAAAATCTATAGGAAAAATGTACTTGTCCACCTTGACAAGCACATCCTCGATGATACCGCTCAGATATCTCACCGTTCGATCCGCCAATTGCAAAGTCATCCGAGTGGGTCTAGGCTCGCCCAAGCCTAGCTTCTGAAAGAAGGTGTATGGCATGACGTTGATACTGGCCCTTGAGTCCGCCAATGCCATTTCTTCACCCAAATTGCCAATGTTAAACGGAATGATGAATCATCCAAGGTCTTTCTTCTTATTCGGCATGTTCTTTTGCAACACCGCCGAGCAAGATGCATCTAAGATCACTGAAGCATTCTCCTTCAACTTCCTATTGTTAGTCAACAAGTCCTTTAAGAATTTTGCATACTTAGGCATTTGGGCCAATGCCTCAACAAAAGGAATATTGATGTGGAGTTGCTTGAACAAACTCAGAAACTTTTTGTATTGTTCATCCCCTTGGTCATTCTTCAATCTAAAGAGATAAGAGATTCTTGGCTTGAAATGTGGCGGTGCCACTCAACCCCTATAACCTCAGGTGCGTATTCATTAGGATTCTCACTCGGAAGCCAACCTTCAACCTTACCACCACTTCTCAAAGTGATCGCCTTCACATGCTCTCCAGGATTGGTCTCGGTATTACTCGACAAGCTTCCTTGTGGCCTTTCCGATAGAGACTTCACAATCTGCCCCACTTCATTTTTAAGATTGTGCAAAAAGGTGGTGTGGTTGCGAATTGTAGCCTCGACTGATTGAAACCTTGTATCCGAAGATTGCACAAACCTTGTATCCATATCGGTCATTTCGGGTCTCCAAACCTGAAACTCAGTTTTCCATGTTTGGGGCTTGTTGTTGTTGCAAACCCGGTGGCCCCATGTCCTTTTGTGGACCTTGGTTGTCCCACAAAAAATTGGGATAATTCTTCCAGCTCTGACTGTAGGTGTTGCCATATGGATTCCCTTGGTTCCTTATTGCATTACCCACAAAATCGACATTCTCAACAGAAGATGCATCACCAATAGAGATCAGGCAATCAGAGGGAGCATACCCTCCACCACATCCGGTGCAAGTAGTCACAGCTGCCACTCTATTTGAAGTTAGAAGATCTAACTTCTTACTCAGTGATTGCACTTGAAATGCCAATGAAGTTACTGCATCTATCTCATGGAGCACGGCCACCTTTTTCATCTCCCTAGCATTCCATTGGTAGCTATTTAACCCCATTTCTTCAATTAATTGACGGGCCTCACTGGGGGTCTTGCTACCTAAGGTACCTCCTACTGCCAGAACTAAGAGTTATCTTGTACTCGGATTCAACCCATTGTAAAAGGTCTGAACAATCATCCACTCTGGTAATCAGTGTTGCGGGCACTTTCTTAGGAGCTCCTTGAACCTTTCCTACATCTCAAATAGAGACTCCAATTCCGATTGTTGACAACACCCCTTGCGTATGTCCCGCAAGTCCACGGGTTTGTCGAGGTAATAAAATCCCATGTGAGTGGGTATCGTATCCACAGGGAGTATGGAGTAAAAATACTTAAATTGTTTCTTAACTGAGCGAAATATGAATAGCGATTTGTGTGACAACATGTAATTTAAACAAATGTAAAAGAGACAAAAGAGAGAGCACAAGTAAAGGAGAGGTAAGGAAATCGATATAAATGAGGTACTCAGATATTGATCCGCCTAGGACAATCATTTCAAATGCAAAAACCCTCTTTTATGCTTCCTAACTAATGCATTAATGAGTCGTGGAGATCCTTTAATACATGGTCCTAAATCTAAGGTCAACCATGCCTAACCCTATATATGTCCCGGAGGAGAAATTGAACAATCTCTCAACCTTGTACTCGTATAGAATTGCAATGAGTTCTAGGGATTCCAAGTGATAAATCCTCTTCCTATATATAGACCAAACCCTTTGGTCGAGGCGGAAGGTCCCTAGCCACAATTAAGCCCTACATGCTAAAATCACTTCCACGCTTCACTCCATTGCACTCACAACTAAGCCCCAGCGAAAGGTCATCCCTTAGCCCATTCACTCTACTATGACCACAAAAAACTCGAGGAATTGGAGATAGAATAGATCACACCAAAGGGGAAAGGGGACGCTCCACTACCTCTCGACTCACTCTCTCAACCCTCTCGTGGTGTGTCACTCACTCACAACGGTTTCCAACAAGAGCTCTTAACCCTAGTGTCACTCTAAGGGAGAATTCATATAATCATTGCATTCTAGATTGGAACTCAATAAAAACATCAATTAATAAAAGCATAATAACAAGGTTAAATGAAACGAATACATTCTAGGGTTCACAATGCTAGTACCAACTAGTGGTTTAGCTCTCCATGGAGCTAATTACAATCAATAAAAATCGAATGTAAAAAGCAATATATCCATAGAAAACCTCCTCCATAGTCGTGACGACTGTCTTATGGAGAGTCCGCTACTCGTCCAAAGGTCCCTTTGTCTGGCCTAGGATACAACTCGCCTGATCGGCGCCGACGAAAGCTCTCCCACTAACCTTCTTCCAAACATAGTGTGATGTCAGAGCCATAGAACCTCTCCCAATCCCTAGCCAATACCTCTCAAAACACTAGTCACAGCTCTCTCTCAAGTTGGGGAAAAGATGGAGAAAAAAATACTAAAATTGGGGCTGAAATCGGCTTTTAAAGGGCTGGAATCGGGAATCCACACAACCCTGTGGATATTCCACACGGGCTTATGGAATTAACACACGGGCGTGTGGAATTTCCACACGCCCGTGTGGCTTCTCTTATCAGCTCCTTCTTTGGCCGGCTGTGAGTACATGCTACAGTATTTTGCTACAGTGTCCTGCTACATTACTAGTCCAAAACACTCCCGAAACCATGCTTTCATCGAGGTAATGTAAATGGGTACACGTTTACGTCGTAGATCTCATTGCTCCTTCAATGAACAGCTATGTTGGTGGAGATCTTATTACACATGCACAAGCTGGAATACTTAAAATGCGACTTCTTTTGTGCCCCTCCAAATCATTGTGCTAGCTTGAATACAAGGAGGTTGGCACACATTATAGCATCTTGAACCCGACTTATGTCTTCGGGTTTGAACCTTCTCAGATTTCCTCCAAATGGTGCACTCATGATCTACATTGGTTTCTTTCTCTAAGATTCGGCATCACAACAATATATGCATGAAAGTAACATAAATACACACATATTAGTGTTAAAACCCGATAAAAGTAATGCTCATCATAAGAAAAGAACACTTCGCATTCTTATCACACAAGCACTTATCAAACTCCTCCACACTTAAGCTTTTGCTTGTCCTCAAGCAAAACTAAAAACATTATATGCATAGATGAAATAAATATCGGAAGTGCTTGGCCTTAGGTTCACCAGAGCATGCAAAGAGAGCATTCTACAAGTAAGGGAAATTTCAACACTAAAAACAAAAAATCAATGCTCTAGCTAAAAACTTGAATCAAAATGGACAACAAACCCGAAATCGTGTAAGTGTGTGAACTCACTCAAGTCAACCCAAAGTATACTCCATCAAAGTTCTACATATAAGGGACGTATTTATCTACAAAAGGTAACAAAGATTAAAAAATGGTAGTAGCTTCACACATCCTCTAAGGTAGCCCTTTCCAAAGCGGCCGCTGAGGTAGCTTTCACACTTTCGAGGTGGTAGCTCTTTCTACCGGGGTGGTAGCTTTGACACATCCCATGAGATAGCTCTTTCTCTCATTAGGGCATAACTAGTATCCGACTTATGAGAGTAGCTTCATACATCATAGGTGGTAGCTCTTTCCACCCAACAAGCACAACTAAACAACAAAACTATTTTGTTCATTCTTTTCATTTTTCCATTTTTTTTTAGCAAAATAACATAAGAAACAAAACTAAAACTAGTCCCTTTAACATCAAACTTGAGTTTTCAGAAGAGTTTAAAGAGTGATTAGTGCACAAGTGTCAATCGCGCAAAAATTCCTAAAAATTCAAGCAAGAACTAGAGCATGAGAACATTCAATGTTAAAAATTCTCCTATACTCAAGAATACAATTACTGAAACTAAGATGAACCGTCATTGGCTATGTTAGCATGTATAACAATCAAGACTAATACAAAAGATATGTGCACTATGAAAGACCAATGGGTTGTGAAGCATACACGACCAAATGGCGAAGCACCTTGGCCGTGTCGATGACTAGTTCTCGATTCCCATGTTGACAAGACCATCTGCATGCATACATGAGGGGGTTTAGTTAAGCTTAATAAAACAAAAACAACTCGAGCATATATAAAAATAAAGAAATGAATACAACTCGAGACAACAAAACAAAAATAAACTCAGAAGGAAAGTCCTTTCTGAGTATACAAGTCCAGAATGAAATGCATATAAAGAGATGAAAATGAAAGAAAATAAATCAAGTGCCAATGCCGCACTCTGGCTCCTCTGCTGCAGATGCTGGTGCTAGATCAAAAGATACCGGTAGAGGTGGTGATGGTGATGCTGGAGGGGCCGGAGATCTGCCGATCAATAACTGATATAACACATCGAAACGAGCCACCATCTCAGTATATTGTGCGGTCTGTATAGCCCGGAGCTCTGCGATCTCGGTCCAAAGCTCACCCACACCACTCTCCAGCCTCCCAATATGATCATGATCTCGAGGAGGAGTAAAAATGGGTACTGATCGCCGGAATGTCTCCTGTGCTGCAAGGGGTACTCTGGTCCCCGTCTGTGCAAACTGAGGCTCGGGAATCTTTCGGGGATCCTCCGCTACATCCCTTCCACTCCCAGCGGTCTCTAGGGTGGACGCAGCTATAGTATATGTCCTAGACCCACATCTGTGTACCAACCCCATCATCCTGATCGTCTCAATTCCCAGAGGAATAGACACCACCGTCTTCTCAGCACCACATATAGCGTCCATCAAGCCTATCCCTAAGATGAGTCTGGTGATGTAAGGACCAGCAAATAATAATGCCACTCTTGCAAACTACCCCTGGTGCCTCAAAATGTCAGTCACTATGTGGCCCTAATGGATTGGCACATTGTGGACTATGGAGTATATATAAAGTAAGTCATGCCTGCTCAAAACAGCTATGTTGTCTCCTCGGCCTAACACAGACCTGCTGAGGACCAAGTGCAAATACCTGTAGCTCAACCAGGATAGGCTCGTGCTATTAAACACTCCCAGTTCATACTGTCAATTTCCACACAAAACCCTGTACACCTGATGCAGCGTCATTGTATGTAGGAAATCCGTCAACAGACGTCTATACTCCTCTGCACCGTATGCGTCACGTACGTCGCAGAGCTATTACGAACCGAGAACTCAGTAATACTAATGCAGAATGGATGTCTGAATGCTCAAAACTGTATAGCATCCGTGATGTCAACTGTCCCATGCGGATGATCAAACTCGAAAGACGACAACACATCTAGTGTCACGCCGCGGAAAAGTGGCTCACAGATCGTCAATAACCTCATCCAACTTCCCACTGCGAGCATCTCATCAATCTCATCGACTAGGGTCATTACCCCGCTGCATATCTCTCAGCACCTGCAAATCTACAAAGCGAGTTTGATAAAAACCGAGTGTTGATAATCTCTCAAATCGGGCCTAATGATCAGGATTTGAGAATTCCATTTGTATTGGCTCAGCGGGGTATCTCGGAAATGCTTAACTTCATGGGTCCTCACTCAAGGTGCCATATCTGCAAAATTGGACGAGAAAACAATCAACAAGTCATAGAAAAACATCCTGCAAAATTCCACATGGGCCTGTGGAAATTATCCATGCCCGTGTGGATCTGCGGGGCGTGAAAACCGCACGGTTGCACAAAACTCCTCCACAAATACAACTCAAAACCACTGTTAAACGCTATCTAGACATACATAAACCATTATAAAGTGAAAATACGTGCAACTCAAGACTTTTATTCCGCTAAAAACAAGAATTGGAGAAGAAAAGAGAATAAAATGGTTTACCGATGAAATAGAAGTGAACACTTCGAAAATCGGCGCGGAATATGAAGAAAAAATCCTCCAAAAACAACGGAGAGGGGCCGAGAATTTGATCAGGAGTGGTTTCTGGGTGATTGGAGGTAAAGAAGAAAAAAGTTCACAAAAATTTTAAAGAAAAACTCACGTCTCCTGGAATTCTGCGCATCCACAAGGGCGTACGGAAATTGTCCATGCCCGTGCGCCTCCACAGGAAAGCTTCACAGGGGCAGGTGCACGCCCCTGTGCGCTCTTAGGAAAACCCTCACTGTCTCTGAATGCTCTCGCACGGGCGTGTGGAAAATACCCATGCCCGTGCGGCCGATCAACAGGGGCAGCCGCACGCCCCTGTGGCTTCTCTGTCCAACTGGGAAGAATCACTAAGTGTTTCACACGCCAATGCGGAAATTCTGCACGGGTATGGACATTCACAGGCCCAACTCACGGGGGTAGCCGCACGCCCCTGGGTCTTCTCGGGATGGAGAAAGCTCATTTGCAGAGATCCGCACAGGCGTGTGGAAAATTCCCACGAACGTGCATTTTTCACAGGGTTGCCCATAGGGGAAAGTCCATGCCCCTGCCTACCCTCGGGATAATTTGAAAAGTATCTACAGGAAAACACATGCCCGTGCGGAAGTTACCCACGGGTGTGCGAAAATTGCAAGGTCGCTCACAGGGGTGTGTCTACGCCCCTGTGCCGTCTCTAGATGAGCTCTAAACAAAAATGCACTGTAGAAAAGCTTTGCAAGAACTGCAGAAAATTTCTGAACACAACTATACACTCAGAGCTTGCTTTACAAGGCAACTTTAACCAGAGAAAACATGAAAAATAAACTTCACCAAATCCACATGAAAACATACGATGACATTAGAAAAACATAATAAAACACAGAAAAGCATCTAAAAAAATCAAGACACCAATACTCAACACTTTATTCGCACAAAAAACTAAACTCATCGACTAAGAAAAGCAAGAAACACTTGGGTTGCCTCCTAAGAAGCAATTGTTTTACGTCACTAAGCTTACCGTACCTTGTCTTACCTTACGGGGGTTCATAGATGAAGGTTGTCCTCTTATCCATGGCTTGAAAGCATGATGAGCAAACTCTCTTGAAGGTAGGGGGAGTTGTCAGGCATGGGACCACCTAGCAATGGTACATCCAATTTGTTTGGTTCATACCCATCTCCAACAGCCTTGGAGCGTTTTCGATGGCGTCTCCTCGCCCTCTTCATCTTCCAAGCACCTTCTTTTAGGGATCCTCGGAGTTGGCGGTACTTCTTCAGTCGAGCCAAGCGATATTACTTCTTCATTTTTCTCCTCTTCATCGATCAAACCCTCGATGCGGGTCCGGATTGAACATTTCCTGCATGTATTCATTGACATTCTCATCGGTAGTGTCTAGAAAATACAAAGTATCATAGAAATCAAAGAGAATGCCGCATGGCTTCGGCAAAAGGCGGTATGTGAGCTTATCGTCTCTATCTCTCAAAGTTAGCTCCCCATCATCCATGTCAATCAATGCCTTGTAAGTCCGCAAGAAAGCGGCCTCCCAAGTATCAAGGGTACATCCGCATCCTCATCGATGTCTAGCACCAGAAAATCTACATGAAATATATACTCGTCCACCTTGAAAAGCACATCTTCGATGATACCCTTCAAATGTCTCACCATTCAGTCTGAGAATTGCAAAGTCATCCAAGTAGGCCTAGGCTTGCCTAAGCCTAGCTTCTGTATGAAAGTGTATGCCATGACATTAATCATCGGCCCCCGAGTCCGCCAATGCCATTTCTTCACCTAAATTGCCAATGTTGCACGGAATGATAAAAGCTTCTCGGGTCTTTCCTCTTGTTCGGCATGTTCTTTTGCAAAACCGCCGAGCAAGAAGCATCTAAGATCACTGAAGCACTCTCCTCTAACTTCCTCTTGTAAGTCAACAAGTCCTTCAAGAATTTTGCATACTTAGGCATTTGAGACAATGCCTCAACAAAAGGAATGTTGATGTGGAGTTGCTTGAACAAACTTAGGAACTTCTTGTACTGTTCATCCGCTTGGTCATTCTTCAACCTGGAGGGATAGGGGATTCTTGGCTTGAAAGGTGGAGGTGCCACCTCTTTCTCTTTGCTTGTTATCTCTTCAACCTCTATGACCTCGGAGTGCGTGTTCACTCGGGCTTCTCACTCGGAAACCTATCTTCAACCTCATGACCACTAACACGTCCGAAATATGCGTGTGAACAATA